>NC_139643.1:36725009-37040737 GCF_964638095.1 Poromitra crassiceps | reverse complement strand
AAGCCTCTCAGGCTGGTGTGGTGAGATGGGACGGCCAGGAGTGAATCTGCTGACAATGTTAGAGACATACATACTGCATGAACTACAGTCACACAATAATGGACTGCTGGGATCTCAACTCGTCACCAAGCTATTCTGTAGGCTACTTCATTACGAGGGTGGTTGCACTGCTTCAGAATAGACAATTAGTTATCCAAATATCTCACAAACTAGGCAGGTTATCATCAGAATAACTGGCAATATTAGCAACAATGATCCTTTGCAACAAACTGTAGTACTGAGTAAAAAAGACACCTACCGGTAAACTCAGTCAAACCATGATACCAATATATCTAGTCTCATATCACAACATCGATATAATATATCGATACATTGCCCCATTATGGGGGAGAAACATGAATTAATCTCAGCTTTTCTGGAAATTAAACAGATTTTTGTGATAGTCTTTTCACCTTATAATGACAAAGTTCAGCAGCCACGTTTCTGTTTACCAACATCAGTGTAGTAGTAGTGCCTATAGCCCAGTTTACACCAATGACTCACAACCAGAGTGTGCATGGTTTGGATTACCCCCCCCCCCCCCCTCTCTCCCCCCTCCCCTTCCTCCTCCTCCTCCTCCTCCTCGTGACGTGGTGGGTAGCAGTGCAACGTGGACGGGGCAAATATCAACACGAAGCTGACCCACGCAACATTCTGCCCCCTCCTAGCTTCTCTTCTCCCCCCTAGCAGCTTACCTGTTCTGCCAGCCTTGGATCAGGTTGGTGTATTTGCTCAGCACTCCTTCCAGCTGCCGCCTGCTGTGTGCTGTGTGCTGCTGCAGATTCATGCTGTTCTGAATCTGTTCGGAGCGGAGGGGACAGGACAGGGATGGACCAGGGCAGATTTCAGCACCAAAACATTGGAAGTGGTAAACAGGGTGATGGGCGTCTCCTGGGCTAAATCAGAGGCATTGCGTGTGCAGTAAGCATGTCCCGAAGGCGTTTGGAAGTCCCTCGCTGCGTGGGAAAGCGGGCATATTCCTCCTCGGCGTCGGTGTCAAGGACTTGTTCCCTTCTTCACTGCGGTGGCTGGCTGGCTGGCTGTGTGGGGCACTGTGCCTCTCTCCTCCTCCAGCGTTTTCCTGTTGGGAAGGGGAGCAGCCAGCGAGAGCGCAGACACTCCCACTCCACTCTGACTGGACCAGCCCCCGGATATTACAATGCAATCTGAATCACACATCTCCCCAAAAAAGTGCATCCAGCAGCGCCAAAGCGTCTTATGATGAGTTTTAGCAGCTGCTGCAATCAGAAGCTGAGGAGTCGAATTTTTTGGGAGAGAGAAAAAATATGCAAAATTCATGGCGTTCATTAGTAGTAGAGCATTAAACCCCCTTTTCAAACATGTGAAAATGAAATGCTGTTAGTTATTTTATAGGCATAGTTTGCATAGCAAGTTAGTTGGCTACTTGTACCTACCATGCAGCTAAAGTTAGCATTGTAATGTTAGCCAGAGCTGTTATGGCAGTGAGCGGTTAGTTTTTACATGTTATACTGTAGTTAGCAAAACACTGAATTCCATTTGATGTCTCCAGGTCAAGATGCTGCATAGGGGAGAGTGGGGTGAGTTGTGCCACTTTTTACTTGAGGTGTCTTTAAAGTGAGGGCATGACAGTAATGCCTCCAACTACAATATGTAAATATATTTCAGGATGTTGTGCACCACTGGGAACACTCCCTTTGGATCTTAAATAAACTGTTAAAAAAATATGGCTATTCTTAAAAAAGTGGTCTCTTGGCACAACTTGCCCCCGGTGCGGGGTAAGTTGTGCCTTTGGAGAGGATACGTTGGGGTAAATTGTGCCATTGATTACTGAAGTAAAACAGAACATTTTCATCTCATATACTGTAATGCTATATCAAAGCAAGACAAAATAAAGATAACACTAAAGTCCAGTGTACTATAACAGAGTTAAACAAGGCTAAACGGTAGCAGCAGTTGACCTACATATTTAACATTTTCAGAAATAAAAATTATGTTCAAAATGAACAAAATCAACTGTCACAGAGCCAGGCTACACTTGCCAATATTGCAATATTCTTCAACAAGGTCTATTTAAACATTTAAGAACAAAATGAAATAAAATTTCACTAAATCAACTGCAACTGCACTGGCACAACTTAACCCAGGCCTTTTGGCACAAATCACCCCATCCCCACCATTTTAACAAACTTGTATCATATAGCTGGTTTGGAGCTAACATCATGCTAACAGTATAGCCTCATATTGTAGCTTACTAAAACACTAACACATGTGTGAAATGTTTTCAAGCTTGTCTATAATTGTTCAGACACAACAATCAATAAACCTTGATCATAAAAAATTTACTTTGAGAGGCAAAAAACAGTTTTTTGAACTTAAATGTGCTTAGCTCTTGTGCCATCTGCCTCCCTTCTTTGCAGAGTGAGTAAAATGGATGCCTCTTCAAAAATGTGTGGTCAGATGACCAATTTCTTCTATGGTTTTCTAGATACAAGGGGTGGCACAACTTCCCCACTGGCACAACTCACCCCACTCTCCCCTACAGTTCTCTAAAAATAATTTGCATTGTGGATATAGCTAGTGTAGAAGTGCTAATAACCATAAAAGCACAAATAATTGACCAAAATCTCAAAATAAATATACAATATTTACCCTAATAATAAGAAAAGTAGCAAAAATATGTCATAATTGTGACATCAGTGATGTCAGAGGCATTGTGACATCATCAGTGATGTTATAAGAGGTTGTGTTGTCATAAAAGCAGTTGTGACATCATCAGTGATGTCATAATAGAGGAGCCTAAAGGGGCCTATATGATAATAAGGTAATTAAACTCACTATTGAATATTACAGACACATTGTAAGTCCCTATAGCAATATTATGGAAATCCTGTTAGTTGATGCATTCCAAACTGGAAATAGGCCTATTTGCAATTTAAATTATGAACATTATGCAAATGATTAACGGTAGAGACTTCTAAGCACTTTACTGGACAGAATTATAGAAGGAACTTTCATTTATCCCATGCTTTATCTCTGGAATGTCCTTCAGAAAGGAGCAAATAGCACTTTTGTAGCTTTGAACCCAGATAGACATCAGCTGGGCGAGTGAATCATAAGAATGTATGCTCTTGTTTTACTTGATGTATCCCTCTACTTTGTTTGTAACTGTCTGTCTGGTAACATGTGTTTACTGTAAATGTTTTACTGTAACAGGGCTCCCTTGAAAATGAGAGCTTGCTCTCAAGGGACTTTTTCCCTGTATAAACAAAGGTGAAATAAATAAATAAATAAATAAATAAGTTTATCAGTGTACGCCACAGTACGAGGCTACTTGACTGCTTTAGTTTTTGTGACAGGGAAGAATCACACACACACACACACACACACACACACACAAATAATCCTCACACAGTTCCTATGTATACGGTAATCTTTTACTCTATGGATCCAATTTTCTGCTCCAGATCTGTGAGGAAATACATTTAGGTGTAAAGACTTTTTGAGTCTCCAGTTAACCTCCAGTTTGTGTCAGTGAATGATATCATCCTGGCAGGAGTTGCTCAAGGTCACTGATATTGACTCAACTGCAATAAACTGTCAATAAGTGACATCTGTTTCAAGGTGGAGTTTTTAATAGGCCTACTGTAATGTCTGCCACCACCCTGTTATTCAAAGACATAAAGAACAGCATGGTAGGTTACACTCTTTTCCGAGAATTAATCTCAAACAGAAGCGTCATGCCCATTGAAAGATTTTTTGGAGAGAGAAAAATTCTAAATTCTGGCGGTCCTTAGTATTATAGCATCAATCCCCTTTTCAAACATGTGAAAATGAAGTGCTGTTAGTTATTATAGGCATAGTTTGCATAGCAAGTTAGTTGGCTACTTGTAGCCTACCTACTGTAGCATGCAGCTAAAGTTAGCACTTGAATGTTAGCCAGAGCTGTTATGGCAGTGAGCTGTTCGTTTTTTACCACCACTATCACGTGGTATATTGTAGTTAGTAAAACACTGAATTCCATTTGATGTCTCCAGGTCAAGATGCAGTTCTTTAAAATAATTTGCATTGTGGATATAGTCTTTTTATGTGAATGGCATTTTGGGTAAAGCCAGATTTAGCTATATTTCAAGAAAAGGGGCAGCAGAAGCTAGTGTAGAAGTTAGTGACTAAGCTAATAACCATAAAAGCACAACTAATTGACCAAAATCTCAAAATAAATATACAGTATTTGCCCTAATAAGAAAAGGAGCAAAATATTGATGGTTAAAACTGAATAATGACATCACAACAGTCTAATCCTAATGTAAATTTAAAATGAGATATTCCTCTAAATCTGGCTTCAAATGGCCAACATTTTAGAAATAGCTAAATGGACCGATTGGTAGATAAATCAATCAATCATGAGTGGATTCAGCATACTTTATCTGGGCAGATCGATTGAATCATTGCAGATCTATTCAAACCTTAGGTTGTTAATGCTTAGCCGAATGTCGCCCCCTCAGAGTTGTGGCTTGCATGACGCCCCTGATATCAAGGCTTATGTAAACACAATATTTGAAACAAGATGTTATTTTTTATTTTTTTTACGCACAGCCTATCTGAAGCTAATATAGCTGTCATCAAAATTGATCCCATTCACACTCACACTCTCTCACTCACTCTCTCTCTCACACACACACACACACACACACGCGCGCACACGCATGCACGCACGCACACACACACACACACACACGGCCATGACAGCCAGGATGAAAGGGACACGTTAATGAGAAGCAGTCTGAGGAACATTGCAGGTTATTAGGGCCGTGGAACATGCCTGGATGAATCTCCACAGGACACTTAGCAGAGCGAGGGAGAGCTTCCTGCTGCTTGTCAGCTGAAGCAGCCACAAAGCGGAGATCAATAATAAGAGAGGGGGAGAAGAAA
This sequence comes from Poromitra crassiceps, assembly GCF_964638095.1. Lineage (NCBI taxonomy): Eukaryota > Metazoa > Chordata > Actinopteri > Beryciformes > Melamphaidae > Poromitra > Poromitra crassiceps. The sequence goes on along the minus strand of NC_139643.1, from coordinate 37,035,787 downwards.
AAGAGCCCGGGCAACAGAGAGTCAATGGTTTGTTAAAAGCTTCTGCTGAAAGTCATGCTCAGGGCAGTTGCCTTCCATTATGCAAGATCATTCACCCTGCAGCCTTTGGATTCAACTAACATTTTAATAGGCATATGATATGAAGTCTAGAAATATAGAATAGGTCATATCTAAATATTTAAATACACCCAGCCGCACACACACACACACACACACACACACACACACACACACACACACACACACACACACACACACACACACACACACACACACACAAACACATCGGTCTGGACAGCAGGACCATGTCTAGTAAAAGAACATTATTGTGTCTCTGCTCGTGAAGCTGCGGTTGGGTTTCTCAAAAGCAAGGCAGTGAGATCAGCCTTGTCCTGCTGACTTACAGTGGAACTGTGATTCTCACTACGACGCTCTCCTCTGTACAATATGACCGTTGTCACTGGAGACCGCTTTCTGTCCGTTTTATGGACGTACCCTGTCTCTTCCTAATTGAAATGGACTAAATATGCTGGTAATGCCAGTTACAGGCCTATGTTGTTGTTGTTGTTGTTCTTGTTGTTCTTGTTTTTCTTGTTGTTCTTGTTGTTGTTGTTTTACTCAACCCATCTTGTGGATGGGCTCAGTAGTGTGCCCAGGCCGTTCAGATGTTTGAGACCGTCCATCATGTCTTCGCAGCAGAGGAGGTGAAATTGATGTGACATCCAAAAACACCCCTTCATAACTCATCCACCAAAGAGGTCAAGAAAGTTCTATGATAATTGCATTGTCCCATAAATCCCATCAATCGTGAAGCCCCAGGCAATCCAATAAGATATAAACCAAGATGTAACAGCACACGAGACCTTCGTGCTTGGTGCAAAATAATGACTACTTGAATTATTGATCATGTTTTGCTTTAAATATGAAATGGCAGTTTAGCCTATGTATGCAATAAGGATCTTTATAGGTACAATCAAAAAATGTTTGTATATGTTCTTTTGTACAGAGCTCATATCTTCTATATGATGTAAGCAGGCGGCGTTGGGAGTAACTAGTTACTAAGTAACTAGTTACTGTAACTTAACTACTTTTTTCAGTAACTAGTAATCTAACTAATTACTTTTTCAAATTCAGTAACTCAGTTACAGTTACTAAAATAGTAACTGGGCTAGTTACTAGTTACTTTAGGACATGAAAATAACGGACAACTTCAGAGGATTACCCAGTTTCTGATGCTCAGACCTAGTCCGGGGAGAGAGCTGCAGCCAGAGCCCCAGAGGCTAATGACCTTGATAGGCTATAAGCCTCCCCAATAAGCGAAGGTTCAGTGCCACACTGTGGCACAGCAACACTAACATAATGTGTGCATTAATAACAATCGAAGCGGACTTTTAAAAGTAACGCAAAAGTTACTTTCCCTAGTAACGAATTACTTTGAAGTAACTGGTAACTTTAAAGTAATTAAATTACCTTTTGAGAGAAGTAACTAGTAACTGTAACTAATTACCAATTTTCAGTAACTTTCCCAACACTGAGCAGGCCACATGGGACTAGCTTGGTCATATTTATGTTCCTCTACAGCTAGAATAGTAGAGTTTGGCAACAGCTTTAGGTACAGGTAACAAGACTTTAGGAAAGCAAAACGTGATCAAAGTCTACTGCTGTCCAGCAGATTTGGCATTTGGAGCTCTGACAGCTTTTCAGAAAATAATTAGTGATTGATCGCGAGACTCAGCAGAGAAAAAGCCCACGACTCAGCTTCAAAGAGAAAGCAAACACTGCGAGGATGTCCGTTATCAGCACCCGCTGGCCGCTGCTATCTCTTAGCTCCGATGTCCCCAGTTCTCACAAAATAACATGAATTCATAGCTTTGTAAGTGATACTGGTGTCTAAAAGGTGACTTTGTAGTGACTGGCAGCGTGCAGTTCCTGTGGCTGTGTTCCTTGACACGTGTCGGAACAAATGTTCATTGCCTAGTCACACTGCACATTTTGAAAGGTTATAGGGGAAAGTCTGAGAAGCAGGATTCATTTTAGTGCAGGCTGTCAGAGGTCCAATAAGGAAGGCCGTATTTCATCAGGCATCTTATCAATGCCATGGCTGTGAGCTTGTATGTCCTTGTTCCTGCCTGATTTCTGGCAGACTGGAGCACTGTCTGGGGAAAAACAATCACACAATGCCTATCAGTTTGTGTGCAAACACAGGGACAGAATTTTCATTTCAAGGGTGTGTGTGTGTGTGTGTGTGTGTGTGTGTGTGTGTGTGTGTGTGTGTGTGTGTGTGTGTGTGTGTGTGTGTGTGTGTGTGTGTGTGTGTGTGTGTGTGTGTGTGTGTGTGTGTGTGTGTCGTGTGTCGTGTGTGTGAGAGAAAGAGAGAAAGAGAGAAAGAGAGAGTGAGAGTGAGTGAGTGAGTGAGTGACCAAATCGTGCTGTGCGACCAACTGAAAAAGTTGTTTTTCTTTTATTGAAGAAAGACTATAAAAATACATTACAACCTATTTGTGAGGCATATTGTCACAAAGCACTTTGCAGAAATGATTGTATAATAAAAATTTAGTTTTCAAAAAATGACTGTGATGATGCCAAAAGAAAATAATCAGCTGTTAACTGTTTACTTATTGATGCATATTTAAACATGGCCTCCCCTGAAAAGGATAGGGGGGGTCAAATGCTCCAGAAAAAGTCAAGAAGCCTGTAGGCCTTTGTTCAATGATACTGGTTATCACATTTGTTGATGATAATTATGGTATTTATTTAAATTATTATCTGTATGATAATCGAAGCTTATTTTACCATTTTAATGTGTTGAATCAAGGTTGCAAGAGATGTGAGCCAATAAAGCATGAATACAATGAAATGGTTTGGTGTTGGTTGCTCTTGGTGGTTTTGGTTAGGCTATGTTACTGTGGTAGACTCTGCTGTAACAAAGGAGGAGGTGGTAGGGAAAAAAGTAGATTTAATTTATTTTGTCCAAAAATCAGCCTCCTCAGTGCTCCTGAACCCAACTACAGGCTGTATGAAGCAAGTACAACACATCCAGGATGGTAGTATCTCTTCACTTTTGGCATGTTGATAGTGTCTGACACATAGATATATATGGTCTGACAGACACTATCCTTTAGTTAGGACATTAAGGACAACCCCTCCCCCCCCCCTTTCCTCTGCTCCACCTGTCTGCATTAGTGCACTCCCCAGCAGAGCCCGTATCAGGCTAGATGAGATTCTGGAGCGTGGGATGTAGGGCTGTCAAAATAGCCCCAAAATCATATTTAGAATATTCCCTCTAAACAAAACATATTGGTTTGAATATATTAAAATACTAAAATAAATAAAAATTGCGTGCGTGGCAAAGCAATACAACCAGAGAGCTTACATAACTACTTGGTATTTTTTTTTTTTACATAAACACTGTTTCCCCCCTATATTTATTGAGTCAGTAATACAGTAGAAGCCTACACTTTTGTACTGTTTTTAAATACCACAAATTATTATTATAGACAAATAGACACAGCTTCTCCTTATATTGGTTTTTAGTGCGTTTACTGCATCATGGAAGCTATTGAACTAAAACAGGTATTTTCCACAAAAATATTAATATAAAATACAAGAAGCACTCAAATCGACAAACAAGTTAGAGCTACGTTACGACTCAATAGCTACAGAGAATACATTTGCCGTTACCGTTATGTTACATTACATGGAAGGTTATACACTGGAAGATTACTGGAACAATTTAATTACACACAACAAAATGTCCCAACTTTTCATCAAATTTCAAGGATTTGAACAATTCCATGAGTTTTACAGGCCTGGAAAACAAGATTTTGATGACTTTTCCCGGTTTTCCATGGCCGTGGGAACCCTGAGTTAAATGTTTCTCTCTTCAAGTCTCCTTTACAACCAAAACCTTTACCACAGACTGAGCAATTAAATTGTTTACTCTCCTGTGTGGACTATCATGTGTCTCTTCAAGTTTCCTTTCTGACCAAAACTTTTACCACAGAGTGAGCAATTAAATTGTTTATCTCCTGTGTGGACTATCATGTGTGTCTTCAAGTGTCCTTTATGACTAAAACCTTTACCACAGACTGAGCAATTCAATTGTTTATCTCCTGTGTGGACTATCATGTGTCTCTTCAAGTCTCCTTTCTGACCAAAACTTTTACCACAGAGTGAGCAATTAAATTGTTTATCTCCTGTGTGGACTATCATGTGTGTCTTCAAGTGTCCTTTATGACTAAAACCTTTACCACAGACTGAGCAATTCAATTGTTTATCTCCTGTGTGGACTATCATGTGTCTCTTCAAGTGTCCTTTATGACTAAAACCTTTACCACAGACTGAGCAATTAAATTGTTTATCTCCTGTGTGGACTATCATGTGTCTCTTCAAGTCTCCTTTCTGACTAAAACCTTTACCACAGACTGAGCAATTAAATTGTTTATCTCCTGTGTGGACTATCATGTGTGTCTTCAAGTATCCTTTATGACCAAAACCTTTACCACAGACTGAGCAATTAAATTGTTTATCTCCTGTGTGGACTACCATGTGTGTCTTCAAGTTTACTTTATGACCAAAACTTTTACCACAGAGTGAGAAATTAAATTGTTTATCTCCTGTGTGGACTACCATGTGTGTCTTCAAGTTTCCTTTACGACCAAAACCTTTACCACAGACTGAACAATTAAACTGTTTATCTCCTGTGTGGACTACCATGTGTCTCTTCAAGTCTCCTTTCTGACTAAAACTTTTACCACAGAGTGAGCAATTAAATTGTTTATCTCCTGTGTGGACTATCATGTGTTTCTTCAAGTCTCCTTTCTGACCAAAACCTTTACCACAGAGTGAGCAATTAAATTGTTTATCTCCTGTGTGGACTATCATGTGTGTCTTCAAGTATCCTTTATGACTAAAACCTTTACCACAGACTGAACAATTAAATTGTTTATCTTCTGTGTGGACTATCATGTGTCTCTTCAAGTGTGCTTCATTAGCAAATATTTTACCACAAACTGAGCAGCTGAAGTGTTTCTTCCTTGGAACTTCACTGTTTTTCTGTGAGCCTAAACCTGACTGAAGTTCACTAGTTTCCACCCATTCATCATCATTGTCTTCAGTCTCAGAAGAGTCTGAAGTCTTGTCATCACTAGTTGGTTGTGAATTACTAGCTAGATGTAAGTATATACAGATCCTGGCTGGTTCTGATACTCCACAGTCTTCTTCATCAGCTTCTGTTTTCATCTGTTCAGTTGAGCAGGTGGCTACAGGCTCTACCTCTCTGTTCTCTTCAGTTTGGCTTTGATGAAGCTGTGAGGACTGAGGTTTCTCTTCCTCCTCTTCACTCTTCACAGGGACAACAGAGAATGGGAACATGGTGATATCAGCCTCCTCCAGCCGTTGAAGCTGCTCTCCCTCCCTCCTGATCCAGAGTTCCTCCTGTTGCTCTTTAATGTCTGGGGGCTTTGGTCCCTCCTGAAGCTGCTCTCCCTCCCTCCTGATCCAGAGTTCCTCCTGTTCCTCTTTAATGTCTGGGGGCTCTGGTCCCTCCTGAAGCTGCTCTCCCTCCCTCCTGATCCAGATTTCCTCCTGTTCCTCTTTAATGTCTGGGGGCTCTGGTCCCTCCTGAAGCTGCTCTCCCTCCTGACTGATCCAGAGTTCCTCCTGTTCCTCTTTAATGTCTGGGGGCTCTGGTCCCTCCTGAAGCTGCTCTCCCTCCCTCCTGATCCAGAGTTCCTCCTGTTGCTCTTTAATGTCTGGGGGCTTTGGTCCCTCCTGAAGCTGCTCTCCCTCCCTCCTGATCCAGAGTTCCTCCTGTTGCTCTTTAATGTCTGGGGGCTCTGGTCCCTCCTGAAGCTGCTCTCCCTCCTGACTGATCCAGAGTTCCTCCTGTTCCTCTTTAATCTCTGGGGGCTCTGGTCCCTCCTGAAGCTGCTCTCCCTCCTGACTGATCCAGAGTTCCTCCTGTTCCTCTTTAATGTCTGGGGGCTCTGGTCCCTCCTGAAGCTGCTCTCCCTCCTGACTGGTCTGGGGTTCCTCTTTAATGTGTGGGGGCTCTGGGTCCTCCTGGTCGAGACTGGGGCTCCACTCCTGCTGCTCAGCGGGAACTAACAGCTGCTGGAGGTCTGGAGGCAAGGCTTCTCTGTGTAACCGCACAGCGTCCAGCAGTTTATCTTCATCAGCCGCAGTTAGGTGCTGCTTCACCACAGCTCTCAGCTTCTGGACTTTAGACATTTTAATTTTCACACAGTGACAGGAACTTTTCCTCCTGAACTTTACTGACAAACTTCCTTCAAAGCTCCAATAGCTTCACAGCTAACGTTAGCTTCACAGCTAACGTTAGCTTCACAGCTAAACCATTACAATTACAAGGCAATTACAATTACAATTACAGGCCCGAAAGCGTTTTAGTTTTGTTTGTTTGTTTGTTTTTTAGGTACCCCTACCCGAGGAAGAACTAAAATTACCATGTTTTTTTGGCACAAATATTCAAATCGTATAGCTGGAAATAACACATTTATATTGCATGGAGAGAAAAGACTGGAGGCTTTTGTAAAAAAAAACAAGCCTGGGATTAGCATAAAGTGGGCCTGGCTTTAAAGGGGGGACTCGTGGGCATGGAACCCATTCTCATTCAGATATCTTGAGGTGAGAGGTCAAGGCAGCCCTTTGAAAATACCCATGCCAGTTTTCTCGCCAAAATCTAGCCTAATATTGGAGCGTTATTTAGCCCCCTTGCCGACAAGCTAGCATAACGTGGTTGGTAGCAATGGATGCTGTATGTCTTCTAGTTTCATAAATCAGTATTCTACTTCACTCTAGCTTTAAAAATTGGACCGCTACACTACAGTAATGTCGGCCAAAGGGTGAAAAAGTGCAGGGGTCCAATTACTGCCTTCTAAAAAGGTGTCCCCTGTGCCCCCCCCCCCCCCCCCCCCCATAAATTACATCCTTAACACACTCTGTCTCTCGTCTCGGTCTCTGTCTCTGTCTCTCTCTCTCTCTCTCTCTCTCTCTCTCTCTCTCTCTCTCTCTCTCTCTCTCTCTCTCTCTCTCTCTCTCTCTCTCTCTAACAATGTACACACAGCCATGGCCGACCTTGGTTTGTTGCTCTATTTCAGTGACGCTGCATATTTGCAGAGAACAGCTGGATCAGATTAGCATTTCACCTGGTCTAATTGTTCTTGGCTCCACAGGAACAGAGATTATCAAGAGCTAGTTTGTTTTGGTAACATTTTGATCTGCTCTTGTCTGCAGCCAGCCAAGATGGCTCCTTAAAAAGCCTCTCCATCTTGCTCTCGGGAAAGACGCGTAGATGTGTGAAATAGGCTTAAAGGAACAGCTCACCCTAAAATCCAAAATACATATTTTCCCTCTCACCTGTAGTGCTATTTATCCATCTATATCGTTTTGTGTTAGTTGCCTGAGTTTTGGAGATATCGGCCGCAGAGTTTCTGCCTTCTCTCCAATACAATGGAACTGGACGGCACCCGGTTTGTGTTGCTCAAAGTGCCAAAGGAATACATTTGAAAAACTCAACAGCAATGTCTCTTTCCAGAAATCATGACCCCGTTACACTCAAGATAATCCACAGACCTTGTTGAGCAGCTTCATGGAGGAACTATTTTCTTTTGACCGAACCACACCCGCTAGCTGCTAGCTAGTTCCTACATGAGACAAAAAGAAAATAGTTCCTACATGAAACTGCTCACAGCAAATTCTGTGCATTATATTGAGTAACCGGGTCATGATTTCTGGAAAGAGACAATGCTTTTGAGTTTTTCAAATGTATTTTTTTGGTGCTTCGAGCACTACAAGCCAAGTGCCATCCAGTTCCATTGTATTCAAGAGAAGGCAGACATCTCTGTGGCCGATATCTCCTAAACTCAGGCAACTATCCCAAAACGATTTAGATGGATAAATTGCACTACAGGTGAGAGGAAAAATATGTATTTTGGATTTTAGGGTGAACTGTCCCTTTAATGGGTAGTGTTCCAATCTGAAGGTCAAACGGGGCATAACTGTGTTTCAGGTGTTTCAGTTCAGTCAGTGCAAGACAGGTGGAGATGTTCCATCTGCTAAAAGCTTGTGGACGTTTGCACAACAGCCTGCGTTATTCACAAAGACCCGCACCCTCACCAATAAGCACTTAATGGACTTGAGGGGGCTATTGACCCTGCATGCTGACAAGGTTGTGTGTGTGTGTGTGTGTGTGTGTGAGAGAGAGAGAGAGAGAGAGATGAGGGAGAAGCCGAGAGCAACAGAGAGGGATATTGTAGTCCAAAAGTGTGTGTGTGTGTGTGCCTGTGAGCGAATATTTGAGTGTATGTCTCTACATCTATGCATATGTATGTGTCTGAAAGATGCAGCCATACATATTCATGGAGGCAGCTAAAGAATGAAGGGTTTATAGTGGCTAGATTTGAACACATGGAGACCGCACAATTCATACTCGTTGTGAATGAGGAACACTCAGTAAATCACTCTGAAGGACAGAGCGCCTCTACATCTCCAGAAGAGCCAGGATGGGCCTTCATCATGACCTGTAAATCAACACAAAAGCACTTGGCTACTGTGACCATAAACCCCAACCTCCCACATGACCTTTATCTCAGTGCATATTCATGACTATATCGTCTCATAGAAAAGTGTTTGGCGAGATAAAAACTCTGTTGATCTTTTGTTGAGCCTCCATTTCAGTGTTACCGAACATGTGGTGGCTGGCTTGTGTGTTATCAAGCGGCTCAGGGTGGCCTAGTTGTTGGGAAAAAAGGTCACACAACAAATGTGTCCTGTTGAAGTGTCCTTCAGCAACAAACTGAACCGCTGTCTGCGAAATAAGATGAATCGGAAAGGATTTTCGCAGTGTTTTTAAGGTATCCCATGGAATTAAAAGGTCTGAGAGGTAAGTGATGTAGAATAATTAAAGACCCCCCTAAAGTCATGTTTCAAGATGTATATAAAACACTTTACTTTGAATAATAATTTGTGTCTGATGGTTTTTCCCACAAAAAGCATAAATTATGTTGTTAAAATCATTAAAATGACTTCCCCTACTTCTGCCCCATTAAAAAATCCAAAGCAACCAATCAGGGTGATCTAGAACCTAACTAGCCAATCACAGCATACAACACAGGATTTCAACACATTCTCACTCCCAACTCGTGACAAAGAAGACAAGAAGGGTTCCTGACCGATCTACAGTATATGACAAATTGCGAGTGAGAATGTGTTGGGGCTTTAACTGCTGAATACTGGACAGTGATTGGCTCCAGGATTCGTGATGTCACAAATCATGCTTGTTGAAAACCGCCTTTTCAGTGAGATCAGAGAAACTTTCCACTTTCAGCAGATGATTGTGGAAACAGCCTTCTAGTGTCAAACTCTGCACATGCAGACATCATTCTGCACAGTGAAGCTCAGACATCCAACTGAAGGAACAAGAAGAAAAACAGATTTTTGACTTTTGGGGGTCTTTAAAGTAAAAGTTCTTGAGTCAGAGGTTCGGCTGACTTGAATATTGTAACGACCGGGGTTGACGCGTAAGGAAAGCACTCTGGCCCGTCGACATTGGGATTTGCTCCTTGGAATGATAGACCCGGGTTGGATTCCCACCTGTGCCGTTACAATATATTGAACATGATCCAAGGTCTCATGAGAGGAAGATATGTGCCAAACATCAAGGGTGCATTGATAGAGTTCTTCGAAGAGAAGGAGATTGTGTTGCAATGACGCACAGAGAGCTAACATCAGAACTGATAAGTTAGTGTTGAATACGGTGGCATGGTACAGTAAGCATTGGAACAGAGATGACAAATAGCTATGTGATGAACATTCAGAGCATTGATAAAAACATCTTAACATTAAGATGTGCTTATGAAATTGTTATGTGTGTGTAATTAAGTGAGTGATTAAAGGTGTAATGGTTAAATGTTCTACATCAGTATATGATTATGGGGAGGATAAGCAGAAATTAATTCAAAAGGGAAAGGCGTAAGCATGTGACATAACGATGACCCTGATGAAGGCCACAAGCCAAAAGGTGTTGGTCTAATTAAAGTTGTTCCTTATATAGGACAGGTGTTGCTGGAGGTCGTGACCTCTTGATAAAATTGAGCCTATTTTTGTCTATGAGCCACTGGTGGCTAAAGGTAAAGGTCACGGTGCCAAGTCTTCTCACTAATGAGGCCTTCACTTTGAGGACAGTCTTTTTGTTACATCTCCTCAGAGGCAGGTGCAGGACCAAAAACAGAGGAGGCTGACAAAGACACGGGAGGACAAGCCTTCAGTGAAAGCGTCACTGTCTCTTTGTACGCTCAATTATCGCTCAATTGAACAGGAAGGAGAGGGACCCCAATTAGCGTTGTGGTTTGACACTTCTGTTTGTCAAAGGCCCTTCAGGTTGGAACCTCCGAGCGAGAAGGTAAGAACTAATGGCTCCTCTTGATTTGAGACGTCTCCTGCTCAGAGGACACTCCAGAAAGACGACTGTTTAATAATGTGGCTGGAATAATGAGGAGACGCTTGTTTCAAGGTGACCGGTGCAGAAGCCACTGTCGCAGCCCACTGGCTCTCAGTCTGTCATCCACTTACTTCTTATATGAACTTGCATTCTCATATCTACTTGCACAACCACATGCATGCACACACGCACGCACACACACACATCCACACACAATATCATATATATATCATAACACACTATTCCTTTGAGCTTGTGATGTACTGTTTTACTATTACTTTACTTTTGTTTTTAATTATCCTGGTTTTTATCTGTTTTGTGTTCCTACTCTTCCTTAAAACACTGGGGGAAAAAATCTGTTAATTAAAAGTGCACTATAACTTGACATTATGATGCACGTGTAGCCTATAACAATAAAGTGATAATGGGTTTCTTTAAGGACTCATTTAGATTTTACTGCTCACAAACGCCAAGATAGAAAGGTAATATTGATTTGTGGTAGCTCGTTGTCAAAGCATCAACAAGCCATCAGCTCATAGTTCGAACTGACCATTAAGTGAAATGTGATTTATTATGACATTATAGAGTTTGTGGCACAGGTCACCTGTGCTAAATACAAGTCAATGATTTACATCCTAAGCAAACTTATTAAACTGTGATGTAAGGCCATAGTGGATGGGTTGTTTCCCCAAAGAACATTAGAGACATCTACTGGCCAGAAATATATATGTACATACATGCAATGAAGTAGATTCATAGAGAGCTTGATTTAAAGATGCTATATAATATTAACTTTTTTGTCCAAGGGCCAAATGGCTATTGAATTTTCTAATTTGACATATAGATGAGCCTAAAATAGTTTTTTGGGCTGGTGAGTGAAGCAAATTTAACAGTCACTTGCATATTGCATTTGGCTGGTGGCTCTGGTGTTAGTTCTGTGCCCTGCAATTAAGGTAATCATTAATTTGATATCAGGTTCCAGTCTGTAAACATATGATTTTGTCAACCAAGGAGTTACCTAATATCTTTTTAGGGAAGATTAGGGCCACATGTGTAAAATGTATAGAGCTCTGCGAATAATCTAGGAATTCTGCAAAAGAAGGGCTGAGTTATTATTCATTATTAATTATTAGAAAAAAGTTCTGAGTGTAAAGAATAGATTTTTTTTTAAACTACTTGATCAGTCGTTTTCTAAGATATCTTGTCCAAAGTTTGAAGTAAACTCTTCAAGTCATTATTTTCAATGCTGACACTATTGTAACCTGCATGTATTTATCTCTCTTCATCATCGCCTATGGCCAAATAAGAGATACACATCTCTCTAGAAAATCTGCTTAAGACTTGTGTCTTATTACAATACTCTGATTAATGCAGTTATTACAGGCCCATACATTAAGTAGTTCCTTTTTCCACCCATTTCCGCCCATAGTTCCACTTCTCTGACAGCCTCATCATTCTAAAGGGCACAGATAGCCTATGAGGGCAGCACTGTGTGTGTGTGTGTGTGTGTGTGTGTGTGTGTGTGTGTGTGTGTGTGTGTGTGTGTGTGTGTGTGCGCGTGTGAGTGTGTCCATTCCACTTATTATCATGTTTTAGCGTAATGAGCCTTTATAATGCGGCTCATCATTATGCTGAAGGGGGAACAGGGAACAGGCAACAGGCACCCGTCCTTGGGGTTCAAGCAGTCTGCATCAACACGAAGGTAGGCTACTCAGATATTTTATAGCCTACTAGTAAACATAGAAATACCACAGTAGTAAAAGTACAAAATTATTAGCATCAAAATGTAGGCTATTAAAGCCTCAAAATTAAAAGTAGGCTACTCATTGTGCAGAATGGCCCATTTCAGAATAATACAATATATCATTATGTTAACATAATCAAGCATCACTTTAATGTTGCAGCTGGAAACGGTGGGGGTTATAATTTGATTTGAGATTTTTTTTTTTTTTTTATTCCCACCCTACTCTGCCTCTGATTGGGTTGGCTCATGAGGAGGTTGTGTTTAGGCCAGAGCCGTGTTTAGGCATGAGGAGTGGTGATTGGTTAAGGTTAGGTAATATATCCAAGCCAATCAGAGGCAGAGTGGGGCCGGTCGGAACGAAAGAATCAGGGGGCGGTTGCAACACGGACCTTTTCTCTTGTAACACGGACAACTATGGCAAAAACAAAAAACAAACACAAAACGCAGGTGTTTTCGGCTTTTACGGGTATGTTTATTTTGTTGAAGATTATAAATGTATATAATCTGGTAGCCCTATCCGTAGGCTACGTATCAGTAAATGTGTAATTTATCATGCGAGCCTATCTGTGGTGCTAGCCAGGGTAAAGTTGACGGAGACATTACTTTTGTTACTTCAAAGTTTTCTTTGCTTTGTAGGAAATGCCTAGGAGTACAGTGAGGAAGACCAGCAGAGCTCGTTCAGATGTGTATCCTACAGCATGTCAGGTTGTTTTATCCGAGGGGAAGTCTATCAGAGAGATCAGAGGTTCTGCTAAGGAGGCTTTATACCGATATATGATGAGGAAAAATGAGGACAGCGCTGCCCGTCAGAGGGATTTCTCACCTGATTATGTGACGGATAGACCTTCAGCTGGATCAGCCACTGTGGAGCCAGCACCACCCGCTCGCTATAGGTTGTTCTCTGAAGAGCAAGAGGGTATGCTCAGAGAATATCTCCTAAAGGCTGCAGATATTTACTGTGGACTCGGTCCTCTTCAGGTAAGCTTGCCTTATACGTGTCACTTGTGACAGTTCATGTTTAGAGTGTGTGTGTGTGTGTGTGTGTGTGTGTGTGTGTGTGTGTGTGTGTGTGTGTGTGTGTGTGTGTGTGTGTGTGTGTGTGTGTGTGTGTGTGTGTGTGTGTGTGTGTGTGTGTGTGAGAGAGAGAGAAAGAGAGAGAGAGAGAGAGACACACACACAGGGTCAGCATTGCTACTGTTACATGGCTAACTAACAAAACCGAATATGAAATACATTTGATGTCTTCAGAATTCAATGACCATGTTCATAATCATTCATAAATTAGCCTAAGGCCATGCAAATTCATAAATAATTGATAAGTAACAAGTTAATTAATTGGATATTACAGTTCATGGGTTAAAAATGTTGGCACATTCATAAATGACAAGTTAAAAGCTAATTGAGTTAAAAAACAATATTATATTACTGGTTAAAAATGTGAATAAATCATTGTGGCCTTTTAATGTCCTCAGTTTCGTACGCTTATCTACCAGCTCGTCAAGAAGCATGAATGTGACTATCCGAAGACCTGGGATGCCCTGCGGGTGACCTGTGAGGACTGGTTTGCCAGCTTCCTAGAGCGGAATCCACAACTTCCCATTTGTCCTCCTGAGGACACCAGCCTGACGACAGGCTTCAATGACACTAACGTGGCAAACTTCTTTTCGAACCTGTTCAAAGTCCTGGACCACCACTGCTTCCAAGCCAAAGATGTGTGGAATGTTGCCGAGACCTGCACAGTCAGTGTCAGTGAGGAGAGTGAAGCGTCGGTCACCATGGCATTAGCTGTCAACGCTCAGGGTGACAGCATACCGCCTCACTTTGTGTTTCCCTGCAAAACGTACCATGAGCGCTTTGTGCGTGACGGCCCACCAGGCTGCATCGGCTCGTGCAGTGTGTCAGGCAAGATGCAGGAGGCCGACTTCCTGACATTCCTGAAGCACTTTGTGAACCACACCGGAGCGTCCCCCGAGTCAAAGGTGCTTTTGCTTCTTGACCTTGACAACCGTGTGGCTTACCTCTCGCTGGAAGGCATCGAGTATTGCCGAGCCAACGGTGTGGTGGTGCTCTCCTTCCCCCCCCACTGCTCCCACAAGCTCCAGCCCCTGGATCGCACTGTTTTCGGCCCCCTGAAGACGTACATCGTCGAGACTATATTGAATCGGTGGATGGAGGACAATCCTGGAAAAACCATGACCATTTACGACTTACCGGGTATTGTGGCATCAGCGCTTCCATCTGCTGTAGCACCAGACAAGATAACGGCCGGCTTCAGGTGCACAGGAATTTGTCCGTTTAATCCCGACATCTTCGGTGAGAGTGATTTCGCACCTCCTTCACCGCTTCCTCGCAATAGGTTGTTCAATAATGAGCAAGAGCGTCTGCTCAGAGATTATCTGCTAAAGGCTGCAGATATTTACGGTGGACTGAGTCCTGATGAGGTAAGCTTACTTACATACTTGTGACAGTTCATGTTTCGAGCATGTGCGTCAGGCTTTATTGCTAAGGCGTGTGTGTGTGTGTGTGTGTTGTGTGTGTGTGTGTGTGTGTGTGTGCGCGCGCGCGCGCGCGTGTGCGCACACGCGCGTGTGTGTGTGTGTGTGTGTGTGTGCTTGTGAGAGAGAAAGAAACGGGGTCAGTAATGGGGCTACACATACATCAGTCCAGGTTACATGGCTAACTAATGAAATAAATTGTATGTCTTTGGAATTCATTGACAGAGTTCATAATCATTCATAAATTTGCCTAAGTTCATGCAAATTCATAAATAATTGATAAGTTACAAGTTGATTACGGTAATTTAAAAACAATAAATAGCTATTACAGTTCATCGGTTAAAATTGTTGGCCCGTCCATTAAAAGATAATTGAGTTAAAAACAATATAAAGTAGATATTATAGTTCACCGGTTAAAAATTGTAATAATTCATTGTGGCACTTTAATGTCCTCAGGCTCGTAGGCTTATCTACCAGCTGGCCAAGAAGCATGGATGTGATTATCCAAAGACCTGGAATGTGCGCCAGATGACCGCCAGGGACTGGTGTACCTGCTTCCTCGAGCGGTATCCACAGGTTCCCATTTCCCGTCCTCAGGCCATCAACTTTTCAAGGTTGACAAACTTCACTGCCACCAATGTGGCGCACTTCTTCTCAAGCCTGTCCAAAGTCCTTGAACGCCACCGCTTCCAGGCAAAAGATGTGTGGAATGCCGACGAGACCAACACAGTCAGTGTCCAACTGCCAAACGACAAAATATTTGCCAGCCGAGTAAGGAAGCAGTTTGGCGCAATCCCGCCCACGGAGAGGGGGGCATCGGTCACCATGGCATTCGCTGTCAACGCTCAGGGCGACAGCATACCACCCCACTTTGTCTTTCCCCAAATTCCCAAAATGCACCAATGTGCCGAACCGATGCTTTGCGACAGCTTTATCTGTGACGGGCCCGCAGGCTGCATCGGCTCCTGCAGTGTGTCAGGCTGGATGCAGGAGGCGGACTTCCTGACGTTCCTGAAGCACTTTGTGAAATACACCGGAGCATCCCTCAAGTCAAAGGTGCTTCTGCTTCTTGATCTTGACAACCATGTCTCTCACCTCTCGCTGGAAGGCATCGAGTACTGCAGAGCCAACGGTGTGGTGCTGCTCTCCTTCCCCCCGCACTGCTCCCACAAGCTCCAGCCCCTGGACCGCAGTGTGTTCGGCCCCCTGAAGACATCCATCAACACAGCTATGAATCTGCGGATGATGGAAAAAGCGGAGAAAACCCTGAGCATGCATGACTTACCAGGCATTGTGGCGACGGCGCTTCCATTCTGTCTAACACCAGCCAACATAACAGCCGGCTTCAGGTGCACAGGGATTTGGCCGTTTAACCCCGACATCTTCGGCGAGAGCGATTTCGCACCCGAGCCAGCAGCAACCCCATCCACTGCCGACTCTGAGGATGAGGACTTCGGCCCGGAGGTGCTCCGGCCTTTTCCCAAGGCTGAACGTAGAAAGGAGCAGAGAAGCCTAAGAAAAAGATCAGCCGCCATCCTCACTGATGCCCCTGTGAGGGAAGTCCAGGAGGTCGAGTGTGAGTTTTTTATTAGGATCTCTTTTAGCCAAAGGCTACTCTTCCAAGAGTCCTGAAACATTAAAACATAAAACACATCATATCAAATACCATAAGGCATAACAACAACATAGCCTACAACATTACAACATATCAGTACATGTCCCTGTGCACAATTTTGTACAATATACAAAATGATATACAAATATGTTATCTGATTACTCTAAATACCCTAATATAACCTACCCTATAACATCCTACATGAGTTAGTCTGAATGCCCATCTAAAAATGTCTTGATGAACTTCTTAAAATCTCTTCTAGATGAAATTGGGATAGATGAGGAAAAGGTAAAGCGGAGGCCAAAAGCAAAAAGAAGGCTACCTGTACCTGTAGAGAAAGAGCCTGCCAAGCCGGGACGTGGTCCTCCTCGTCCTCGTGCAGGTAATGAATCAGAGTGCCTCACCTGTGGCGATGACTTCACCTCCTCCAGGCCAGGTGAAGTTTGGCTGCAGTGCATGTTCTGTGAGTGAGCACATGATGCATGCACAGAGGGAGACGTCATCTATATCTGTCACAACTGCAAGAGTGAATAAATAATCATCTGTTTATTTAGTTATATACTGTATATTATGTATTTTATATTTCATATTATATTATATAGTAGTACCTGTGTGTTACAGTTTTTCCCAAATGTTTAAACACATTTCCAGAAACTCTACACACAAAACGGAAAAGAGTTAACTACTTTGTCAAAACTCCACAAGTCTCTTGCAAAATGACACACAGCACTCTAAACCATGTTCCACCAAAACAATACACACAGCTATTATATGTTTATGTCTTATAGAGCACCCATTAAACACTGGTGTGATCAATTTAAAACACTACCATCAAAATAGTGTTTAGTTTAGTTTATTAGGATCCCCATTAGCCGCAGCAGGATGCTACGGCTATTCTTCCTGGGGTCCGTGTTCATGTATGTTTTGGCTTCCTGAGGCCGCGTCACATATTCGAATGCATGAAATTGTGTGGAAACGCCGTACAATGAGAAACACTACAAAGACATTGTTTTTGAGTGGCTTTCTGGGGATGTAATGATAAATCTGCACAGATACAAAAAGGTAACAAAGGAAATATGTCTTTGTTACTGCAATACAAAATGTTCAGCTGACTGTATAAGTCACCTGAGGTCTCTTACAGTAAGTGCTTTTCCAATTGAGTTTGCCCAGGTGAGACATGAGTGAGACCAATTGGTAATCCAGGTGTGGCATTTTGAAGGCCAGTGTTTTCAAGGTGAACAAAGTGTGCAAAATGACGTTATTTGGATTTAGAGTTTTGCAGAAATGGGTTCCATTCTTTGTGTGTATATGTTTGGGAAAAACTAGCATAATGAGCCATTATAATGCGGCTCATTATTATGCTGAAATTAACAGGAACATGTTGTTGGGGTTCAAGGCAGTCTGCATCAAGTGGAATAATACTTAACCCAGTCTGATGTACAGCGTGGACCGTTCTCTGCCCCGCTGGAGGACATGACATTAGCATTGATTGTCCTCCAGTGGTTCTCAAAGTAAGTTCCAGGGGATCCCCAGCAAAAAGGGGGATAATATTTATCTTCACTATAATTCAATCTAAGTAACAGAATGACAGAATGTATGACTATTTTTGCTCATTGGTTTCATGCACTTTCTGTAATAAAATATCAAAAATCAAAAATCTTATCAAATGGGTGCACCCTGGCCTGGGACAAAATCTTATCAAATGCGGGACTGTGGTCTCATTTGTGTTAGTTTCCAGTATTCATAAAACGGAAGGAGAGGAGGGACCAACAACCAGTTGTTGGTGCATTGTGTATTTCTTTTGATCAAATTATGCTTATCCTATCCACTTTCAAACAATTATTCAGTAGATTGCATATGGGAGACGTGTCCCTCTAGATTAATCTGTTGCTTCATTCCAAGCATGCCTTTAAAACAATAGGATATATAGGACTACGATTCCCACAATGCTGCACGGGCGTCGCAGCAGTTTACGCCATTTTTCCCTTCTTGGCTGAAGCTACTAGCTGCTGCAGAACGAAAACAACAACATACAGATTTAAAGCGCTTTAAACCTCAGACCTTTCCTTTTCCCCGTCGGCTTTCGTTGGTAAATAACTTTATAACCGCTAAAGCCAGCCGCTTGCAGCGGCAGGTGGGTGGGGATTGTTACGTCAGGAAATATAGCTTTCAATCCCGTTAGCCTAGCCTGCTAGCATTTCTGTCATTACTGTCAGTGATTTCTGAGCTGACAGTCTGTCTGACCCACGAGTCACGACTTAACATTTAGATTGAATCATAGTCCCATTACTAATAATTTATCATATTGAACACATAATAATATCTAACGTTAGTCACCAGCCAGTTTGTTTTGTCGTTTTGGTGGAAATGTTAGTTGCAGGGACTTTTCCATTTTTGTTTAGTTTGATTCACTGTATTTCTAATTGTACATCATGTTTATTTATGTTATGGTTTTTACTAGATCTAGCTAGCTAACTTCACTTGTCTCTAAGTAGTCTAACAGATCTAAAGGTCTTTGCACACAGTTTTTTTTTATCATCTGAAACAAAATCGTTACACAGAAACTTTGCACACTGAGTCCGATGTGTTTTATGAATTATGTTCGTTCTATTTGCAATGCGAGGCAAATATTCGTCCTTTCCAGGCTCGCCTGCATCCACATTAGAACATGACTGATTGATTGAATTTATTTGACAAATTACAAAACACAATATACCAACAAGCATACAGTATAAAGTAATTCATCGGGATATCACAATAAAGTCATAAGACTTATTTCCATTGCGATCCTGAAGTCTCGGCTGGGAGGCAGACAGAAAAGGGAGTGATGCTATTGATATCCCATGACAGGTGACAAGCAGCAGTGACTGATCTGCAGCAGTGGTGATGTGGACTGGATAAGGCAGATGGTAGCAGGTTGGTGCATGCTAGCCGCATCGCACTGGACAGGGGCTCCGTACTCGCCTTCACCTTGACAAGCCGACTGTGGCCGGGTGCCGCAGCACCGTTGCCCCTGGGAGAGGGAGCGGAGAGGGGCCAGTGAGTGAAGCGAGCACCGCATCTCTCCATCGGCCTCTGCTTAGACTGGAGCCTGCGCCTCGGGCTCTCACCCCCAAACACAGACACACACAGGTCAAACAGCTCGCCAAAGGCTTTTGACTGAAAGAAAATCGAACCTGTTCCAAAAACTTTAAATGCAATTTCGGAGTCAGTGTGTAAACATGAGTGATACAACATGAGGTCGTATTTATTTTCAAACGTGCGACAATTCCGGACAAAAAATACGGACTTGGTGTGCAAAAGCCTTAACTCAATGTCTGTCTCTATCAGATCTAGCTCTAACTCTTGTCTTGTCTGTCTGTTCAGACTCGGCAGCAGCGGTCCCACCCGTCGTCATGTCCCGCCGCGGCGAAGGCGTGGCGCTCCACCTGCAGTGTCCACTCTGTGGCAACTTCTCCAAGAGCCACGCCAACCTGCTGATGCACACGGCGGCGGCTCACCCCACCCAGCTGGACCACATGGCGGTGGGCCGCCTGGGGAACCTACTGCTGTACCAGAGCACCGCACACCTGTTCCACTGCGCCGAGTGCTTCTTCACGACCAAAGACTTCCCCAAGCTCTACCAACACATCATCTCCCAACACTGCGCTGGCGGACAGGGGCAGGGCGACGGGTTGGAGGCTGGGAGTGAGGGAGGAGAGAAGGACAAGACAGCCGAGGTGGAGGAGGAGGAGGGAGGGAAGGAGCTTTCTCAGAAGCAAAACAGGAGTAATGAGGAGGAGAACACAGGAGAGGAGGAAGAACGCGATGAGGCTGTGAAGAGAAAGCCGAGTAATGAGGAGAAGACAGGAGAGGAGGAAGAGAGTGATGAGGCTGTGAGTGTGAAGAGAAAGAGGAGCAGCAAGGAGGAGAAGACAGGAGAGGAGGAAGAGAGTGATGAGGCTGTGACGAGAAAGAAGAATAATGAGGTGAAGCCAGGAGAGGAGGAAGGGAGCAATGAGGCTGTGAAGAGAAAGAAGAGTAAGGAGGAGAAGACAGGAGAGGAGGAAGGGGATGATGAGGCTGTGAAGAGAAAGAGGAGCAATGAGGAGGAGAAGACAGGAGACGAGGAAGAGAGCGATGAGGCTGTGAAGAGAAAGAGGAGTAGCAAGGAGGAGAAGACAGGAGAGGAGGAAGAGAGCATTGAGGCTGTGAAGAGAAAGAGGAGTAGCGAGGAGGAGAAGACAGGAGAGGAGGAAGGGGACGATGAGGCTGTGAAGAGAAAGAGGAGCAGCGAGGAGGAGGAGGAAGGCGAGGGGAACGACCAGCGGCCGGACTCTGGTGACGGCGACGACTACGTGCTGCATTTCGACGGCCGTGTCTATCGCTGCCTGAACTGCAGCTGGAGGCACAAGCTGAAGCTTCTTGCCATCAACCACGCAGTGCGGAAGCATGACATCCCCAGGATGTATGTCGTCAAGGGCATCAAACGAGACCCCGTGGACAGACCCGCCCACCAGAACACCACTGAGGAAGACGAGGCGTCGCTGGCCAACAACAACCTGCTGAAGGAGGAAAAGGAGGCAACGTCTAAAGTGATTCGCTTCATCACCAACCGCTTCGTCTGTCAAATTTGTGGATGGAAGACCAAGCTGAAGGGTACTGAGAATACCACCACTTTTAGTATTAGTAGTTGTAGACTACAAGTACTAGTGTTAGTAGTGTAGTAGTTAGTACCACTCAGAGGTGATAGAAGTAAACAAACAAATTCCTTACTAAAAAACTAAAAATGCAAATACTCATCTAAAAACATACTCTGGTAGAAGTTGAAGTACCACTTCAAATCCTTTACTCAAAGTACATGGTCTTAAAATTTACATATACATAAAAATAAGTCATTCTCTATTTCTAAAGTTCTAAACTGGTCCTGTGTTGAGCGCTCCTCTGAATCCACAAAAGAGTCTGCAGCTCAAATCACAAACGTTAATTCTAGCAGCTGAATTCACAGTCTATTTTCTCTCTTATTGCTTCTCTCTCTGTCCCTTTCATTCCTTTATGATGGATGCTTCTTGGAACAAGCAGCCAGTCTCATTTGGCGCTTGATTAGCTGCTTTGGGAATGGAAGCTGTCTGATGCGCAAAATAATTTTCTTTTATAAAATGAGTTGATGTCCTGGCAGTAACAAGTCAGTTTTGGAAATGTAGGGAGTAGAAGGAATAGATTTTTCTTTTGAAATGTAGTGAGTAAAATGTCTTAAGTGAAAGAAAAGCTACGAGGCGAAACTAGAGGCACGGTGGCGCAGTGGTAGCACTGTCGCCTCACAGCAAGAAGGTCCTGGGTTCGATTCCCACTTGGGACGCTGAGGGTGTGTCCCCATCCCCATGTCCTCAGTGCCCACGGCCCAGGTGGGGTCGTCAAAAAGGGCCTTTCTGTGTGGGGTTTGCATGGTGTGCTTCCCTGGGGTTTCCTCCAGATAGGAACCCCCCGCTAAAAACATGCAAAAAAATAATACAGATACTTGAATCCTACTTAACAATCATGTTTTTTTTTTAAACTTTGTTACATCCATAGACTGTATAAAGAAAGGTTACATCCCACCTCTGGTAGTACTACTACTACACTACTACTGTTGTACCACTACTGCTAAAAAAAAAATTGAAAAAAAAAATCTTATTAAAACATAAATCACAAGAAAGAGACGTGATGGACTTTGTGCATGTTTCCCATTCTACTGTTGAGTAAAACTGTGTGTGTGTGTGTGCACGCCTGCAGGTTTTGCCATCACTCACGTAGTGCGCAGCCACAACGTGGAGCGTCCGTACAGCTGTAAGCATTGCAAGCTCCGCTTCTTCCTGCCAAGCCTCCTGCAGTACCACGTGGCCTTGCAGCACCGCCCCGGACGCTACGCCTGCCCCTTCTGCTGCTTCCGCTCGGACTTCATGGGAGGCTTCAGGAGGCACTGCGGCCGCTGCGCCGTACGGGACGATCAAGACGAGGAGGGGGGCGGTGAGGAGGCAGAGTACGCTTGGAGGGGGAGGACATCCAGTAACTCAGCACTGGATTAGAGCTTCACCAGTGGCCCGTTCACTTCAACACAGCACCTGACCGGAGGTCAGAGTGGAAGCAGAGCAGCAGACTGTCCCAACACAGCAGCTGATCTGAGGTCAAGACTGTAGAAGAGGAAAGAGACTCAGAGACCAAACGTTACATTTAGGTTAAGTGTTGTTCCAGGTTCCAGTCTGATTGTCCATGATGGAGTCCAGTTTACTACAAGTAGATTAAAGTTGAATAGTTATGTGTAGTTATTGTCTTTTCTTACTCTTAAACTACTCAGCATGCTAACGTCTGTGTGTCTGAACCAAAGTGCCAGACTTTACAACAGGATTAAACATGTTTACAGCCTGGTTCAAAAACAGTTTTGGTCTATATGGTCTAATTTCATCTTTCATGATAACTGTAAACAACTCACCCATTCAGAGCCTGGAAAAGACTGTTTCAGGCGTGATTGACATGTTGCCTGTCCAGTAATGGCGCATCTTGCCAATCATGGATGGACCAATAGCAGGCAGGTGGGAAGCCCCTGGTCTCGTCTAGTGCGAGCTGCGCAATAACCCCAAGATGGTGACGGCCACACGTCCATATTCTAGGCTTCAAAACGGGATTCCAAAAACCAATGGGTGACGTGACGTCATGCTGACTATCCATGTTTTTTATAAGGTCTATGGTCTGAACTGGCAGCACTTCAGTTGGTTTGATCTGCTGCAGTGCAGTCTGCTCTGCAGGTTGTGTTCAGTCTCAGTTATCTCAACACAGTTATCTAGTTTTGGTTATTGTTCCACAACTCCAGCTGTACTGTGAGGATAATTTTCACTAAGCGATTTTCCAATCACTAGAGGGCGACAGAAACTGCAACACATTTGTAAATGAACCACAGCAAAACTGCTGGACTACAGAGGCCCCAAACAGCTAAACTAACATACCTTTGGGGAAGTCTTACTGGTTACCAGTCTCACTTTGACAGATTTTTCTCTAGCTGAATGGCACATGTCCCACAATGACAAGTGAAGATGCAGGTAGCAAGTTTACTGGTTTAACTAGTTTCCTCGGTCGTTTACTTCATCGATTCTTCCATTAAAACATTTCAGGAATGGGAGGGGGAAGAAAAGAGAAAACAGCAAGACAGCTGGATATTGGTTTATATGACTCAGTTAAATCTCCACACAGTAGCTTCAAGAATAGTTACAGGGTCTGAACTTGTCGTTGCATGTTTAAAGAACCATAATGTCTCTTTTGTGAGAGTGAATGTCTGCAGCCAGTCAGGAGCTTCTCAGCAGCTCCATAGATGAACTCTGGGCAACCTTTATTGCAGTTACACTGGTTCATGTTTCATCTTTTGTTTACTGACATGACATTTGTACAGATGTTTTTGGCTCAAACACAGCAGAGCGCTGTGCGTTGCGACGGGCAGAAGCCGTGTGTTTCTCCAGAGCTGCAGTTCCGTTCAGGTCTGGCTTCTACAGTCATTGATTTTGTGGGTGCACTGGTACTTTTGAAGAGCCAAGTGGTTTTTTTCTTTCTCTCTTTTTGCACTATAATAATCAGAATAGACAATGAGATGAGTTGATATTTACAGTGCACAGTCATTTGGATAAATACTCAATATACAATACATAGACTATAACATAGTTTACATTGTAATCCTGCTAGTAATTAAAAAAATACTACTAAATGTAACTGTAATCTTTATTACTACATCTTTTTTCTGTAACTGTAAGCGATTACAATTACCTTTATTGTACCCTGATTACAGTAACCTGCGTACATGTAATCCGTTACTTCCCAAGCCTGCTCCTGACCATAGATATACACTGCTGACCATTTGTTTGGATTGGTGCGACTGCCACCGGGCGGCTGTTTGTAGGAACTGCAACAACGTGCTCGGTGACACAGACAGGAGGCGGCTCAATCCGGACCAGCAGCAGGCAGCAGCAGCAGCATCAGCAGCAACGCAAATGTAATGATGGATTAGAAAAGAATGTTCCTTGGCTGTCCTGTGAAACATGTTGCCCGGAGTTTTCTATGCCCTGCTGGCGGGCTTCCTGGGTGCCGTGGCGTCGTCGTCGGCAAAGCTGTCTCTCGGTGCCGACTACCTGAAAGGGGTTTGTGAAACGGGACTCCGGACGTGGGGAGAGCAGCGGAAATTTAGACAAGCGGACGAAACTACCGCCTGTGACTGGGTGAGGCATCGCCGCAGATAAAACTCGCTTGAATTATTAACAGGGCAGCAGGGATTGGGCTGATGGCGTTGAATAATGTAGCAGCACCGCGCCTGCCTGCAGCGGCCCGGGTGTTTTCTCACGGAGCGCGGGCGGGATGAAGTTGGGGTCTCCCCGCTGACTCCAGCTCGCAGCATCAGCACCACAGCATCATCAGGCGCAGCGTGCTGCTATGGGAGCAGCCCAGCGCTCTCGCTCTCGTGCCGTGTCCGCGTGCTGAACGACATTGCAGCCCGTGCGACCCCTGTTGAAGTCGTTTTAAGATTTAATAGCTAAGTTTGACTATCCGGAATTATTAACATTATAGATAACAACGTCACTTTGACTAGCCGTAATTGTGACTAGACAGAATTTTCATTCAAGATATCTATAACGTCATTCTGACTAGTCAAAAAGAAAATTGCAGCTGTCTACAATGACATTCTGACTAGGACAAATGACGTCACTTTTGCCATTCATGTGGATGGGGTTTCTCATTACATAGGAGGCGATACAATTAATTTGCAGATATTCGCAATTCACGTTGCACATATCCGCAAATGAATTATGACTAGTTGTAATTCCAGTTTCAGATATCTACAAGATAACGTCATTTTGACTAATATAATTCCAATTCAAGATATAATACAACTCATTCTCACTATTAGTTAATTTAAGATATCTAGTAGCCTATCTAAAAAGGATATCAATAGATATCTTGAATTGAATATATATATAACCAGAATTAGGCTATAAATCAGAATTAAAAGATACCTGAAACTGGAATTACAACCAGGGGTAGTGGAGGATACGCAGTTTACCCACCTCTTTGAAATGAGGCAGAGTTTAGGGTACTCATCTATTTTCAGATCAACTATCAATCAATGAGGGGAAAAAGGTGGGTAAACTCTTCGCCTAGTTTACCCATCTCTGTATTTACCACTACAACCCTGATTACAACTAATCATAATTCAGTTGCAGATATAACCGTAGATATCTCTAATGAGAAACACCATACCATGGCAAAAGTGATGCAATTTGTTGTTGATGATGTGGATATCTGAAATTACAATTGTGGATAGAAAGAATGTCACTATGTAGCTGAAATGTTCTAATGACGTTATCTTGGATGGAAATTATGACTCGTCACAATGTAATTCTGACTAGTCAAAATGTTGTTGATATCTGTAATGTTGATTTTGGAGAGTCCAACGTAGCTAAATGTTAAAACGGCTTGTTCCTTGTTCCAGACTTTCTAACAATTGAGCAAGCTAGAAGAACGTTATGTCGCATTCATAAAGAGGCCAAGTTTCTTGAATGACCTTCAGACTCGGCACTGGTCTAGTTTGACAACAAGAGCATCTGAGGTCTATCTGTAACCTTAATTAAATGGTTGAAATGCCTCCTCTAATCTCAAATTGGATGTAGTAGAATTTTAATAGGATTAAAATAGCCTGTGATTCTTGCAGGTTGGATGCAAAAACTGATTTGTTTAAAAAAAAAAAAAAGCATTTGTATGACATTGAAACATTTTAACTGCCTGATATATTGACTATATTTGCATGTCACATGTCATAAAACCTGGAGGTATACTGAAAAGCTATGAAATGCATAATAACATAGAGGATTTGTGCGATACTGCAGCACTAAGCCTATGTTTCAATAGTCTATCTCCACGTCTATGAAAGATATTTGTATACAAATGCATGTTATCTCCACTCTCTCTCTCCCCCCACTCCTGTAGCAACTCTTTCACACACTTTGCTTACAACACTGTAGACACTTAGACCATCAGAACTAGTCATGGCAGCACTCCATCAGATATGTGATACACAGGAGGACCTACCGAACACCAAACTATTGAGAGCTCATCATCCTTAAACTATTTCAAAAAGAAACCGACAGTTGTTGAGTGCAAATCAAACCAGATGTTTCAGGCATGTATAAACAGTATAAACCAGTCCACATCTCGTGCCCTCAGCAGCAGAAAGCAGTGAGCTGTCACTCACTTGTTTATTACAGTATTCTTTTCTCTCTCTCATGGTTCAGCTCCACATCCCTCTGAGGCTTGTGTGCGGCGGGCTGCTCTTCACCTGCAATGCTGTGATGTGGACCTTCCTCTCCAAGGCCCTCAGGTACTCCTCCTCCTCCACCCGAGCCACTGTGACCACCACCGCCTCCAACTTCGTCTCCTCCGTAAGTAGTGCAGCCTCTCTTCCTTGCCCTCTGTTGTCTTGTTTTAGTAGTTTTAGTAGGCTACTCCTCTAAGGTTGTCAAAAGTATCGATAGCATCGATAAGTATCAATACAATTTTTTCTAAATGGATACAATACTTATTTGCAACTGGTATATTGATACTAAAAATTTGAAACAGATACAATACTCATTTGCAACAGTATTGATATTGAAACAGTGCTTTCTCTTAATGAAAAATCAAAACATACTACTGATTTTTCCCTCCCTATCATTGGTGGGTGTCTGTTGCTTCAACAAGCTAAAAGTGTTCTGATAGGCTGATGACTAGAGCAGGGGTAATCTGCTGTGGGTAAATGCAGAGTTTTATCGGGCTTATATTATGGAGAAGCGTGCGTCTGTCCGTCCATCTGTCTTCGTTTATTTTTATGCCTCTTGATGTGTTGTCATCCTCCCCGTAGTGTTGAAAATGGTATCGATATTTTCCTCGATATCGCTAGTGAAGTTAGAAATTCTAGTCTCATGACAACCCGATCCTCCATTCACTGACAGCTAAGTGAATGGTTTTCCCAAGGCCTGGAGCCAAATACTTCACACCACCATAGTGGAGCGTCAGTTCATTTCAGAGTGACCTTCCCATCATCGGCTTCACTTTAGAAAATAGGCCGGGCTATTTCCAGAATGAATTGTCCTCGTGAAATACCTAAAGGGATTTCTTGTCAAAGTGCAACTCTATGTTTGACATTTCCCACCAGAGAAACTTTTGTCAAACTAATGGCTGTTGTATAAACTTAATCAACATTTGACCTAGTGCAATCCTTTGGAGCAAGTGGTATTGATGACTAATGCCAAACCTTGATTTCTTGTTTCCTTGCAGGCTTTCTTGGGCCGGTTGATCTTCGGGGAAACCCAGATAACGTTGTGGTGGGTGGGGATCTCCCTGACCTTCTCTGGCCTGCTGGTACTGCAGAGAGCCTCGCCGCAGGATGGATACCAGAGCGCAGTGGCCAAGAGGGAGGAATAATCTATCTTGCCTCCATTAGCTCTTTTCAGCAGTTTGGCTAGCTGTGGCACGTTGGGTTTCAGTTTGGCTAGCTGTGGCACGTTGGGTTTCAGTTTGGCTAGCTGTGGTACACTAGGTTTCAGTTTGCATCCTCATTGATTATTCATCCAGCCAAAGAACGGCAAGATTGAAAATTAGCAAGCGCATCTAGCACACTTCGATTAACATCTACTTTAAGAAGTGGAGTGAAAATAGAAGGAGAATTACCAGTTCCAATGTTCTCCCTCCAATCACTTTCTTGTGAAATAATTTCATATGTTAGCAATTCAAACTAAATGCTACACACATTTTTCTTAATGATATACAGGAAGTGTTCAATTTATAATCAGTGAGCATTAAAACAGTGCTGGCTCAGCTGTGATCCAGCCTGGTTTGGTTCAGGTCTGAAGTCAGTGGAGATGCTGGCCTGCAGCCAGGCGGGCCATGGCACAACTGAAGCCTGGCTGCTGGAGACAAGGTAATAACTCCTCCCTGGGTCCAGTTTCCTCAAAGCTCGATAATCATCTTTGTCTACAGGCTTACACGACAAAAATGATTTAAGTTGCTTTCGGGAAGGTTTATACTGTAGTCGCTGCACAACTCATCGCCTGATGGAATTGAAAGTGTGAATGAAAGAGAGAGAGAGGGAGAGAGAGAGAGAGAGAGAGAGGGAGGGAGAGAGACAAGAGGGAGACCGATAATGCAACCCAACATGAATATGATTTGGGGACTTGGGGGACCAGAAGCATTTAGTGGATGAATGAGTGTGCACTGTGTATTGACAGACTAATCTGAAGTCAGACTTCAATCGTTTGGGTTTTGTACGTGAGCAATGGACAAAAATAGTATCACTGGCAACATGCATGACGTCACCGTTAATCAGCATTATGCATCACAGCCGTCAGATCACCAAAGCCTTTTTTATTCTCACATACGACGACACTCACTGTAAACATCCTAGACTGTGCATGCTCAAAGTGATGTTTCAGTCAACGTACATACTGTAGCTTACTAGCTGCACTTGTATCTTCACACATGCTAACGCATCATGCCAATGTAGCGCTGAAAGCGCCTCATCCCTGCTAGGAATCTGCTGCCTGGCTTGGTCTTTCTTGATAGCTTTAACCTCAAGATATGAGCATGGCACATTTAAGGGTTCAGAGGCAGCTGGTCTTTCATTTAATGACAGCTGCATGTTCTGACCAAGGCCCGGACCCAAATAACTCACACCACAGCATCCCAGAGCATCCGTTCATATCAGAGCCACCTTCCTGTTAGGATGTTGATCATCGGGCTGATGATCAAATATACATAAAATGCTGCCTAATATAACTTTAAAAAATAAAATAACAAATATTGTGCATGTCGGACAACATACAACGATACCGATATAGCTGTGATAGGCCAATAGCGGTCAATAACCGATATATGGGTCGGGCTCTGCTTCCTATCAGCTGCTTTGTTTATGTCAACAGAGAATCATGTGACTTAAAGGAGGACTTTGCCACTTTTCAATCAGCTCTGTATCATTATAATCTTGGCAGTTTATGCAGATGAACATACAGTATGTTCACCGTCTCCAACTGACATGCCTGCGAATGAACTGGGAGCTCTCGGTGCAGGCTAGATGGAGAGAAGTTAGACATTGTTCATTTGCACATACTACCAACATTATAATGATACAAAGCGGGTTGAAAATAGGCAAAGTCCTCCTTGAACTCTTTCTGTTGAGCCGTGCATTTGCAAACACAGATTTTCTCTTTTACAAGTCGTCAATATCAATCCATCAACCCATTATCACACTCGGGTCACACAGACATGTGCTTGCACACAATGCTTCCTTCTACATCCATGCAGAGGCCAGTTGTCAGTGAGAGAGAGCAAAAAACATGATACTTCCTATCTATATATCCTATAACACTGTGATGTGTCTAATAGGGAGGGGCTTTGAGCATTAATAATGGCAATACATGTTACTGGGAGGATATTTCAGTAAACATAAAGTAAGTTAAGTAAGTGTACTATAGTATACAGGGATGTAACTGAGAATGACATCAAAGGTTAGCATTATGCATAATGGCATGGTGCTTTGAGTTCACACTTTGCTGTTGTTTTGATACATATCAGCCCTCATAATATAAAGGCATAATGGTAGCTATAATATCGGATCTATCTATTCTGTAATATCCCACAGCAGTGACAACGCACAATATATCAGACGTCCTTCCAAAATGCAGCTGTGACTGCAGCTTTTTCTATGGTGTTATTTACATGCATCCCTGTTTAATGTGATTGCAGTGACAAACGTGATTATGCAGCTATCTGCCATAGTGACAGGCTGGCTGAGTGATGTTACATATAGGCTCCTATAGAGAGAGCAGGGCTGCACTCACCACACGGGATGTTTCAGAAGTGGAGATTGTCGACACCTGAGCCCTTCTCGTCGCTCGCAGCTGAGCTATGCAGTTGCGGGGACAACGAAAAGCGCATTCACTTGTTTATATCTCCACTTTTTGGATCCTGGCTATGCTACTTACGTTACTTAACCTACCTTTGATATCTCTAATCTGTGCTTTTGATTCAGAAGACTTTTTGTGCCTGCATTTCTTCCTGCTGAGTTAGCAGTATGACATGAGGGCAAACCATCAACCTGTGAATCCACTCTCACTGTAAGCCAACCAATCATCGGAGCAGCGTTGCAGTATCCACATTTGTAGTTGTGTGACAGTGGTATATCCTTGAGTGTGATGTATTTATATCAATGTACACATAAACTAGATGTGGTCATGCTCAGATATTAGACCTGACAAGGTGTGTGTGACATAGATAAGTTATTATGCTGCGCTGCGAGATAATAAATAAGATCAGTACATTTCTTAGGACCTGGTTTAATTCAAGAACATTTTGGATTCAACTCAAGAGATATATGCACCAAAGCTTCTTTGACAAGAGCAATCTTTCTTTGTTCAGGCTGAATTATCTTGGAGTTATCATATTTAATGGAGAGCTTCAGAATAATGGGAGACAATGATTTTGCATTTATTGTATTTTCTGCACCTATATTAGGCTATGTATGTACAGATGAATCATCATCACTTACATTTGGAGCCAAGTAACTGCACTGACAAATTTAAAGGTTAAATACACCCAAAAATGAGAGAAAAAAAGAAGCCTCCATACTACTCACCTGGCGTAATTCAAGTCTCCAGAAGCCCGAAGATACCAAGTTGACTTGAAAAGACGGCATTTTTTACACCCTGTTTTTAGCTGGAATCTTCACTGTGTATAGTAGCTGCCACCCTCTCTTGGAGCACATGGCTACAGTTAAGATTTCAGCTAAAAACAGGGTGTAAATGACATCTTTTCAAGTCAACTTGGCATCTTGGGGGTTCTGCAGACTTGGATTACGCCAGGTGAGCAGTATCGATTTTTTTTTTTAACATTTGAAAGCAGCCACTTCAAATGTTTGGGAGAATTCTGCAAGTGTTTTGCTGTGAAAATCCACAAATGTCTTGTGGACTAAAAACCTCCTGTCCTTCCATCGGCATGGGGGTGAGTAGATAATGACTGAATTTTCATATTTGGGTTAACTTATCCTTTAATATGAGTTGAACCTTGAACTCTAACCAGTGGCAGTGTCGTCATTGCCCTCACAGACTGAGACTGTCATTGTGACTTTAACAGCGTGTGTTTGCTCCTATGTAGACCATCCATATCTCGTCTTACAAATGGTGTGAAACAAGCATTTGTAAACGTGTGTAAATATCGTCTATTTATAGGAAATGTTTTAAGGGTGTGTAAACGGTCATCTCCGGTGAGAGATCACTGTATAATGATTAAATAAACATCTCATCTGACAAAATACATAATTCTCTTGTCTTCATCACTCAAATATTGAGTAGGCCTCCCTACATGTTGACTGTGGCAAGACATATAACTTCCTAACAGCTTCCTGAAGATACGGTGCTTGCAGATCATTTGAAAGAGTGCGAGTGTGACTTTACTGTCTGTATTTGAATGAGCAAAGAACATGTGATGCATAAAAAGACAACCAGTCCCTTATCTTCTGCAGCAAACTGCGACTTTATAACATTCCCTCTCCCTATCGTCTCTTTGCATGCAAACACAGCAGTACCCTGAGTACTGTAACTAATGAGGCTAGCTGTAATGTTAGCCTTGAGCGGTTCTCCATCCACTTACAGTAAGCCTCATGCTCCATTAGGCTGCTCTAAATGTCTCTGGCCAGAACGAGAAGACATGAATCAGATTCAAGCCTTGCTCTCCATGAGAGAAGAACATGCTTCTCCGATGACGACTCAAAATGTTCATGTCATTTTTAGACACTGTACAGTTGAGGTCGGAAGTTTACATAAATTTAGGTTGAAGTAATAAACACACATTTTTTAAACCACTCCAGATTTCATGTAAAAAAAGTATATATATATCTATATCTACAGTATAAATATCTATATATATGAATTTTTATGACTTCAACCTAAGTGTATGCAAACTTCCTCCCTCAAAATTAGTCAGGATTGATATGGAATAAAGTGCCCACAAGACTTACCCAAAGCAGCATGACCTCCATACTATTTTATTTCATTCCCCTTTAAACATATACCACAATAATCATCACAAAAATCAACATTATGTGGTCCAAGCACTAGATGGCATTCATTCCTGACCACACTCAGTAATGAATGAAAAAGTGTACATTGGATAGCAACTTTGCATTTCCATAATGATAATAGTAAATTGTTCTTTTATTAAAAACACAAGTGATTTTAGAAGCCTAAGAAAATGTCCCCACTGATTCTTACCAACGCACTCGGCTGCACCACTCCAGACATGCATAGAGGTGATTTCACAGATGTCCCTTCATAAAGCACAACATTTGGCAACATCTATGTTTAAATAAGTCCTTCGATCATCATCAAAACATGTTCTGTCTCTAGTAAGGCTTTTGAACGCAATTAGGCAGACATTTTTAGGATTTTTTTTTTTTTTTTAATGTGGCCCTATTTACTACCTGCATCAAATTACTCCTCACTGAAGGTAAAATGGACA
Organism: Poromitra crassiceps; assembly: GCF_964638095.1. Lineage (NCBI taxonomy): Eukaryota > Metazoa > Chordata > Actinopteri > Beryciformes > Melamphaidae > Poromitra > Poromitra crassiceps. The sequence goes on along the minus strand of NC_139643.1, from coordinate 37,002,938 downwards.
ATCACAGTCTTTGACAATGAAAATCCATTGTGTGATTTCTCCTCATGCTGGGTGGCCTAACACTGTGCACAGCAGTGACACAAACAAACACACACTTCTGGCGTGATCTTCACGCCTCAGTGCGTATTTTCCACTGGCCTAAATGTTATCAACCGTATGTCCTTTATCTGTGTCAGACTCATGATCACAGTCTGTAACAAACTGGATTATCCGGGGGCAAATCTCATCAATTTAGTGCGCGGCAATTACATTTAGCATCACTGCATTCAGACAGCAATGTGTTATTGCTTTATTCCCTGGCTAGTGGACTAATATGGGAATTGTTTCCCAGCGAAGAGGTCGGCTAGCTTCATGGTGCTTTCCTACACACACAGCTCCAAAAATGTTCCCACAATCCTGCAGGTCACCGGGACACCGATTTCCTCGTCCACTGGCCAAAATGGCAGATGGATTCCAAAAACTGAGCAGCCACATTTACCATTTCACAAGCCAAACTACTTATTAGAATAGAAACGAGACTGTTCACCTGCCAAAATGTCAAATCCTCCCAATTAAATTAACCAGCATTTGGTGACTGGTGGTAATCCCCCCCGTCCTGTCAGGTATCCAGTTTGGGACTGGCCATTACCACAACGAGGCCTGTTCTGTGTCCTACAACCTTGTCCTTTGTAGTGAACCTTCTCTGGCCTGAACACACACTTGGCTATTCTCCCCATCAGAGGAAACAGAAATTAGATCAGGGGGCGTTTGTTCTAAATTGGTTGGAAGTACCAGATGGAGGTTTACTGCAGCAGGGAAATGAATGTCGATCACAGAAAAATATGATGTACTCTCAAAATATGTTCCTTTGATTATCTCAACAAAGCCACCCATCTGGCATCTGAACAGGCTGAAACAAACTAAATTATAAAAAGTATTTTAAATTGATTCCTATCTCGCCCAGACGGTCCCATTAAGGCAGAATACAAGTAGAACAAATAGCAAATGCCACTAATGCACTGTACTAAGGCAAGTCATCTGCAGCATTCAGCATGAGACTATCGCAATGATAGAAAAACAGCAAACAACGAAGTGATGGGATCACACACACAGCAATGTTTACAGGAAGACAAAACCAGGTTGACCGTCTCGGCACCCGGACTGCTTTGCTTTGAGCGAGAACATTCTGGATTTCACCTTGTGTTCACATTGCTTGGTCTCAGAAGATGGAAATGATCAAACAGACTCCAGGCAGTCTTCTCCATCTGGAGAAAACATAACTCAGTCTCCGGTCTTGTTTCGCCAATCCTCATTAAGTGCTTCATGTGGACAAAGTCCACCGCTGGGTTTGAGACGTCTCTTTAGTTTGAATATGTTGATGGTTTTCAGTGGAAGCAAAACGGCTATACCTTAAAATATCAGGCAGCACCAAGAAAGAAACGGATAAAACTAGACGTGCACTCGGAGAGCGCAGACCTCCGCCATGGCCAATAGTCCAGTCTGCTATGATATGCAAATTTCGCGAGTCAGGTGGGATCTGTTCCGAAATGTAATGGTCTCTTCCTTGGCCCATGCTACACCCTCACGAAGTTTCATGAAAATCGCCCAAGTAGTTTTTCCATAATCCTGCGAACGGACAGACAAACGGCACCGAAAACATAACCTCCTTGGCGGAGGTAACAAAAAGAAAGTGACAAGTTCAAAAGAAGAAGAAGAAGAAGAAGAAAAAAAGTAGGATTTAACAAGACAACAGCTCACAATAGAACACCCTGAAATATAAATGATCCATAAATGGGAGAAAGAAACACGTAGAAGTGGTTAAGACGAGTTTGTGCTCAGTGAAGTCCAGCCGTGAGGGAGGGAGGACCGTGACTGATCAGCTGTGCACTCATCGTCAGTCCTCGCCCCGGAGCAGCAGGGCCGGCTGGCTGTGTGTCAGTCCTCGCCTCGGAGCAGCAGGGCCGGCTGGCTGCGTGTCTGTGAGCGCGCTGAGCCGTTTCAGACGATGTACTGGTAAACGTCCGCCTTGCCGTGGTCGGGCGTCGCGAAGGGGCTGAGCCAGCCTATGGAGAACGGATGGCCGAACACCACCTTCAGGTTCATCCACTTGGACCTTTTGGCCCATCTTCTCTCCTCCTTTTTCAGCTGCTCGATCCCCTGTGGACATAAGATGAGAGGAGCGATGATGTAAGACAGTTCTAGTCTGACTGCCTAAGTCGCATTCAAAGCTGCTGTAAAATACCCAGTCAAAGCACAGCTGTGGCTGTCAAGTGAAATATTAATCCAGCAACAGAAAATAACCCCTTGAAGGGATTAAACATTTAGCATGTTTTGCATTCTTTTGAATAGCTCTCAGGCCTTAGTCAGGGTGAAGTGACTCACTGCCTCGGCTATTCCTCACAGTCTCAGAGCAGCACACATGAGATGTACTAATAAGGTAGAAAACTGCAGCAATCTATGAGAATGAAATGTATTGAAAAGGATCATTTTCATGAATATTATAGCACTGGATGAATCATCCCTGTAGGTGGTTTTGACACACTAATTTCAAACAACCTGGAAGCCACAGGTAGGTCAATCACCTGTTCCTGTTCCTGTCCATATCTGTATACTGATTTAGTGAACAGTTTATCTTCCACCATGCAGCAACACCTCTTAGCTATTCAAGTGCATCATTTTGTGACTTATTGCTGAAATAAAATGTGTGCAATATTGTCTGTACTTTTTGACCCATCTCTTAAGAGTCCAACCACTAAACTGAAGTATTAGTCCTTTCTGGAGAACATATTTTAAAATGTTACTGGGAGCTTCACCAGCACGACGTAGCACGTGGGAGGATCACACTATTGCCACCAGTTCCCTTCCGACCCAAACAGGTGCCCCAACCGACCAGGACACATACAGCGGCTTCCGGCTTCCCACCCGCAGACACAGCCAATCGTGCCTGTATGGACGCCCGACCAAGCCGGAGGTAACACGGGGGCACGAACCTGCGACCCTCGTGTTGGTAGACAGGGAATCTACCGCTACACTACCCGGACACCCAGGTGACAAAAAGTAGATGTTGAAAAAGGTGTTCCTAAACCCAAAACCAAACCAAACCCAAAGATTAACCCTAGCCCAGACACTGAATATCTAGACTAGACCACTTTTGGTGTTTCCACTTACCGTCTCATCGCTACAGATGGAGTGGACCTGAGTCCCAAACATAACCGCAGTGAAGATGAGGAAGAGGAGGCCCTCGAAGCACAGGAGGATGAGGAGGATGACGGTGGCCGGAGGAGAGAAGTTACTGCACTCTGGGGATGGAGGAGGAGACAGGAAGGGAGGGAGGGAGGTTATTCATATCAACAAATAAAAAGAGAGGAACAGGTTTGCTACCTTTCTAATTAAATAAGTAAAGTTTATATAGCAGCATTCAAGAGTGAGCGTCACAAAGTGCTTCACAACTTGGTAAAACAACACATCAAGAAAAATAATAAAAAAACAATAATTTTTGTTTTGTTTTATGCTTGATGAAGTGGAGCATCTTACTGACACCCTGCATGTACATACTGACTATCCCATCAGTTCAAACAGGACATAGTTGGCTGGTAAACAGTAATGTCCCGAGTGTATTTAATTGAATGTCCCTACTCCCTACAGACCACTGTAGCCTGTGGAAAACAGGCGTGTCTGATACTGTATCATACTTACTTGTCCAGTCTGCTTCAAAGCAGAAAATGAAATGCAAGGCCACCAGGACGAGCGCATGTAAGGATATTAGTGCAATGTACATCTGAAAAGAAACATTGCAAATATTAACATAGATTATATTCTCTGAATGCTGAGTGAATGCTGAACGATCAATATATTTTGACAACGTTCAAAAAGGGGTTTAAGACTCACTGTGAAGAGCACAAAGTATTTCTGGTTGTTCTCTCCGACACAGTTGTTGACCCAGGGACAGTGGTGGTCCATCTTTTTGATGCAGCGTTTACATACACTGTGGACGCGCGCACACACACACACGCACACGCACGCACGCCCGCACACACACAGACACACAATAGTTATACATTATACATTATATGGTTTGTCAAATCTCAAAGGTTTTTACCATGCAAAAAAACCAGACAAAATAGTTATTAATTAAACAATAGTATAATAAGAGGATACTGTATATTAAACAGTAAAAAATAAACGCTATCTAACCAAGACACAACAGTTTGTTTCAGCTTGTTAACTAATCAAATCAACTGTCTCTGCTCTGCTATGGAACTGCACTGTTTTTGGCTTAAAGAACTAAATGGACCTCACACAAACGCACATACACTCAAAAGAAAATTAAGATAAGGTTTCTGACCTTTAATTTACATATCATTCTTCATTCATTAGTTTGAGATGATCAGTGTGTTATTTCACAGTGAATCAGCTCAAAACACCCACAAGGATGACTCATACCATGCTATGAAATCCACTAAAAAGATCATAATCTATTTCATTCAAACGGAGACCAGGTATTTCCCTTTGAGACGCAATGACTCACTGACTTTACAATTCAATGACTCTGCATTAGTGTTTTTGCACTTTTCATGCCTGCAGATCTCAGGGAACCCACTGAGCAGCTACAGAGGGAACTCCTTAGATCTCAGGGAACCCACTGAGCAGCTACAGAGGGAACTCCTTAGATCTCAGGGAACCCACTGAGCAGCCACAGATAGGGCTTTCACACCAGCAGGGCTCCGTGCCGGTTCCTGTTCCCGAACCCAAATTTGAACCGGCCGGCGCGTTCAGACCGAAAAAATAATTGGTTCGGAACCTGAAAAGTTGGTTCTCAGCGGAACCAAAAAATAGTTGGTTTTTCCTTGGGAACCGTGACATCATCAGTGGGCATGTCTCATTCTAGGCTGTGAAAACGAGCAGGAAGGAGAAGAAGGCAGTGTCAACATGGAGAAAAATAATTTGCAGTGGTCTCCTGAGGAAACCAAATGTTTAGTGGCGATTTGGGCATCTACCGAATCTCAAGAAAAGCTAGAAAGCAGTACAAGAAAAGAGCAAGTCATATGCCGAACTTGCGGAAGAGATGACCAAGGCTGGGTTCACTCGAACGCCAGAACAAATAATTACTAAATTTAAAAAACTGAAGAAGGACTACCGAATAATGTCCTCCCACTTTGGTTCCGCTTAAACTGGTGTGAACGCGGGCTGGTTCGCCAGAAAGCACCAAGGTTCTGAGACTCCAGAATGGAACCAGAGCCAGAACCAGAACCATGTCTGTCTGAAAGCGGTAACAGGGAACTCCTTAGATCTCAGGGAACCCACTGAGCGGCCACAGAGGGAACTCCTTAGATCTCAGGGAACCCACTGAGTGAGCAGCCACAGAGGGAACTCCTTATTATGACGCTGTGAAATCTAGAGGGAAATGCTTTGTAGTTCCCATAAAAAAACACACACAGGCCGAAGAGCAGCAGGAACAAACACAGGGGAGGAGGGGGAGTTCCCAGTGGGACAGTAGGACTTCCTCTGTAAGATGCAGACTGCAGAACAACGCTCTACCCAGCACACTCCCACAGCTGGCATGTGGTGACAAAGATCAGTTTCGCTAATCTCCTTGTAACATTTTCCCAAGATCTACACGCACACATGCGCGCACGCACACACACACACACACACGCACACGCACACACACACGCACACGCACACACAAAGAGTGATGTACCTGCAGTGGTGGGCTCTGTCAGGCTTGATGCTGCAGCACTTGGGACACTTGTAGACAACCTGGCCTGGTTTCAGCTGGAGGCTTTCGATGAATTCCTTGGTGGCGTTCCCTTTAGGCACGGCTCCCTGGGAGAGAGGTGGAAAAACATGAAGACATAAAAGAGGCAAGAAGGCTTGCTATCTTTTTTTTTTTGCAGATGTCTAACACCCCATTTACACCTGGTTTTTAAATGTGACCTGAATCTGGATAGGTTATCTGGATAATGGTCGCATTTAAAAACCAGGTGTAAATGGGGTGTAAAAGGTCTGAACACAATGTGAGCCAGGCTACTTCCAGATTTGGTCAGGAAGTTCTGATGAATCTGATCACATCCTGATCACGATGCATTTACACCTTGCATTAGCATGCATTTTTCCTTATCCAAATAACATCCAGATAACTTATCCGGATCCAGGTCACATATAAAAATGAGGCGTAACAGTAGCTGTGTTTAGACATGCACACTGTTCGGAAGAGGTCTGCCTTGACCTCCTCCTAGAGTGTAACTACCCCTCTGCAACCGATTGAAATTTCAGTCGGTTTGGGCCTGTTTAATCTGATTGAGGTGTTTATATGGAGCATTTTTTATTTGAGCTTTTAACCCTCTTACAATGTGATTAGAAGGCTCCATGTAAATGTGCCTAGTGTTTGCTTTAGGTGCAGAGGCTCCATAAAGATGGAAATGTGCCCCTACAGCTAGAAGAATGTAAATACAATGAAAATTTATCATCTGGCCTTATTTCTCAGCCTGCCAACCAGAAAGAAAAAGAGCAATAGCATACAAATACAGCACAACTGTCCATACATTATGATATAAATATCCAAATAAGAGCCATGTTTAACTGCAACGCCTACTGGAACTGATTCTTGAATGGGTCCAAGAGCAAAAATAAGCATTCTCTTGGTTAAAATGTTTTATTATTGGGGGACAGTTTATAAGTGCGTTAAAGCCTATATAGGAAAAGTGTTTCATTCTATCCTTTGAAAGTCTGAGAGTTTGAGAGTCTTTTCAAACACTGTGAGGATGTGGCTTTCCACAGAAACGACATGAGCGACCGACCGCCTTAACCGAGAGGCAGAGTAACTCGACTGACCGGGTCTGTGCACATGGCCTTGGCGTGAGAGGCGAGGGCGAGGAAGCCCAGGGCGTTGAAGAGTGCCCCGTTGACGAGGCTGTAGAACACGTTCTTGGCGGGCAGGAGCATCACGAACACCACCACGAACTCGGCGTAGAGGACCAGGAACCAGGTGATGACGCCGCACACGATGCCGCAGCCGTCGCGGATGAACCACATGGCCTCGGGGCCGGAGCGGGGCGGGGGCGGGGCGCAGTGCTCGGGCCTCAGGTACCCGGCGTGCCGCTCGATGTCCCTGGTGCGGTGCGCCGCGCTCTTCATCCTGCTACGCCCGTGGCTCTAGCCGCATGCTGGGAGGAGAGGGGAGAGTCAGAGAGAGAAGAAGAAGGAGGGAGTCGGTTAATCCCATGGCACACCAATCAAACATTCTACAACAAGGAGATGTTTGGTCAGATTCGACATGTTCAATCCTTGTTTGTCTGTGTTTAGCCCATGGCACACCGATCATGTTTGCTTGGTGTGCCATGGGCTTTAGAGGGAGGGAAAGATAAAGAGCAAGAGGGGTGAATCAGAGAATAGAGAGGCAAAGTGACCGCCTACTTCCTGCTTCAGCACTGTACCAGAGATTTTCATCTGCCCATTTATTTTCACATAGACATTTCGTAAAATGCGTATAAAAATAGTTTTACTTGTTCAAAACCAAACGGTTCAGATATATTTAGAAACAGGAGAGACCACATAACATTTCACTCAGACCAAAAACGTAAACAAATTGCGGATTTAAAGAAAATATTTTTTCAATACAGTTTTTAAAGTTTTGGTCCGAGTGAAATGTTCTATGGTCTCTCCCGCTTCTAAATATAGCTGAACCGTTTGGTTTGACGAAGTAAAAAAAAAATTATATGCATTTTACGGAATTGTCTATGGGAAAATAAATGGCGGATAAAAATCTCTGGTACAGTGCTGAAGCAGGAAGTAGGCGGTCACTTTGCCTCTCTATTGGGCGAGGGATTTGGATTGGGTACGGATGTGTCAACGAGGGGTGGTAGCCCCGCCCCGCTCTGTGCTGTCAGCAGTAGTGGTAGGAGTGCTGTCCCCCAACAATTAAGGGTGTAAACAGCTTACACTCTGATGTAAGACAGAGAGCGGGAAATAAGGTACACAGTGAATCAGCAATACTCGGGAAGAAGCAGGAAGTGAAAGAGGCGTAAACATTGACTAGTCTAATCTTCCTGAGAGGGCAAACAATCGATCCAGATTCCTCTCACAGTGAGAAAAAAGGAGGAGGTTGTTGTCGGTGGATTTCAAAACTAAAATTAAACTATTCTGTTGTTTAAAGTGAAACAGTCTACATAATTCACCTGGACTGCGCTGCGCTATATTTTCTTCTTTTTGGTGTTTTATAGCAGCTGCCCTTCCCTGCCCAGATATATGATGTCACTAGTGACAATTGGTCAAGTGACATCACTGATGACTTCTTCAAGTGCTAGAGTGACATCACTTCGACATCACCAATAAGTATGCATAAGTGGTGATTGATGTCATCAATGATAATGTCACACAAAAATACACACACACACACACTCACACCGCTCAAGTTTCCTGTCAAACTGCCTAGTCATTCATGAGAATGTGATCTAGTTTATCTGTCAAGCTCATCTGAGCGATAGTCCAATTATGTCTGCTAATTAGGATTTGGCCAATGATGTTGGCAGCTCAGCATTCATCTCCAAGGATACAAGGCATTTATTCAAAAGATCTTTACAGCAAAAAGATATGGCAGCATTCCCACAGCATGTTTTTTAATTAATTTGTTAATTAATTAATTAATCAGTTTATTAATTAATTGATTAATCAAAGCCATCTCTGGACCCAATTTGAATATCTAACGGTCCATCACAGCCTAAATCCTGACCACTCACACCGACAGACCCTTTCCCCCCTCCGTCTAGCATCCAATTCCCTGGCCCTCCTCCCAGCACGGTGCCTGCCTGGCCTCTGACTCTACTCTACCCCTCCTCCCAGCACGGTGCCTGCCTGGCCTCTGACTCTACTCTACTCCTCCTCTCAGCACAGTGCCTGCCTGGCCTCTGACTCTACCCCTCCTCCCAACACGGTGCCTGCCTGGCCTCTGACTCTACCCCTCCTCCCAGCACGGTGCCTGCCTGGCCTCTGACTCTACTCTACCCCTCCTCTCAGCACAGTGCCTGCCTGGCCTCTGACTCTACTCTACCCCTCCTCTCAGCACAGTGCCTGCCTGGCCTCTGACTCTACTCTACCCCTCCTCCCAGCACGGTGCCTGCCTGGCCTCTGACTCTACTCTACCCTTCCTCTCAGCACAGTGCCTGCCTGGCCTCTGACTCTACCCCTCCTCCCAGCACGGTGCCTGCCTGGCCTCTGACTCTACTCTACCCCTCCTCTCAGCACAGTGCCTGCCTGGCCTCTGACTCTACTCTACCCCTCCTCTCAGCACAGTGCCTGCCTGGCCTCTGACTCTACTCTACCCCTCCTCTCAGCACAGTGCCTGCCTGGCCTCTGACTCTACCCCTCCTCCCAACACGGTGCCTGCTCTACTCTACCCCTCCTCCCAGCACGGTGCCTGCCTGGCCTCTGACTCTACTCTACCCCTCCTCTCAGCACAGTGCCTGCCTGGCCTCTGACTCTACTCTACTCCTCCTCCCAGCACGGTGGCTGCCTGGTCTCTGACTGCTCTACTCCTCCCAGCACGGTGTTCTGTCGATTTCTACTACCCGTCGAGAACTGCTACTTTGTGATTCTGCGCGTGCGCAAAGTGACGGGAGCATTATTTGATAGGATGTTACTGGACTATCAAATTATGCTACCCCTGAAATATTGATTTAAAATTGATAAAATGGGATGTTGAGTATTTGATCCATCAAAATACACTACCCATGACATAAAAAGTAGCATTTTTTGATAGGGTAGCGCGAATCGATAGACAGACCCTATCGGTTTATGCAGCGGTAGCATTTTTCGACAAAGCAGCAAAAATCGACGTTACAACGGTGCCTGCCTGGCCTCTGACTCTACTCTAACCTGATCTACTGTAAAAAAAAAAAAAAAAAAAAATGTTCAACATTTTGCTCCACCACCAAACCAGAAAGCCCTCTTTCATCACACACTCACTTCAGCCCAGCCTGAGAGTCAATCCTGCAGAAGAGGGTCTGGGTCAATCTCTTTCAATTCCACCAGCTGAGAGAGAGACACCCCAAACACCTGTTTGTGTGATTTTCCAAGTGTCGCATGCGTGGGCTGTGTGATGTGCATTATACTGTATTACTGGGCTGTCCTGATAAAGCTATACAGATCTCACTGAAACAGATGTATAAAATGTATACTGTAAATAAAAGCATCCATAATCATAAACATCACATTTTGCATAAGATTCCTGCTTCTAGGACGGGAGAATCACTCTTTTCTTGCTCCTTATTTAATTAATGTCTATCGTGCTGTTGCATGTGTTGTCTTGACCCTTTCTACGCCACCTGCCATGACGACCCATCAAATCAAACTACATCCTTCCTTCTTTGAGGCTGAGTGAGAGGTCAGAGGTTAGTGTCGGCCCACGACGATCACTTTCACCAAAGGCCAGGGATTAACTGTCCATCTGCACCAGCCAATACCCCCTGCTGCTCCTAATGGGCTTACATCACTTACCACCAATCCAGCTAATTTCACTCAACAAGGTGCCCAAATACTAAAAACGGGCCCAACCTTCACAGCCATCACAAGCCAAACATACCGGTAAGATGGACCAGTGAGATTAGAGTAAATAACCAATGCAGATTCAGTGTTTCATCTGTAGTTTTAAGCAGATGTTGTGCTTTGGGGGATAATTCTAGTTTTGTCCCATATGTCACTGATTGGGTCTAAGTTATGTTTCAAGTTGATGCTGTAGTGCTAAACATGTTTTTTAATCATAGTAAAATAATTACTTCAAAACATTTTGACCATTTTTAGCTTTAGATGGTAGTCAAATTAAATTACAATTGCTAATTTTTGTTCGACTATTTCTCTATTAAGTGGTGGTAATAATCTTGGTGTGGTGGCGCGTCGCTGCCAAATGAAGACAGAGGAAACACTGAGATTCCTTTCATTCCAACAGAGATAGCCTGCCTCACTAAATCGTATCGGTCATAGGACAGATTTGACTGTTTGCTTGTCTGTGTTTAGTTCTCTAACAGAGAACAATTTGACTTTGTGCAGAGAGTGGGAAATATGCCTGTGAATCATGTTTTGTCCAGGCGAGCTACAAACACAAAAGGTTACTTATTAGCTAAACCCAACATAATAAATACATTAGACATCTCATTCAGCTGGAGGTTCCAGGTCAAAATGTGCTTCAGTGAGGGGGATGCCAGGAATACAGGACACTCAATAAAGGCGTCATGATCATGTAAATGGCAGTTAGCATTCATTTCATGAAAATAGGCTAAATGGCCCTAAATGAGATGCTCATTGAAAATGTGTATGATCTGAGAAGATAACAACAACCTGCTATGATGAAGGGGCAGTTCAGACTAGGCCTTAAACAGGCCAAATGTGCCAAAAGAACTGGAATGAAACTGACTACAAAAACCAGAGTTCATTAACAACGGCCAATTAAATAAACAACCTTTTGTTGTAGACTGGTGAATGAGTCTATAGACGGCCCTCAGTGAAATGGCCACTAGCTATACACGCTATACAACATGAATGAATGCATCTGACTGACTTCAGTACATTGTGTGTGTGGCAAAAACACTTTACAGAACAGCCTTCCTTTCCTCTTGTAAACCTAAAGAAAAGAGACAACATTGTTTCTATCATGGTGAAGTAGTATCTGCAGCGCTGTAAGATCAGATATGTGAATGTGTCAGAGTTATAGGCAGCAGCGAGCTGTAAAACTTGTGTGTAGCAGATATTCAATGACACTATTTTATGCCCTGCTGCTAGAATGTCTGGAAGAGTGATGAACAGGATTGAGTGATGGTGGCAACTACTATGGGCAGGCGGAGATGATGGATTTGACCCCCTAGTGAGATAATCAGTTAATTAACACACTGATGTGATTTCAGTTTACAGCCAACGCCACTCCGCATTCCTGACAAAACAACACTCCTTGGACTAAAAGGTAACATGTTGCAACTTATAACCATTCTGCTAGTGGCTTTCCCGGTTACTAAATCACAGCAAAGGGAAGTGTTTCAGTTACAAACTAGCAGACAGGTTTTAAATCACAGATCTGAAGATGAAGATGATTACCAGCAAGTAGGAATACAATATTGTAAAATCAACCGGGAAAGTGAATCTAGCAACCTTTATTTAGGGTCTTGCAATCCTTGTCTGTGTCCCCGGGTGCTGCACTGCGGCTGCCCACTGCTCCTAGGAAGGTTCCTAGTAGAGGATGGGTCAAATGCAGAGGATGAATTTCCCTATGGGGATAAACAAAGGATAATTTAAAAAACTTAGCTTTAAAAATCTGCCGTGCTGAAGTTTCCTTGAGCAAGACACAAAATCCCTGTCAGCTCCAGAGGTGCTGCTCTGTAGCACTAGGGATGGTAATTCTGGATGATAATTCAATATTATCGTTTATCGTCTTTCAATGTGATGGTATTGTGATTTTGGGATATCGAGACAGAGAATTCTGCTGTCTGTGAACTGATGAGAACAAGCAAATTGTATTTAGAAACTCAGACGAAATTAAGTATGGTAAGAATATTATGTGAAAATTCCAGATGTTAATGGAATTCTAGTTTGACATCACACCAAACATTCTAACCCTAACTGTTCAATATGATGATCATTAATTTGATTAACATGATTTCGCTTGTGAGCCATAGAACCATCAATATCAGGGGGAAATCCTTATGATTATCATGATATTGATTTCAACCACATCGCCCAGCCCTATAAAATTAGCAGACCCTGAACTTTGACCTCCCTGGAGACAGGTAAGCAAAAAGAGAATTCTCGTTTGGTATTCAATAGAGCAGTTCTCAATGTGGGGTCCGGGGACCACCGGGGGTCCTTGAGGGGGTTCCAGCTTCCAGGGCGTCCCTAGAAAATCATTTCATTTAGAAGAGAATGTAGAAGAATGTCTGTTTTGATCATAGTTTCACTGTTATCCCTCAAAACAATACAGATGTTCATGGAATTCTGGACAAAATCATATTTGGCAATAAATATATTCTCAGATTTGGGTCCGAGAGATGAAAAAGGCTGAGAATCTGTAATAATAGAGTAGTATCACATTATTAATCTGTCAGTAGGTGTGGTGTGAAGCTGGGCTGGACACTACGCCTTCTCCTCGGGCTTCGATGGGGTTGGCTGGCAGCTGATGAAAGCATACAGGAAATGTCAAAAAGCAACAAGTATTGTCATTTAGACATCATACCTCACACTCTCTTGGCTTGTCGACGAAAGTTTGTAACAAGTCCTCACGTAGTTATGAAGCTCGGTTAAGTTAAAACGGGGCACCTCCGCCGCTCCGCCCGTGTAGCTCAATCCCGCCCGGGCTAACCTCACTGTTCTGCGGGCAGCTCCCAAAGGCTCGACCCCCCGCCCCCCCGGTTCACTGCCGCTTTTCCTCGGTTTCGACGGGCGGGTTTCGCGTATTCGTATGTAAATTACAGCGGGGATAGAGTCACAATATACGCCGTTACCCAACTACTTTATTGTTTCTTTCGTTGGCAATCCAGAAGAATGCTCTCTGCGGGCAGGACGCTAACCAGGAAGTCTATGCTCCACTCTCTCCTGCCTGCCTCCCATGCGCAGGCCAGGGCTCTGAATCGCAGATCTGGAATCAGAGTAACCAGTCTCCTGGCAAGGAGCTGAAGGAGGTGCGCCAATCTGAAGACTTTAAATCTGACCCAGAGTCTGCGATGAGAGATGGGAATCCTGCTGCAATGTAAACTAAACAGCAAACGGATCTCTCACCTTTTTCTATCTCTTTAGCGTACAATGCAAATGCCATTCAAATGCTAGTCTTGAGACGAGTTTGAATGGCGAGTGAATAGTGAATATACGCCTCAGAACGACTTTATGCTAGCAATATTTACCGTAAGCAAGCTATATCACATGAAAATATATGACGCACAGAAAGAAAGTTGTTTTAAAGCTGTATTTGAAAGTTGTTTAAAAAATGAAAGTGTATTGATATTTGTGATGGAACATGATTGGCCCGGATTGGCCATGCACTTCTGTCACCTATTGATGACGTAATGTACACGCGACACATGCTACCACGGGTGTTTACATTATGGCAACTGTACAAGTTAGCGAGGCTGAAAAAGTGTACATCTTACACGGTATACGGGTAAGTTCCATTCTCAGATAGTAGTGATATTTCAGGTATAGATTTTTCTACATTGAATATTTCGATAAATGCCACAGCTTGCTGTTTAACGTCAAAAGGTTAGCTAACGGTTAGCTCGCTGGTACTCCACTTCCTAACTGCCACAGCTTGGTGTTTAACGTCAGAAGGTTAGCTGACGTTAGCTCGCTGGGACTCCACTTCCTAACTGATGGATGCCCGCACTGACGAGCTCTTAAACTCTGTACACTGTACAGCGTAGGCTATCGTGATGCCAAACTTAACTTACTTAGAAGCTCGGGAAGTCTTTGTGTAGGGATTATTTTTAGTGTTCTATGTCTTTTTATATGGACATTGAGTATGGAATAAAGTTTTGATTGATTGATTGATTGATTGAGGCATCTTCTGTGTTTCTGTTGTCATCTTGTCATCAGGATGATTTGCGGGTGGATGGAAGAAGCTGTGAGGACTACAGACACATGGAGATCGAGACTGACGTGGTTTCCAACACAGATGGCTCAGCCAAAGTCACGCTGGTAACTCACACCTTATGTCTTCATTGAAGTGTGTGTGTGTGTGTGTGTGTGTGTGTGTGTGTGTGTGTGTATGTGTGTATGAAACCTTTAACACCGGATTTAAACCCTTAAAAGCATGTGAAACATGTGGCAAAGCACACAAGGTGCAGGTCAGGATGGTTTATTCTGCCTAATACACGTCCAGTGTTAAGTGTGAATCAGGCTAACATCTCAGTGGCTAACACAAGGAAGCAAAACAATAATGTTGCTTTTAACCGGACGGACAAACCCCATCTTTATTTGTCACAAACAAAGTAAAGTAAAGTAAAGTCAAACGATTGTCACACAAGTGTGCGAAATTTGTTCTGCGCATTTGACCCATCCCCTGGGGGAGCGGTGAGCAGCAGCAGCGCCGTGCTCGGGAATCATTTGGTGATCTAACCCCCCAATTCCAACCCTTTGATGCCGAGTGCCAAGCAGGGAGGCAATGGGTCCCATTTTTATAGTCTTTGGTATGACTCGGCCGGGGATCGAATTCACAACCTCCCAATCTCAGGGCGGACACTCAAACCACAAGGCTACTGAGCTGACACACCATTGTGTCATGCACACACGTGCACGGCGGCCAGTGCACACACACATGCTTTGGAGGCGCTATGAAATTTGTCCCCCACGTTTGAGCCATGCTGGCTCGTCCTTCATGGTTCAGGCCAGGAGCGGTGCTGGGCAGTTTAAATTGAAATATAGTAATTAGTGATCGTGCCTCACAGCAAGAAGGTCCTGGGTTTTATCCTGGCCTGGGCTGTTGTTGGCACTCGAGGTATGTCTCCCCTGGTGCCCAAGTGGTCTATCTCGTGAAAAGGGCCTTTCTGTGTGCAGTTTGCATGTTCTCCCCGTGCTCCCCTGGGGTTTCCCTCCATGTAACATCAATATGGACCCCCACTAAGAACTTGCAGAAGATCATCGTCTGAACAGTGGCGGTTGTAAGAAGTTGGTCCCCGGGCGCTTCACTGCAGCTGCTCACCGCTCCTGGCCTGGAGGACACGCCAGGATGGGTCAAACGCAGAGGACAAATTTCACACAGCGCCTCCAATTGCATTTGTACTGACTGCCATGCACCTGTGTTTATGCGTGGAGTGTCGTCTGTGATGAAATAAAGACCTGTTTCATTAATTTCATTATGTAACCTGCGTTGTGTTGACAGCACTGGCAGCAACCCATGTTAATGGCTTGCCCAGGGGTGGAGCAGGATTGGATCCCACTTACAAAGCGCACGCGCTAACCACTATGCTGGAGGAGCTGGTTAATGGGCCTTTATACTCTCTGGGGAGTCAGTTTAACCAACCTACTCTCTACCACTCTGGACTCACGAGGACTCGCAGTCATTCAGTTAGAGTAACACGAATTTCACCTCTTTCAGGCGTAAAAACAATACAGCATCTCTATTATTTTCCACATACATGTTAACTGTTGTCTCCCTGCAGTTTGAACCTGGACTGTAACAACACAGACAAGATGCACCTGACATTAATCTGTTCACTCCCTGTCACTAATCATCCTACTAACTATTTCTAATTGAACATCATGTAACATAGATACATAATGTACACCCATCTGAGATGGGTGTACATTCTGTATCTACTGTATGTTAGTAACATATTGTATCAGAGTGAACCTTGCTATTTACTTTTTATTCGCTATTCCTTCCTATCTTGTTCTTGAATGATTGTCTCATGCTTTGTGTTTTGTATCTTCCAGGGTCACACAGCAGTTCTAGTTGGAGTTAAGGCTGAAATTGGAAAACCACGGCCGATGGTGCCAGATGAAGGATATTTGGAGTTCTTTGTTGATTGGTAGGTACAGTGTGGTGCTACTACCATTAGTAAAATAAGATAATACATGTTTTTAGTTAGAAATGGGTAAGCAGTTTTATGTTAGTGTTTTGATGGAATCACTGACTACCACAAGGAGGTAGTGTTGCACCAATTGTTCCTCATGAGATGTGTTCCCAAATGTTCAAATCATTGGACAGACACCACAGAAAACACAGTAATCTCTCTTTCACATATATCCTTAAATATCAAAT
Organism: Poromitra crassiceps; assembly: GCF_964638095.1. Classification (NCBI taxonomy): domain Eukaryota; kingdom Metazoa; phylum Chordata; class Actinopteri; order Beryciformes; family Melamphaidae; genus Poromitra; species Poromitra crassiceps. Next base: position 36,986,227 of record NC_139643.1, on the reverse strand, counting down.
AAATCTGCCTGCAGATACCTCTTTCTCCCTTGCTCCATTCCCACAGACTGAATAAATAATAAAAATACTGAATGTGAGAAAACTGCCCACTCTTGTTTTGATTGATAGATAGATAGATAGATATCTTGTTGCCTCACATCATGTATTATGCTACACTTTCCTTGTTTTTCCCTTCCTTCACTAGTTCGGCCAATGCAACCCCAGAGTTTGAGGGTCGAGGAGGCGAGGAGCTGGGCACAGCGCTGAGCAACACTCTCTACAAAGTCTTCAACAACAAACACAGTGTGGACTTGAAGAGCCTGTGTATCAGTGCTGGGGAACACTGTTGGGTGCTCTATGTGGATGTTCTGGTGAGCTTTCTCCACTAGCTGCAGGACAACGCTTAGATGTGGCTTAAGAATTTGCTCAAATTGAAGAAAGTCAATGTTTGAGTTATATATACCGGTAGTACAAATTATTGCAACTCAATAAAATCACATTAGTATCTAACTTATTTTGTTGCTGCATGTGTAGCATTTCTCTAAACAGTTCTCTAAACTTATATTCCTAATTTAGAAGGGGCCATAGGGAATAGGGATAGGAAGGTGGTAGAGAGTCAGTATTTGAAGGGTGGGTAGAATTAGTGATGGGGGGGAGTGGCGCAGTCGTCTAAAAGGTTTGCCCTTGTTGTTTCCACAGCTTCTGCAGTGTGATGGAAACCTATATGATGCCATGTCAGTAGCTATCAAGGCAGCTCTCTTCAACACTAAGTGAGTAAAATCTCCTACTGGTATTTATTTGGGTCTTTATGAAGGGATTCCCAAAAAAATCCCACTGTTAATTATCGCTGTCCAGACCTTTCAATTTAATAGACTCTTTGTTCATAGAGATTGAATTGACTTCATGGGGAAAAGCGTGGTTCAGTCAAATGAAAGCTAATAGCCAACTCTCTGATTTCCCCCCTGCGCTCGGAACAACAGAATTCCCAAAGTGTTCATATCCGCGGACGAGGAAGGAGGGAAGGAAATCGAGCTGTCAGACGACCCTTATGACTGCATGAGACTCGCGGTAGAAAACGTTCCCTGCATAGTGACCTTGTGCAAGGTAAGGCCGCATGCTGACATTCACATCATTAGTTCTAACTCTAATTACCTGCAGTTAAAGTGATGGCGAAGTACCTTTGAAGATTTGCTAGTACCTTGTGTTGTGCAGCTTCCTGGCCATGATATAACCCCAAAAGCACAGTTTTTTTCCACTTATTTACTGTTATTGAAAAACACATTTGTTTCTTCGTTCTACTGGCATAAGTTTCCTCTGACTGGGTTGAGAATTGTAGATTTGGGGGTTTTATTATCATGTCCAGGAAGCTACACTACCCAAGTTAAACATCACTTTTATCATATTATGAAATTCTCTTTATCCACTCTATGCACTCGTTTTGCGTATGTGTCTGTGGTGCTCGTTGAACAAACAGCCAAACGTACACGGAGCTAATGCCTGCTGACGTGGCCGTCTGTCCCCAGGTGGGCCACAGGCACGTGGTGGATGCCACGCTGCAGGAGAAGGCTTGCTCTGTGGCCAGCCTCGTGATCGCCGTCACGCACACGGGCACAGTGACCTGCGTGAGGAAGGTGGGCGGAGGCAGCCTGGACCCAGAGAGCATCTATGAAATGACAGAGGTGAGTCAGAAGCTCCGCAGCCTTCCTTCTCTGACCGCTGCCATCTGTCCTCCTCTCCCCTCCCAGCTGAGACATTAGCATAAACATGAAGATGTGAAAGTTCACCTTCAGCCAATAAGGCGGGTTTTTAATCTCTCAGTTGGACGAATCTGCCAAATATACTGAAAGTAAAGGTTTTCTGAGATCTTAAGAATATCAGACATTGGTTTGAATGTTCTGTTTTGCTTACTGTTTAGACCAGAGGTTTTCAAAGTGGGAGGCGGCCTCCCTGGGGGGGGGGGCTCAAAACTGTTTCAGGGGAGGCTCAGTGGATGGAAGTGAAAAAATATTACATTAGATATCAAAAGAAGATCACATAGAATCGCCTAAAGGTGTGTGATAGAGTAGTTTTGGGGAATTTTAAGTGTGTCAAACAGCAATATCAGGCCATCTTGGCTCAATCGTTGAGTGTCTATGCTATGGGATCCAACATAATCATGATCCCATATGCATCCAGGAATTGAACAAAACTAAGCAAGTAAACTAAAGGGGGGCAGGCTTTTTCCAAGCTTTGTCTGACAGGAGGCCCACAGTCTCAGACTTTGAAAACCCCTGGTTTAGGCTACTGTCTAAATTTCAGACATTGTGCACTACACTCATACTCAATATCCAGTATGCTAATGCTAATATGATGTGTTGCTCCCAGGCAGGTAAACGGGTGGGGAAGGCCCTCCACACCCCTCTGATGGAGCTGCTCCATCAGGAGGAGAGTTTGGGAAAGAAGAGGCAGAAAGTTGGCTTCCTTGGTTAGGATCAGCTAGCTCTGTATGTACATGTCTCATTTTCTAATAAAGCTTTTTAATTTGTACAGTCCGCTCATCTGGCTTTACTGAAATACATTTATTTTATGTACCATTAGGGTATGATGGAGACATTACATACCCCATACATTTCAATCACAATGAATTAACCTGTGTGGAGGATTTCAATGATTCAATAAGTAATAATAATCAAATATGAGAAAGGATGCTGCTATTATTTATGATAAATACAGGACAATAAGCATGATCAGAACAAGGCTTCAGGTCACATCTGACAGAGTTTAAACTAAGATGCAAAGAGATCCTGGACACATGATTTAAGTCACCAATATTTTGTGGCCTTGTAGTATATTGGGGATATTATTACAATGGACCCTAGGTTTAGTAAAATAGAATATCCAATCAATACTAAACGTGGGGTCCCCCGGGCACCACCAGGGGGTCCCCAGCAAACGGATGAATTGCTAAAGTTCATAATTATTTAATTTAAAAGAAGTTAATAATACAACCAGAGAATGTAGAACAACTGTTTTGATCATAGTTTCACTGTTATCTCTGTCTACAAAAAAATCATATCTAATAATTAAAATATTCTCAGATTTAGGTCCAAGAGACAAGATGATATCAATTGGAGTTCAGTGGCCCTCAAAACACAAAACCACAAAACAAAAAGTACTCACTCAATGAAATAACTTATAATATATGTTTTTTAGTTAATTTGTGAAATGATGTTATATTATAACAAAATGTCAATCAACAACAAAGTCTTTGAAATATTGTGGTGCATTTTGTTCCAGACTAACTAAGCTTCAGTTCCTATCTGTGTAAAGCAACAGACCTAAAAAAAAAACGCACAGTGGTGGCTGGTCACTGTGCGTCCCCTTGTCCTTGCCACATGTTGCCGCATGTGAAGCTGACTACACCAGATGTGACTCTGGACCAGTTCCACTCCTCCCTCAGACTCTCAGGGTGTGCTTGCTCGCTGACAGGCAGGTCCAAACAAACTGCTATTTATGGCCTCTCCTCTCACTGCAGCTTTGGAAATGAAAAGTATCGGCTTGGACACATCTCTTCAGAGAATGATTTATTAACTTAAACCAAATCTAAAAATCAAAGTATGGTATTATTTGTTGTGTAGAGCAGTGCTTCTCAACCTTTTTCATACCAAGGACGTCTAATTCAGTCCACATTAGGGCCACAGACACCCCCCCCCCCATTTGATGAGATTTTGTCTCTGACCCAAATCTGAGAATGGTATTGATGGTATATCACTGATGATGTCATCAGTGGGATTTATGACATCACTGATGATGTCACAGTGGGATCAGGGATTTATGACATCACTGATGATGTCACAGTGGGATTTATGACATCACGGATGATGTCACAGTGGGATTTATGACATCACTGATGATGTCACAGTGGGATTTATGACATCACTGATGATGTCACAGTGGGATTTATGACATGGATGATGTCACAGTGGGATTTATGACATCACGGATGATGTCACAATGGGACAATCACAGTGGGACAGACACACAGACCCCGAGCTGGGACAGACGAACAGAGCCCGAGCTCCCATTTATGTTGGGGATATGTATGTGTACTGTAGGTAGAAAGATTACAGAGAAACTATGATGAAGATAGTCAATCTAAAATGGCAAAATTCTGAAGTTTAACAATTCATCCATTTGCTGGGGACCCCCTGGAATGCCCTGAAGGACCCCTGGTGGTCCCCAGACCCCACGTTGAGAACCATTGGTGTAGAGCTTAGAGTGGAGTTATATTAGTGCCACGTCATCCTAGTTGGTTTCAAACTGAATGATGAAAAGCAAAGTATACAGGTTGTCCAAACTGTTTGGAGCTGGAGGTTTAAGACGTTATGATTAATGGGTTGTTATTCCATCAAATGTTTTTCAAGATTTAGCCAAGAAACAACCTGTAAGCATGGAGTTATTTAGGCTTTTAGGGGAGAGTCACTGTCACTGTGTTTATTTTTTCACCTACTCTGATGAAACACACCGTAATGTTACATAAAGTGTTATGCTATAAACGCTAAGTGGAGGTTCCTGCTGTCTGGTCCAGACAGTCTGCCAGTCTCCACACCTACTTTCCATGCCTGCTTCTGGTTAGCACCAGTCTTCACATGAAGCATCTGGAGCCAGATGACACACCCGCCATCCTGAGGTTGGGCTGTTTTTTCCTGCTAACAGCCATTTTGGACTGCAGCAGTTTCTCCTGTTGTGGGAGATGAGCGGGAGGGTGTGAGAAAGACAGGGAAGGGACAGATAAACAGACAGCTTCCACGTTGGGGCAGCATTATTCTGCAGGTCTGACCATGGAGTTCAGAGGAGTTTGTCTGCTGTTGGGAGTGCTGCTGCTGGTGAACTGTTCTATTCAACAGAAACCACCAAGGAAGAAGCATGTGAAAAAAGGTGGGTGGCAGATATTTGATAAAGATCATTTGTGTTGTGTTGAAATACTTTTATCTACTTTGAATTTTCTCCATACAACACACATTTCCAGTTTAACCATGTCCCTGAAGCTGTTTGAGTCTTAATTTGAATAGAATTGTTGAAATTATGAGTTACAAAAATCACCCAACCACACATGCACCATGCATGAATTTCCGCTGCATCTTACACACTCTCATTTGACTTTCGATGTGTCCCTGATGCCGGGGGATCCAGATGTGGACAAGGATGCTGCCGTCCAACAGCTCCAGAAACAGATCGATGACATTGTCCAGGAGCTGAACCTGCTGAAGGAACACCAGGCCTTGCAGACACGTAAAACTTATTTATTTATATACGTATGTATTTATTTTTTGCGGGGAAGCCCACAGACCTTATTTTCAAAAACATGCTCAACAATCTAATGCCTCTGATGTGGGCTGGATTTCTCCAAATCATCTTACTTTTTTTGCCTGACAGTGGTATTAAGCTAATGAAGTCAACATTGAGACCCATGCCACTTGAGAGACAGAAATAAAACTGGAACACCCAGCGGTTAGCGAAATGGTCCACATTCAAGTCCCTGTGTCGATGAGCATCTGACCTGCTAATTGTCTTTGAGCAAGACTCTGAACGCCTTCCAGTCTCCCTAAAAGCATCACATTGGTAATAAAAATAGACAAAACTCAGTATCACTTCCATATGTAGACGGATAGGATATTTTAGGGAGGTTATTGATTATATTTATTGCCATGAGCTTCACTGTTCAGGACACAAAATTTGTATGCAACTCAGGTGTTCTGAGAGCGGTCCATCTCTCACAAATAAATGAAGACAGATGGTGTACATATGTCGTTTTTTTGTAATGGCATTCTTAATCTGGAGAACACATGGCAAACACTGTCTGACCTCTTCCCCTTACTCAAAATGATGTCCAGTTGTTTCACATATCCACAAATTACAACTACACACAAAACGCTTATCTTTCAATGTGTTGAGCATTAGCATTCAGAACACTAGCACAATAGCCTTCCCTGTGTGACTGCCTGGCCATTTAGTCAGGCCTCGCTCACAGAGTTGGCATGCGGCCTCTCCTCTCTCATCCCAGACTTCACTGGCTGATTACAATTCCACTCACCTATGGGCTCCTCCACTCTGGAGCTCTCCACGGTACTGAACCTGTCTTGAGTCATTTTGGCCACTAATTACCTAATTGAAAAATCAGACTCCGTTAGGTCACCCTAATTTTATTCATTTTTATCAAGTGACTGTACTCAAATATATCACGACACCTGTATTATCTCTTGAGGGGAAAAAATTCAAAATGATTTACAGTGAGATTCCGCCCACCCCCCACACACACAGTGTTCTCTAAGTAACTATTCTCTCTTTCTCTTTCTACCCAGTCTGTTTGAAAGGCATGAAGATCCATGGCAAGTGTTTCTTGGCTGAGCCTTTGAAGAAGCGCTATCACACAGCCAGCGACGACTGCAACGCCTTGGGTGGCGTCCTGAGCATGCCCACATCCGCCGACGAGAACGACCAGCTGAGCGCCTACGTCCGCCAGCGCATCGGCCCGGACGAGCAGGTGTGGCTCACCATCAATGACATGGTGAGCGAGGGCACGTGGATGGACCACACCGGGCTCAGTATTGCCTACAAGAACTGGGACACGTCCAACCACCGGTCCCCTCAGCCGGACGGCGGGCAGTCCCAGAACTGCGCAGTGCTCGCCGGGGCAAGTGGGAAGTGGTCCGACGAGAACTGTCGTGATGAAAAGGCTTCTGTCTGCCAGTTCAATATTGTCTGAGCACAAATATCTAATCATAGACTTTGCACATGGTAATCTTTCTGCAATGCCACTTTCTCTGCTATTCTGACAAGTTTGTAAACCAGATATTCTCAACTGGTTTTGCATTGGGAGCAAAATGAGATCCTTAATTCTTAGTCAGTTGTAAACGGTGACATAAAGTTGTTCTCTTTGACAAATGTTGTCTGGTGATATAGGCTTTGCGACTCAGGATCATATTAATAGATTTTTTTCTAGGCCTAAAACGACCTCCTGAGAACAAGACTACATGGCCCTTCCAAATGATGCAACAGTTGTATTATTTTGTTATGTAGCATTCCTTGTGGTTACATGAATAAACCCAGAGAAATTGTAGTTTCGGCAAAAATAAGTGAGGGACTGTGTCCATAAAACATACAAGATGTTCATGTTTGCAACAATATCAGATACATGGATAGTGGATGTTCTCAATATTTCTGCAATAAGTTTTTAGGTGCTGTCAGCCTGCACATGTCAAAACTGGGTGGGATATTTTTAATTTGCAAATATCCGCAACCCTGTTATCGCACTCCCATGATGCACCAGTTGAGAAACGCTGGTTCAAACCAAGTAACTACTTATAACTACTCACATGGAACCACCCAACCAATAATCTGCTGCACAGATTATTTCTGATGGCTCCGTCTTGCAGTCTCCTTTTTCTTAGAACATGAAAAATGTATATGAATAAATCGTGAAAATCCTATTGTGAATGCCTGACTCTTGCAGCTACAAGAAGTATGGTGCTAGTATGAAAACCTGGCTTCTGCCTCGGTTGTTTCCAGTAAAACACTTGTCTGTGCTAAAGAGAGGCTCCCACTCTGAAGTCTGCAGCTCTTCCACGCCCTCCTTCACACTGTTTTTTGTGGCTCGACTTCCTGTGGTTTCAATTAGATTCACCGTACACAATTTAAAAGGTCCAAATGTTTTAGCCTAACAAAGATAAAATGTCTCTGCCCTGTGTGTGATGACAGTCATTATCTTAAGGAGGAAACTCATTCCCCACCAAACCAATTTTAATAGAATTTATTGTAAAAACATGTCAATTGTATTTACAGGGGTGGAAGGAATCTTAAAAAAAAAAACACGTAGCTAGTAAACAACATAAAACACTTTTAAAAACGCCTACACAAAAAAAAGCAGAGGTACTTGCACATTTTTCTCCACTGTCCCTGCTCCCGAATCCATATCGCACAGGTTGAGATTTAATACAACTAGATAAATCAAGCCATAAACAAGATCATTTGGAGATGACCGAGTCATTCCTTTGGGCAGCTGTGTCTGTCTGTCTGTCGACGACATCCAGATCACATTCGAGAGCCCGCCGAACCCAGATTCCCTGAGTGTAATTCACAGTTCCCCCCTTCAGTACGCTCCGGGGAAGCCTGGTGCTCTAACGAGATTTGAGTAACAGCGGTCCATCACGCTAGTCACAGTACGATCCCACTACAAGGACTCCTCTCTTATTGTGCCAACCGCTGGCTGTGGTTCCAGGTCCGCACCGGACAGCCGAATAGTGTTCATCTCCCCCGTGCTCTTGAATGAGTACAGCTCGTTGTCCACCATCCTGCGGTCCTCGAAGCCGATGCTGTCCTGACGGCCGATGGGGGTGCGGGGGCGGGGCGGGAGGAAGGACTCAGAGGGGGCCAGGAACGCCTTGTACTGGTCCATGTCCGGGTCTGCGTCACTGTCCGGCTCTATAATGACAGGGGGCCCTCCGTCGATGGGCCCAGTGAATGTCTGGTAGGAGTCGACCTGCGGTCCCTTGAAGTTGTCCTGCATGCTGTCCGCGTAGGTGGAGTCACGCAGCAGGTGACCGTACACCATCGTCTCGTCTATGGAGGTGTAGACGTGGGATTCGTTGTCGGACCGCGCTTTGGCAAAGTGCCTGTCGCCCGGGAGGAAGATGTTCCCTTTGCCAACATAGATGGATGATGTATCCATCTTTCCCTTTTTCTTTTTCCTGTTTGAAAGATGAAGACATGTTATGGTTATTCAGGCAAGCAGACAACGCACTTGGAGAATAAATCTCACTACACTACAACAAAGAGAAACCCTGTGGAAATGATACATTGACACTTGTAACAAATTTACCGCAGAGCCCGAATCAACCCCCAAAGAAACCAAACATTGTTGACAGTGTTGCTACAGGACAGGCGTACTCACTTTGTGATCACACATACAACAGCCAACACTGTGATGACGACGAGAAGAGCTCCTGCTATTCCGAGGACGATGGCTAGAAGATCTGTAAAGACAAAAATGAGACAACAAGGGTCATTTACTCATATGATCACCTTGGAAAACATACTGTGTAGGTTATTGAGACATAGTATGCTGAAATCCAAAATGAGGGTATTCCATGTATGACAACAACAACCCAAAGTGGAGTCTGCTTACTAGTCTTCTTCTGCAGAACGACTTTGGTCACCACTCCAAAGTGTCCGTCCTCTGGCAGACAGTTGGACATGTTGAGGTAGAAGCTCCCGGTCACCTCCAGGTCTTCTACCGTCTCATCCTCCCTGCGGCTCAGCATCTCCTCCTCAGACCCCATCCTCTGCACCTTGATGCTCGTGTGCCTCTGGCCACATTTGGGCTGGCTGACATTGACAAACTGCATGGCCGCCTTGTATCCGCTCGGCAGATTGACGATCCAGGACACGGTGGAGGAAGGCTTCATACCGCCAGGCCAGTTGGGCGTGGCCAGCAGGGCCGGAGAGGACATCTTAGGGCTGACGGTGTAAATGATCCTCTCTGAAAGAGCAGGATGCAAATAATGTTCAGTATCATTATAATGTGCAAGTCATCTTCACTGGTCTACAAACTGAAGAGAAGTCACCACTGTTTGTGGTGCCATAGTGCCTCCTGGTGGATTTTTAAAGTAGAGTGAATGTGCTCGATTTGACCATTTCAGTGCAGCATTAGAACATTTCAGGGGGAAAATACTTTTCAATTGTTCTATCATAAATCTGCGATGCATTTCATCGTTATTTTAGGTTGAAGTGTTGTCATTTACTTTTTGGTGGACCCACTTTCCCTCAACCCGTCTACTTCTACTAAAATGATTTCCTACATACTCACCTGGACTCCAAATCTTACATGTAGGTGGAGAGCAGCAATGGTGGTTAGCGGTTTCTTATATTTCCCAGAATTACTTTCAACCCCCCCCCCCCAGGGAGAATGGTCGTGAACTTGTTTGCATTTAGCTGTGGGTTATACAGTACATGTAGACAGGGCGGCTTTTTCCAGTCGAGAAAAAGTTAGAGTTGCGCCCTTTACTCCAAATGCAACATGTCTTACAGCTGCATCGTATTCTAAGTCTAGAAAGACGCCCTTGCTCTTTGATTCGAGCGGTTGCCATCAAACCTGACATTTACTGCTCATGTTTTAGATATATAGCTGCAAATATTTCTGCTCTCAAACGTGTTGCTCTACTGGAAATAACTCAACATCATTTCACATTGTTTATGTTTGGCCACTTATCCACGGGAATAAGAAGAATACAGCACTAAACCACAAACTGGGCCCACAAATGCAAGGTACATTACAAATAGCTGTTTCTTTAACACCGTTAAAGTTTTTTAAGGTGGATTTACTTCATAAAAAGGTATTCACATTGTACCTGCGATCTCTTTGCTGAAGGAGACATTAAGAAAAGGCCCCTTGGTCTTGGTGAAGTCCTGGGCTGCAACTGTGACAGAGACATTGGAGTGCACCTGGACTTTCTGGATGATGCCCTTAGAGCAGAACTCCCCGATGGAAGACCCATCGCCCTCGGCCACATGCAAGGGCACAGAATCCTTGCACTCCTGGCCGGGCAGCGACTGTCGGAGAGTGCCGGTAGGAGACACCAGGTCCACTGTAGCGTCCTCTGGGATGTTCAGGTGCCAGGTGAAGCTGTGGAGCGGCATGGGCAGGCAGGAATCCAACTTTGGCATGGTGAGGAGCGTCCCACTCACAGAGCACGAGTTCAAATTTTGGCAGCCTATTATCAAAAGGCACACAATCACATGAGAGGCTAGGCAGTGGACACTACCCCAGAGACTCACCGACATGTTGTAATAAATAATACATTCAGAGACAGGCATCAGCGCTCCCAATGTTTCTGTGTTGTTTTTCAAGTGGAATGTGATAGATATCTCACTACTATAAAAAAACAAATTAATCTAATTGCAATAATTCCAGAGGTGGTGATTATTTAATTGTCGTTCTATTTCATTGAGTGAATCTAAACCTTTTCGACTTTGTACGATACAGAAGCATCTTACCAATAATCTTACTGGCAGTCAGGCGTACATCTTCATTTGGACAGTCAAGGAAGGAGAGGCTGGCCTTGGTCCCAGTGGCCACATTGATCTTGGTTTTAACCTCAGAGCCTATGCTCATCTCACAGTAGGGATCAGAGCCCACTTTCTCTATCTGCACGGACACCCCTTGCTTCTTGGTTAGATCCACTGCACACAGAACTGAGAAGGAAATGCAACACAGAGGGACAGTTATACGTTTAGTGATCCAAAAAGGCATTTGTATTGGAAAAATGCATTCATCTATACATCATGATGGTATTTTGTCTTGTGTAGTATTCAATGAAATATGTTAAAACATTACATTTACACATTACATTTATATATTTCGGGTCATTTGTACAAAGAAATTTAAATGAGCTTGGTTTGATTCTGTTACAACAACAAAAACTCACACAATATATTCTTTCAATCTGGAATGGTATCGAAAAAATGACATTTGAGGACCAGTAATTAATTTAAAATATCAGGACCATAATCAGTTTAATAAAATCTGAAGTGACTCCCAGCTCTTCAGACACCCAGCTGTGAGCGAGAGCAAATCTACGTACCTGGATGGCCACTCCTCATCACAGAGACTCTGAATTTCAGGGTGAGTCCCTGTAGTGTCGTGTTGGTCGCACAGTTCCACAGAGACATCTTGAAGTTGCCCTGCTTATGCGCTGGCTGACGGTCCGTCATTGTCAGTTTGGTCACCTTTTTATCCTCTTTCTGGTACTCCACCGCCACTTCCTTGTTGAGGCATTCTGGGGCTGTGTGATCCTGAAACTGCACCGTGTAGTTGTGCATGCCGGGCACGATGAAGTCCCACGTCATGTGCTGGTCGTCAGGGAAATCATTGGGGTAGTTGGCTGTGATGAAGTCTGTATCCGATACGCCTCGCGGGAGGTTAACTTTCACTATGGCCAGACCTGGCAAGACACAGGGAGAGAATATTGTGGTTTCAATGACGCAAAGGAGATCATCAAGGTTCTCTGTAAATGAACTTGTGAAATACATACTGTTGATGTTCGCTTGTACTTGTACAATAAAGAGTTAAAAAAAGGAAGAAAAAATAGTTTGTAAATGCAAGAGAGTTATTCTCAGCCTCTGTAGGAAAAGAAAACTGTTCACAGGGATGTATCTTCTGCACTATCTCCACAATGACTGAATGACACTTACTGGTGGTACTAGAACCAACACTGAGTTTGAAGTCCAAGGGTTCGAGCTTCCTGTCCCCAGGCACCTCTAGCGACATTCGGCCCTTGTAGAGCACCTGGATGCTCGTCACAGTGCCGCCTTTGCAGTAGGTGCCGATGGTCGCTGGTCCCCTGCGCACATAGTAGCTCACGATGGTGTAGGTGTGCTCATCTGGACAGGTGTTACCATTGGGAATCTGTTGCATTCCGGGTTCTGGGAAGTCCATTTGGAAGGCATGAGTGGAGGGAACCTTCAGGTCCCAGGTGAACGTCCTGTTGAAATCTGGGAACAGGGAGGACTCGGCCTGAACGATGTCACCAGCACAGGTGGTCTCTGTGCAGTCTGGAATAGGTGCAGATAGAAGAACATGATGATGCAATGGTCATATAGCTTCTGGATTGAGCTTTGTGTTACCAAGGAACCAAGTCAACTACTGCATCATTAGGGCACAAAAACAAGTCAGCATCAAGCTGAATCAGTCTGCAAACTCTACCAAGCAATCATGTACTGTAGGTAATTATCAAATCAAAGAATGTTCCTAAGTTGTCTTGGAGAGAATAAACAGTACATGATTAATTATGACACAGAGGTGTTTATTTTCCCAGTTGTTTCTACTACCAGCTCTAGACTATATAGCTGATAGACGAGTACAGTAATGGACATGAAGCATCATTCTTGCAGTGAATCTTGGGCCTTCCCATTTGGTCTTCCTAGTTCAGTAACCATGTTTGGTTGGCAATAAACTGCTGGGGATCTCTATACATCTTTATTCTCAGTGTTCTTTTGTTTTGGAATTGTACTTTGGGTGTTAGATATGATGTCAAACACATAATGAAGGACAAGAGTGCACAACCACGCATATTGAGAAAGAACCGGTCTGTCAATGTTAGTTTTCAGCTAAAAGTGTTCTGCGTCATGCACAGTGGCTTAGACCTTTTAGACAGGAACATGAAGTGATTCTCGTGGACAACAGAACACACATGCAAGACTATAAATGCAGATTTTCTGAGCTTCGTACCAATTTCTCTGTTGATCTCCACACTGAAGAAATCCTGAGGCTGAGGACAGCCAAACTCCACCGAGGTGTTACGAGCGTCTGTCAGGAGGAGATATTTTTGGTCGCATTTCTGGTTGGGCTCCTCGCCTGCACACACGCTGCAATCCGGCTCTCCAGTCTGCCTGTTGATGATGACTCTGGTGTCAGGGTCAGGGATCACAGACATCATTCTGGCCCCTGGAGACGAAAGTAGTTCAATTAGATAATCAGAACAGAACTGTATTTCTAGAAGCAAGATTACTCACCCATGAGAGATCATTGGTACGACTACAAGACATGCATGAAAATCAAGAGATCAAATTGACAACTTAAATAAATTGTTGTTTTTCTGGTAAGAAGGCAAGCATGAAGGGACAAATGAGCCTTACTTCTTGCTGCTGCTTTGGCAGTGAATGTCGAGTTCAATTCTCCTCCTTTGGGGACTTCTACAGTCACAGTGATCTTTCCAAGCAGATCCAGTTGAGACACAGGTCCACTCTTACAGAAGGTCCTAGTTTTCACCTCTCCTCCACTATTAGTTGTGCTGAGCGAGTACTGGTAGCCATCTTGGCATTTGTCTGCTCCAGTCATCTCCATCAGTCCGTCACCAGGGAAGCCCAAAGTTAACACCGTTTTCTCTGGGACACTAATGTCCCATGTTAGGGATCTTTTGAACTCCTTGAGGTCGGGCTGAACTGCTCCTGTAGCAGGGTTACACGAGGTCTTGGTGCATTCTGGGTAAAGAAAGTGAGATCATGTCTGAGTCTTACACATTTAAAAGTCATTCTTTTCCAGAGCAACTTACAAGTACTATAGCAGAGAAGGCTTTGATTTATACATTACCAACATTATAAGCAGTCAATATATAAGTGTTGAAAGGGCCATGATATGTTTTAGTTACTCTTCCAATAACTGAATAACATTTTTGGTTCAGCCATTTATGCAGATCAAGCCTTTATCAATTCCACTGTCCTCACCTATTTTCTTCTTGATCTGGACACTGAACACTTCCTGAGGCTGAGGGCAGCTGAACTCCAGCGAGGTTTTTTGGGGGTCAGGCAGTGTCAGCTCTGTAGGGTTGCAAGTGGAGGGGTCACCAGTGCACACATTGCATTCCAGTTCGTCAGGGTCACTGCTGAATACCACGGTTGTGCCGGGGTCATCGGTTATCACCATCGTTCGGCCCTCTGATGGGGTGAGGAGGAGAGAGCGAGAGAATGTTATTGGCATGCGCCAGATATGAGCTTACTTGTAAAAGAGGAGTCTGTATTTAACAATATTTCCTTACTCAATGGCTTGGCGGAGGCAGAGAACACAGCATCCACCTTTGCCTTTGGTCCAACTTGCAGAGACATAGCAGCTTGATCGGGCAGGTCTAAATTGGTCACAGAACCCCCTCGACAGTAACCCTGAGTTTGGACTTTGCCATTCCGTTTTGGTCTGACCACTGAGTACTTAAATCCATCAGGGCATGCCGGTTGAGACGTCTCCTTGAGCCCCTCCCCAAGGATGTGCAGATCCACCACAGTCTTTTCAGGGGCTTTCAGGTCCCAGGTGAAGGTTCTCGTGAACTCTGTGAGGAGGGAGGCTTGAGCTTCTGCTATTGATGGGCTGCAGGTGTCCTGAGTGCATTCTGGATCATAAATAAAGAGACGAGTAAGAGTCAATGTAAATTTAACTTATTTACCTTAACGAGGGCCCTCATTCAAATTTCCCTCTGTTGCACATCTATGCAACAATGTTCTTCTTCTTTTTCTATTTAAATACATGTATGAAGATGTTTAACACAATTATTTTTATTTGAGTGGTTAAATATTTAGTTAATTCAAAAATCCATCATTTTTGACAGACAAACTCCAGTAAATGCATTGCAAGTGGACTTGTTCCTGATTGGCTCCCTTCACTAAAGAATTACCGAAATCCTTCCAATCAGGCCAATGTGCAGCATTTTGAACCGGAAAGCCTCCACTCACATCTCATTTGAATTAGAGGTGCTGGTGTTGTCAGCCAATCGGGGTCCAGTATGTGACTGTTCTGCCTATGAGGGCTAGTCTTCACCACACTGTTTAGTTTAAACTCACCAATGCTTCTGGTAATCTTGACGGTGTACGCCTGCTCAATCGGCTGGGAGCAGTTGAACAGCAGTGTGACCTCTTCCTCAGGTACCAGAGGAAGAGAGGAGTGGCAGGACATCTTGGTGGCGTTCACACCACTGACCGTACACACAACACACTGGTCGCTAGGCAGGTCAGTGGACACAGTCACCACCGAGCCTTTGTCCGGTCGCACCGCCACCTTTAGGCATTCTGAGGAAACAGATCAATGTCAGAAAGAAGGAAGCAGTTGCCAAGCGCTGAAATACAGTATGTGTTCAACATCAATCAATCTCAAAATGTGAATTTCGTTTTTTGAGGCTGACGAAACCAACACGTTGCAAAACTCGTAATCAACGCACAATGACAGAAGGCACCGTCATTGCTAAAATACATCCCGTTTCGACGGCATGAGGAAGAGCATGCTTAGACCCATTCCCATGTTTCAACTTGAGTCCCCTAGAGAGATTGCACAAACACACATCCTTACAAGCAACAATGTCTCGTAAAAATCTAGCTCATGCTGGCTATGATATTCAAATCAACTGAGGGCAGGAAGGAATGAGATGACTGAACATCATTTTTGAGCAGGACAAAGTCCAACTGTTTGTCATAAATGAACTAAGCTATCGATTCAACGCCTTTGCAACTTTCAGGATATTAATCTAGAAACGAAACATATACAGCACACCGGCGCTGCCGCTTGCTTAGGCAAACAGAGCGGTTCCAGACACACCTGTCGCTGTGTACTCTGGTGGCAGACTGAAGCTAATTCATTGAGATCTCATCATGAGTCATCTGAGTGCTGCTGGCCAGGTAGGGGGGATCTCAAGGTGAGCCAGTAGGGGGGGTGCTGAGCAGGTAGTAGGGGGGGATCTCAAGGTGAGTCAGTGTCTTGTTTTAACAACATGAATAGCTGCTGTCTCTGTGATATTTGACTCTGCTGTGGTGGCTGCCCCCACACCTCTCCATATGAGTAACTTGTACACATGTAGCCTTATCCTTTTACAAAGCTTAGATGAATCCATTGTTGCGGTCTCATTCTATGCAGCAGGGAGTCATTTTAGTTTTGGCTCTACTCCACATCTGATCCGTCTCAGATTTGGTCCCATGCAGTTATGGTTCAGGTGCAGGTCGAGGTGCTAAAAACCTGTTTCTTTTTCCTTTGACACTTCTAAGCATTAGGAATACATTTCTTTATCTTTTAAAGGCAAATTTGGCTAAAACATGGTGTTATTTCAATTCACATTCAATCTGGCAGTAGAGTCAATCTTCCCGCTTTAGTGATGTACTGTCTGTTGAATGAATAAACCTGTTACAAGTTCACACACAAGAAGCAGGGAATTCTTGATCTCACCAAAACTTGCAAGGACTTGAAACCGAAACAGAACAATACAGAAGTATTTACATAACATATGGGCTAGACGGCTGTCAAAAGCAGCTTCCTATAGGGACTTAACCGTAAGCGATGGGTGTGTCAGTGGTGTCGCTAGGTGCAAAACAGTGAAACCTAGCTGTTGTAAAGGTGTTTGTTTTCAGCGTCAACTTCCACAAACATTGTGGAAGGATACAGTGGCTACACCTTGTTGGTGGCAACAAAACAGTGAAGTCAACAGGGAAGAAAGAGTTCAGTCTGCTGAAAATCTGCTTTTGCTTGCTAAAATGCCCTGCAGATTCACTATGACAGATTGCTAGTCAATCATTAATGACGCCATGATTTCATGTCTCTGAGAGCACCATACATGTCTTGTAAGCCTTTGAAAATGGAGGTTTTATAAGTCAGGGGGGAAGCAGGTTATTCAGCATGTGTTTCATGTCATCAGTCAAGTCTGAATCACCTGTAATGTTGCTTCAAAATCCTTTATCTCCTTCAATATGTGGCCTGATCAACAGCATATAGACTAGCCTACTTGTCATCATTACATTGATTGACCCTTAGCAGGACAGACTTGCACTTGTAATTATGCAAATTCTGAATTATTGTTATAGGCTACAACAGTAACTACACAACTGTGCTGAAAAAACAATACAGTACAATTAGCCTAGAGGACAACTAGCACCAGTCAGCTACATGTTGTTCACTGACAGACTATGGAGATTATTTTCTCACCTGACAAGTTGAAGCCCGACAAAAACAAAACGCCCAGCAGCGCCACGGCGCAGGTCGCACACAGCTGCATGTTCACTAAACAAAGGGGAAGAAAAATACGAGATTACAAAAAAGATATGGCTGTTTTCTCTCAAATACGCGGTCTTTGCATGTTTTTTTGTATTAGATCAGACGCTAAAAAAATTGCGATAGCGTTGACAGACTCGCAACTTCCTGATCATGGCTCCCCTCCCCTCCTCACCTGTGGGCGTGGCCCGCAGGTAGGTTACGGTTTACTTGTCCAAACTTGACGGGTGAGGATCGGGCCCTGCCGGTGTGCCCGTGAGCCGCAACGGCCGCAACGAACAGCTATAGAGCTGGGCAAATAGACTAGATTGGGACCTTGTGCGACTTCCCCTCGTCGTTGGCACAAAGGGTGCCCTATATTTAAACACATTCAAACCATGCCAAGGATTATTGGCACGGGCCTGTATATCCTCAAAATGAGACAGATGGAAGGGTGTGGATATGGTCGAGCTAATTCTCCGGATATAGGCTGCATTAATGACCACAGTTGTGTTGATTATCCCTTATAAGCCTTTATCTCCCTGAACTGTAGTGTAATAATCCTCATAAATCCATACAGGAGTGATAGTGTTAGTGGTATGATGATGTTGTCTCTCTCTGAGTCTGACCCAAATCTGAAAATATTATTCTTATCAGATATGATTTTATCCAGAAGTCCATAGCCTATCTGTATTACAGTCTTGTAGGTAGAGAGATTATTTATTTGCTTATTTATTGATTGATTGATTGATTGATTTGCATGTAGGCCTATTTGAAAAACAGAAACAGAGAAAAGAAATAAAACAAACGCATGTGCCGGTATGGAAGCCCTGTGGGCTTATTCTGGGTCTCTACCTCAGTAAATAAACCAGTCTATATATTATATTATTATCATCAGTATATACATTTGGCAATGTAGGCTCTGTTCTCTGTTATTTGTTAAATTTCCCCCCCACTGATGATGTGACATCACTTGAGCAATTGTGCATTGACACATCACTGATGATGTCATCAGTGACCTCAGCATTGTGACATCACTGATGATATCATCAGTGATGTCATAAGTCACTGATGATGTCATCAGTGATGTCATAAGTCACTGATGATGTCATCAGTGATGTCATAAGACACTAATGACCAATGGATGTAAACTTAAGGGGCACACACACACACACACACACACACATCCGCGCACATGTAAACTTAAGGGCAATAACATTTTGTGAACACACACACACCCATAGAGCAGGTGAGGCCACGCATCAGCTGAGCTGTGGGCGAGGCCGCACAGCGGCCGCGCTGCACATTCAAGCTGCAGGGCGGGCGAGGTCGCGCAGCAGGCGAGCCTAGGAATCGCACAAGATGCCTAGTATTAATAAAAATACATTCAAAGCACAATATAAACAACAACAAGAGAAAACAAACAAGCAAACAATAAATAGGCAAAAGAAAAGAGAGAAACTATGATGAAAACAGTCGTTTCTCTACTCTACATTCTCTAATTGTGTTCACTTCTTATAAATGAAATAACACCGAAGTTGAACAATTCATCAATTTGCTGTGGACCTGCTGGAACCCCCTCAAGGCCCCCTAGTGGTCCTTGGACCCCACATTGAGAAGCACTGTCATAGGGGAAGTAGGTGACGATAAACTCACTTATGAGTACAGACACATTACTAATCTCTGGAATGTTACACACTGCTTGGTGACACATTACTAATCTCTGTAGGAATGTTACACACTTGTTGGTGGCAGATAACTGTTTTCATTCAAAGACCAGTGAGACTTGTCCAATCAGATGCATTTTGATTAATTAATTAATTTATTTATTTATTTATTTATTCAGTGAAATCATCATGAAAATGTGATTAGGATTTAATAGTTGTGTATCCCTGATGTGTGATAAATAGCACGCTCAGCAGGCTAACACTCTCTGGTGCTGAGGCTTCTCCTGCCTCCACATGCCTCATGCAGCACAGGCATTCCTGAACAGACACAAGCCCTAAGGGCAACCGTGTCACTCTCTCTCTCTCTCTCCACATACTCTTAACCTTAAACCTAATTTAAAACCAATCCTAATTCTAACCCTAATCTTAAATCCAAACCCTAACAATTTACTCTCAACACTTTAACCCTCATTTTAACCCTTATACCAAAAGCTTTAACCTAATTCTAATTCCAATTTTAACTACTTCCCCACAATTTTTTTAAATGCCATTTGAAAGAGAGAACCAGCAAAATGTCATTCACTTTTCCTCCTCATCATTTTCGTTATCGTTCTATCCTAGGACTTGACTTGAGACTACTTGAGAGTATAGAAAGAACACACGTGCGCATGCACACACACACACACACACACACACACACACGCGCGCACCACGCCCCGGCCACACCAACCAACACGTGCGACATTCAAGTTTTGGGTGAAACCAGTCTGACAGCATGTGACAGCCTGTCTGGTGCTGGAGTGTCTCTTAACAAGAGACCCCAGTGAAGAGGCAGCAGCTGTTAGCTTCCCTCCACTCCCACCATGTTACCCTAGAGAACAAGGAGGAGGAACCAGGCCAGGCTGCCTTGTTACTCCTCTCACAACCCCACTGTTTAAGTCCCTCTCTTTCATTCCCTATTTTCCTCACCAATGTTCCATAGCGGCTGAGTCTTTATCAGGGCCTTTAAGGTTATTCAAAACACATAAGCACCTCTGTGACTCTGAGCTGCCTGCGTTTGTACCAGTTTAGAGTCTTTCCAGGCTGACTGACAGAGGTCAAGTCATGTTATGAATACTTATTCACAGACTACTTAGGTGCCAGATCGGCGGGCTTCGTAATGAATGGACAGTAGGCTACAAGGACTGCCAAATGGTTTACTAATCAGAGACAAGTATTTGAGTCAATTTTCCAGTCAATTCTTCTCGTGCTGCTTATATGTGATAGCAGTTGTTGTTGAGATTGGCTCTGATCTAATTGAGTATTTATCTTACACTGTCTGAATTGTTCTGAAGCAGGAAGCCTCACTTGGCACCGCAAACAGGCTCAAACAAATGGCTGGATTATTTGAAGCTGTCATTTGGGCTGGTCTGAATCTAGGTCAATAGGCCTACTTATTATAAACATAAACAACAGGCCTAGACAGTCCACATGAGGGCAGCAATGCACAATTTGTGAGCAGTGGCATGTTGCCTGTACTTAGCCACATTAATGAGGGTTTCCAAATTCCAATCATTGGAAGTTGGAAACCCTCATTAGTGCTTGCACCTGTGTTTACACTGCCTTTTCGGCACAAAATGGCCCCCGGGAAAAGGGTCTATTGCCCTTGTTAGGCATGAACGACAGACAGACTTCTCTCGACATAGGTATGACCTCAGCTTCTCAGAGTTAAATGATGTAATTCGCATCCCAGGATGCCGGAAATAGCCATTATAATGGGGAAATTGCTTATTTTAGTTGTCTATTTCAGTCAATGCAGTCCCAATACCAGCAGAACACTAATAGTGTCCAGACTATAGTGCGTAAGAGATAGCTGTTGGTCTCGTCTGTCGCCACTCACTCAGCCAGTCACTTTGGGGTAGTCGTTGCCCCCGGCCGGGAGAGACCACAAGCACCGCATGGAGCCCCCATAAACCCTGAGAGCAGCTCCCCTTACAGCTGTCTGCACCACACATAAAATTAGACCCCCAGTCAGTCGCCCTGTAGGCTTCAGGAGTCAGAGGCAATTGGGGAAAGTGGAAGATGGACACTGGGAATAATGCTCATCTTTCCTTTGGTAAGGGAGTTATTAAAGACAATCTTTTATCTAAGCATGGCTTTCTAGTGAGAGTCTATTCTGGCACTCTCGAAGCTCAAGATAGCTCATTAGTCACAGTGTGTGTCGTCATTGTGTACAGTATGCATTTATCAATGGAGAGTGGATCTGGTTTCACAAATTCACAGTCACCCATTCTGTGAGAAACTGCTCAGCTGCTACACTGAAAACAGAGCACAGGTGTAGTGTTTGTTCAGATGAATAACTGCATTGTTGTTGTGTATTGTCTTCAGGAAATTGTTGTTTTGTTGTGTATTGTCTTCAGGAAATTGTTGTTTTGTTGTGTATTGTCTTCAGGACGTTTGTTGTTTTGTTGTGTATTGTCTTCAGGACGTTTGTTGTTTTGTTGTGTATTGTCTTCAGGACATTTGTTGTTTTGTTGTGTATTGTCTTCAGGGCGTTTGTTGTTTTGTTGTGTATTGTCTTCAGGGCGTGTGTTGTTTTGTTGTGTATTGTCTTCAGGGCGTTTGTTGTTTTGTTGTGTATTGTCTTCAGGAAATTGTTGTTTTGTTGTGTATTGTCTTCAGGGCGTTTATTGTTTTGTTGTGTATTGTCTTCAGGGCGTTTGTTGTTTTGTTGTGTATTGTCTTCAGGGCGTTTCTTGTTTTGTTGTGTATTGTCTTCAGGGCATTTGTTGTTTTGTTGTGTATTGTCTTCAGGGCGTTTGTTGTTTTGTTGTGTATTGTCTTCAGGACGTTTGTTGTTTTGTTGTGTATTGTCTTCAGGGCGTTTGTTGTTTTGTTGTGTATTGTCTTCAGGAAATTGTTGTTTTGTTGTGTATTTTCTTCAGGGCGTTTGTTGTTTTGTTGTTTTCAGGAAGCTGTGTGAGATGCAGCAAAGCAGTGTGTGGTACAGAGACAGCCTGCGAGGCCATGGGGAATCTGTTCCACGACGCTTGCTTCACCTGCAGTATTTGCAGTGAGTCTGACTAATAACCTAACTGCTCATATACTGTTGTATAATATTGAATTGTTACTGTAGCTTTGATCCCTGAAATGAATCAGCAGTGTGATATCAAGTGTCACTTTTCCCTATATAATAAAGGATGTTTCACAGGCTAAAACATGTAAATGAGTCTCTGTAGCACCCTATGTTAGTTGTTTGCAGCCAATAAATTAAAGTTTATAATTGAAATAGTGCTCCAGTACTGTGGCCCAGATACTCTTATTTATACATTTCCTCATTCTTTCCTCCTATCAAACTGTAATTTTTTTGTGCCACATTTAGGGGAAAAGCTGAATGGGAAGCCATTTTACTCTCTGTCGGGGAGAATCTTTTGTGAAGATGACTTTTTAGTAAGTATGTACTTCACAGTTGTATATTGTTGCACAGCTATACAGTGTGATATACAGTAATGAAATATAAACGTAGAGAAGTCTCCCTTGTATCCTGTTGGGGGGGGATACAGCAATCAATGTTTCTTATTCTTTGTTTTTTTTTGTCTCTGGTTTCTTTATTATTATTATTATTATTATTATTATTATTATTATTATTATTATTATTATTATTTTTTTTTTTTTTTTTTTAGATTGTTAGTTTTATGACTTTTTATGTCATTCAGGTCTCCTGTGAATTAGATTTTGATCTCAGTTGGATTTCACCTGAATAAATGGAAGAAAAAAATGTGATGGGTGAATCTTTTTGTTTGTTATTCAGTACTCAGGAGTTCATCCACAACCAGAAGTCTGTAGTAGCTGTGGACATTTAATCATGGACATGGTGAGTATGAGTGTTTGTTTGTTTGTGTGTGTGCATGCATGCATGCATTCATATGTGCATTCATCTGTACTGTGTAGTATACAGTGAGTGTATTGTATACTGTATGCATGAGTGGTTTGTGCTCACTGTGTAGAAGAGGGAGTTAATCCTGGTGTCCTGTGTCTCCAGGAGGTCCTACAGGCTCATGGGATGTCGTACCACCCGGCCTGTTTCCGCTGTGTCGTCTGCAGGCGCAGCCTGGAGGGTCGGCCCTTCACTGTGGACACACACAACAATGTTTACTGTGTCAGAGACTATCACATGTGAGTTTCTTAGACACACACAACAATGTTTACTGCAGGCATGTCCAAAGTCCGGCCCTGGGGCCAATTCCGGCCCGCAGACAGATTTTAAGTGGCCCTCGGCTTGTCTCTCAAAATATACTATATGTGGCCCTCCACACAGTATTGATTAATCAAGCAAGTTCAATTTGCATTTTTTCCCTTCACCTAACAATGACAGCACTATCATACAGTTTTGTAGAAGCACCAGGTAGGAACAGCACATGCAGAGCCAATGTTTTCAGATGGTAAACAAAGTACAATTGTACGTGATTTTTTTATTTAAAAAAATGTATAACCCATATGATGCGAGAAGCACCTGGCCCCCCGGCATTTTCACATGATCTAATCTGGCCCCCATTCAAAAAGGTTTGACTAGTTTACTGTGTCAGAGACTATCACATGTGAGTTTCTGATACTTGTTTGATACCTAGCCTACACAATGGACCACGCCCTTTTATTCATACTCCTGATACGATGTGAAACCACAGCGAGATAAGTCACACCCACAATGACTTCATTGATGTTTCGTTGGTTTCAGGCTCCAGGCTCCCAGGTGTGCTGCTTGCAGAATGCCCATTTTGCCATCAGAGGTGAGCTTGAATTAATTGAACAGTTAATAACCATAAGTCATATTTTGTAGCACCTGCAGTCTCTTGTGAAACTCTTAGTAAAAACATGATAAAATGGTTATTTCACAAACAGGCTTCCCAAATAAAAAATCTCTGTTGTTGTTGTTTCAGGGGTCTACAGAGTCCATTCGAGTGGTATCATTTAATAGAAACTACCATGTGGAGTGCTATGAGAGTGAGGTGAACCTCACTTGAGAATTATGACATTCATCTTTCCATATTTGCTGCTGTATTTGTTTTATAAATGTAAAATAAACTGTGATTTTTGAAGTGGCGAAATTGTAATGGTCTGTGCAATTTCTGCAATAAAGTCAAAGAATCATGCCTCCCTCACTGTATCCCATTTTAGTGGCCTAATAAGTGATAAACAATGGGTGAATCATGATGGCTATTGCAATGATGCAAAACAATTAACAATGATGAAACACCAAGATCAACATTTGAAGTATCATGGTCAGAGGGTGGATTTACAGTATATGATTCAAATGACACATCTCCACTTGTAATATCCACTTGTTATATTTCACTAATTCCACAATCATATAAGGTCAAGGATCCCACTTTAGACCAGTTTTGTGCCACAAACCCCCATCTGAGAAGATTTAGTTTCTTTTTCTAATCTAAATTATACTGGGATACTAGTGCGAGTGAAACCATAGAGTGAAACCTATGACCACTCACATTGAAACTATGACCCACACAACAATTCTTCTATTCTCTAATTGTGTTAACCTCTTGTAAATGAAATAATGGTGAAGTTTAACAATTCATCAATTTTCTGGGGACCCCCTGGAACCCCCTGAAGGACCCTTGGTGGTCCCCAGACCCCATGTCGGCCTACAATAGAACAATTCAAATATGTTTCTCTCAGATAGTCATGATGGACTTATTAATTATCATATTTGGGTCCAAGAGACAAATTTTCATTAAGTTGGGGTGTCCGTGGTCAAAATGTGTACTAAATCTTGAGTCTTTCATAATGAAAAATGTTGATAATCACTGTACTAGCTTATAGTGAATGAAATAACCATAATAGTTAAATATTTACCCTATCAAGTAACCCCTAGTCCCACTTGGATAGTGTTAAGTTAAGTTAAGTTAAGTTAAGATCCTTTATTTATCCGCATGGGAAATTCATCCTCTACATTTGACCCATCCTCTACTCTACTAGGAACCTTCCTAGAACTAGGAGCAGCGGGCAGCCACAATGCAGCACCCAGGGTCTTGGTCAGGGGCACTGACAGGACTAACATACATGTATTTGATGGTGGGAGGAAACCGGAGGAGCACCCGGGGAAAACCCACACGAACACGGGGAGAACATGCAAACTCCACACAGAAGGGACCTGGGATGGGGTTCGAACCCAGGACCTTCTTGCTGTGAGCCAACACGTGCCGTGTTGTCCTCTTTCCTGTCGGTTAGCAGCGACACCGTGTGTTAATAAACAGCACTGCAACACATTACCTTCCCGGAAGACAGACGCTACTTTGGAAGTTACCAAATGAAGATAAACGCTTTTTGAAATGGCGTCAGTCACGGTACGTGGCTTGGCTCTCTGCACCGTGACTCTGCTAAACTTTGCGTTTGTTTTCATAACCGGCGCGGACTTCATCCGCTTCGTGTCGTTTCGAGCCATTTACCACAACATCACGGGAGAGACGACACTCTGTCAAGGTAAGCCTCCGTAGCTGCTTGCTGTACTGTCTTTAGAATTTAGATGGTTTTCAGACGAGCTTGAGCTTGTTATTACAACAACGTTAGAAGCTATCAACTGCATCCCCGTCTGTTTTTAAATTCATGCAACAGCCTGGGATTTAGAAAACAAACTCATGCGGTGTACGGTAGCCTAGTCGGTTTCTAAAACATCAAAGATTTCTATGTTGCCCAATGCCCACCCACCGTATATGTTAACTAGCAATGGTTCACATTTGACATGACCTGAGGTTGAGTTCACGTTTATATCGCGAGAACATATGTTATGGTCTTACCGCCCGGCTAGCTCAGTCGGTAGAGCATGAGACTCTTAATCTCAGGGTCGTGGGTTCGAGCCCCACGTTGGGCGCAACACATTTTTTTCCTGTCAGGAAACGGGAGTAATTTATCGAGTAGTAATTCTACGTGAAAATAGGAGATAAGGAAGTATAAACACAAATGGCAAACAGTATACATTTGATGTGTATTATGGTTAGGCTTGGTTAGCAACTGATTGCATGTAATCTGGTAGGCTAGTAATCTGGTTACTGTAAACAGGATACAAAAAAGTTAACTGTAATCCCTTACTTAGCCTTCAGAAAAAAAATATGTAATCAAGATTACAGTTGCATTTAGTAAAAATTAGGATTACTAGCAGGATTACAATTTAAAATACATTAAAATACATTTATTGTATATTGATATTCTATTTATTGTAGGCTATATATTTATCCATGTGGCTGTGCACTGTAAATATTTACTCTTCTTATTGGCTACAATATGTTTGATATCATATCGTGTAAATAAATAAGACATAAATAAATAAATAAATAAATAAATAAATAAATAAATAAATAAATACATAAATAAATAAATAAATAAATAAATAAATACATAAATAAATAAATAAATAAATAAATAAAACATACTAAAACGTTGGAGAGAGAAAAACACACTTGGCTCTTACAAAGGAGCAGTGCACCCCAAAAAATAAATGACAAAACGAGATAAAAACCAGATAGAAACAAGTGCACTGTAAACCAAAGATGGAAATATTCCATCTTATGGCTCCTGCAAGACAGGGGCCAGGATAGTGGGAGGGTCATCATACTTTTGTTTTATTACAGAAACTGTATTAAAACCATGACTAAAATAGTCATACATTGCATCATTGTGTTACTTATGTTTGGAATTCTGGTTAAAATAAATTACCTTTTTTTGCTGGGGACTCCCTGGAACCCCCTAAAGGTCCCTGGACCGCACTTTGAGTACCACTGCTGTAGAGTAGTGACTCTACTTTTGATGACTGTCTTGTCGCACCCTTCAGACTCCGTCCCGTGGTCGGTTGCCCTGCAGGACAGCTCTGTGCTGTGGGCTGTGGCTGTGGATCTGGGGCTGCTGGCTCTCTTCACCCTGCAGCACAGCCTGCTCGCCCGGCCGCCCTTCAAACAGGCCTGCCACTCAGTGCTGGGCGTCCTGAACAGGGCAGCTTACTGTTTCACCACTGCACTCGCACTCCAGGTACAACAACACACACGCGTGCACACACGCACACACACACATTGCACGCACTAACACACACCTCGCACGCACGCACGCACACACACACACACACACACACACACACACACACACACACACACACACACACACACACACACACACACACACACACACACACACACACACACACACAGAGATACAGAGTAATAACTTGGTAATTGTGCTGCTAATAACCAGTAAATTAGTTATTTTTTAGTTCTATCACCACATGGGATTTAGTTGATTTTCTCTTTGTATAAGAACTACAACAAGATTAACTACAGTTTTACACTAAATGTTTCAAACTGAATTTAGTGTAATTATACATCACACTGAATTACATTGAATCACATTGCGTTGCAGTAAATGCATAACACGTTGAGAGTGCCACCATTTATTTCAAGGACAGTCTGGTCAGGTTCTTGGATGCATGCACTCTCTTTCTGGTACTACGTATTTTAATTCTTATAACTATATCTCATAACTATATATATTATCACTATATATAGTCCTCACTGAGTGCTATTATTTTCTTTCCTCCTGTGTTAGATCCTGATGCGGTTCTGGCAGCCAGTGACCGGTGCCCCCTGTCTGTGGTCAGTGCGTCACGCGCCCTGGAGCATCTGGTTCCCTCTGCTCTGCTTTACTCTGCACTTCCTCTGCTGGGCCATCATCTGCAGCATCCTCATCATCTTTGATTACCCAGAACTGCTGGGCATTAAGCAGGTAGGCTATCCTTTATAAGTAGCTGTTATAAATCTGCCTTGGGTCAGTGGCTGTTATAAATCTGCCTTGGGTCAGTGGCTGTTAGAAGTAGCTGTTATAAATCTGCCTTGGGTCAGTGGCTGTTAGAAGTAGGCTGTTATAAATCTGCCTTGGGTCAGTGGCTGTTATTAGTAGGCTGTTATAAATCTGCCTTGGGTCAGTGGCTGTTAGAAGTAGGCTGTTATAAATCTGCCTTGGGTCAGTAGCTGTTATAAATCTGCCTTGGGTCAGTAGCTGTTAGAAGTAGGCTGTTATAAATCTGCCTTGGGTCAGTGGCTGTTAGAAGTAGGCTGTTATAAATCTGCCTTGGGTCAGTAGCTGTTAGAAGTAGCTGTTATAAATCTGCCTTGGGTCAGTAGCTGTTAGAAGTAGGCTGTTATAAATCTGCCTTGGGTCAGTGGCTGTTAGAAGTAGGCTGTTATAAATCTGCCTTGGGTCAGTGGCTGTTAGAAGTAGGCTGTTATAAATAACGTCGCCATTTGCCGCGGTATACTGCAGGGTTGTAGTACTCGAGTCCGGTGACCGGACTCGATTCCGGACTCAAGAGCGATTTTTGCTGGTCTAGAGTCAAACTATCCTAGTTAATATGACTCGGACTTGAATCGGTCTCGACTCCCCTCTGGTCTTGGTCTCGACTCGGACAAGGCGATCTCAGCCAGCTGTAGATTACAGACAGCTAGCTGTGGCTAGTGTCATGGTCTGGGAGAACCCGTCAGATGTCACTACCGTAAATTGTTGGCATTGAACCAAAATTGTTTGAAAACTAGCTTTGCAGGTATTTTGAGTCTTTTGTGTGATTTGGTTACTTTCAACCCCGTAGTAGTCTACTGTACATCATGATGAATAAACAAAAGGGCAAGTATTTATTTTTATGGTTTTGTGGAGGGTAGTTTACTTACAAAACTGGCCAGTACTGTCTGTCCCATTCTGATTCTGATTGCTGAGCGTAACTAATGTTACAGATAATGTCCAGGAAAAAACACAGGCTGCCAAACGAAACAGACTGCAAAATGACAGTAACTTATCAGAACTCAGGAGTGTTCGCTAAAAAGCAGTAGGTTTCACTTACTATGAATGAAGCTGCTGGTCGTGCCAGTTGTCATCACATACAGATGATCGCTATACATCCATTCGTGTTATTCCACGGTTACTGATGTTAACTTATTGCAAAAACGAATACAAAGCTTTACTAAAAGGCACAGATGGTGGCTTCTCATCCTTCCTTTTATATAAAATGGAGCAAGTGGGCTCACACAATGTCTATGACGTCAACAGTGACATCATTATTGACCAAAAATCATCTTATGACATCACTGATGATGTCATAGGCACTGATGTCATAGGCATTGTGACATCATCAGTGATGTCATAGGCATTGACATCATCAGTGATGCGAAGTTGTGCAATAGGGCTCAACAGTCATGTGACGTTTCTTGCCCCAGAAGTGAATTTGCCATTCATTTTCTCCATAGACATTTAGAAAAATCCTAATATCACAAGTTTTAAGGCTTAAACCAAGCCAACCAGTCTTCCAGAGAATCATGACCGTAAAACATTTCACTTTTTTTTTTTTTTTTTTATATATATTTATTTGAGATTGGAGTTTTGCAAAGATATATACAAAGTACACACAGAGAAGTGACATTTCTTCTCTCTTTTTTTTCTTGAAATGCACCAGTCAGAGACTGGAGCACAACTTTTTCTTATACAATCTCAAATTAACAAAGGCACTAACAGAAGGAAAACTAAAACAACAACGAAACAAACAAACAAGATAAAACAAAAACAAAAACAAAAACAAAAACAAAAACAAAAACAAAAACAAAAACAAAAAACTAACAAAACAATAAGTCTACATGATAACACACAAATCAGACATAAGTCGCATGGGGGGTGATGAGCAACTGACAAGTCCATAAAGGAGGAAGAAAAAGGAAGAAGTATCTAAAACATGTAAAAAGTAAGAAGAGAAGAGTATGCTCAGGGTGTCCATCTCAAAAATAATAAAGTAAAAGTCAGTTTGGGCCCAAAGACAAGAGCGAGTTGACATGGGAAATAATAGGCTGCCATCTTCTGTCAAAATTGGCAATTGATCCTCTCACAGAGTGCCCAATTTTCTCCAAGGACAAGAAAGACATTAAATCACTCAGCCAAGATGTAGAGGAAGGGGGATTTTGACTTTTCCAATGCAACAGAATACGTCTACGGGCTATGAGTGATGCAAAAGCGACAACATCAGATTCAGTTTTAGAGAGATTAACTAGTGTAGAGGGCACCCCAAAAATGGAAATAAACGGACATGGGTTGAGTGTAATATTAAGGGCTTCACTTAACGTTCTAAAAAAACATAACCAGAAATCAGACAGCTTTGGACAAAAGAAAAACATATGAGTATGGTCAGCTGGAGAAAAGCCGCATCGATCACAGAAGTCATTCGTATCAGGAAACAGCCTGCTAAGCTTAGCTTTTGTGTAGTGAATCCTATGAAGAACTTTAAACTGGATTAAGGTTAGACGAGAACATGAGGATGAGGAGTTTACTCTAACTAGTGCCTCCTCCCAAAATTCATCAGACAGTTCTTGTCCAAACTCCTCCTCCCACTTACCCCTAACTCTCGCAAGAGAGATCGTGTTTGAGTTCAGTATGAGGTTATACATGACTGAAATTAAACCTCGTGTTTCAGGAAGAAACAGAATGTCGGCTAGAAAGGAGGTTGCCGGAAGTAAAGGGAAAGATGTAAAATGCGTGCGAGCGTAATTACGAGCCTGCATATATTTAAACAAGTGGGAGTGTGGTAGATTATATTGTACACGGAGGTTCTCAAAAGAGGCAAATATACCCTCTAAGTATAAATCTGAAAAGCAGACTAGGCCCTTCTCTCTCCACAAACTAAAAAATGCATCTAGGTGAGAAGGAGAAAATAAGTGATTATGGCATATAGGACTATGTGGGGAAGGGGCAGACAAATTGAAATGACGCCTAAACTGTTTCCATATTTTTAAAGAAGAAAGAACTATAGGGTTTTTAATAAATTGGGGAGGGCGAGAGTCTAAAGGGGCACAGACTAAAGCTGAAAGAGAAGAAGGTCGAGAAGAGATGTCTTCAATTACACACCAATTGAGAGCGGGTGAGTTACACCACGCATGAATATTTACAAAATTGGCCGCCCAATAATAAAATAAAAAATTAGGCAGGGCAAGGCCCCCATCTTGCTTGTCTCTTTGGAGAACTTCTCTGCGGGCTCTCGGGTTTTTACCAGCCCAGATAAACCTGGAAATAATTTTGTCCAAGTTTTGAAAGAATGACTTTGGTATAAAAATTGGAAGACATTGGAAAAGAAATAAAAGGCGAGGAAGAATATTCATTTTAACAGAGTTGATTCTACCCATTAGTGACAAAGGAAACATTTCACTTTCAATAAAAACAAAAAATAAATGCAGGAAAAAAAGATTGAAAATTCTATTTTTTCCCCGCTTTTATTTTTATTTTTTGCTGAAAGTGACCAATAGAGCATATTGTGTGCTGTGCATGCCAATAGAGCAGGCAATTGTGCACTGCGCATACCAATAGAGCAGGCGAGGCCACACAGCAGCTGAGCTGTGGGTGAGGCGAGCCTGTGCAGTGGGCAAGCCTAGGGTTTACCTAGGATACCCTACAGTAGTTTAAACTGAATTAACGTAACTTTGAGATAGCTGCAATTGGGCTAGTCCGTTTTATTTTTGCCGGTCTTCCGGTTTCCCTCAAAGCTAGATAGGTGTCTGATGGGTGTAAAGGAGATCCACACACACACACACCCACACACACACACACAATCCTATATGATTTCAGATCACTTTAGAAGTGGCCAAGTCTTCTTGAAGAAAACAAATCATGTTGGATTTGTTTTCAGTGTTGTTTATTCCTCATGTTGTGGAATGTTTAAAGCAGTTTTCTCACTTTTTACTCTTAGATAACAGATTAAAATATTCATACCTGTTGATTAGGGGTGGGGGAACAGCTTGTTTGTGTCTGTTTTAAGTAGCCTATGCATGGGGGTGATTAGCATGTTTCATTGGCTATTGTTTCACAATTTCGGCCATTCTACGACTTTTGTCGTTTCTGATGGGGGTGATCGACAGTTATTCTAATAGTTGGGCCATTACCTCAGACATATTGCTGAAATAGTCAGAAAGACAGACTGACATGTGATCTGCATTCAGGGCTGTAGTGGAGGGTAAACACACTGCCAAAATGCTAGTTTTGCAGAGTAGTTATCCTATGCAGTTTTAGTATGACATATTTCAATAATTTGATTAAATTAAAATGTCATGCCAAGTAAGAATATTACAGTCAAGCTATGCTGACAGCAGCATATGGTTGTGGAGCAGTAAGTTGAGTTAAGATTGTCCTTAAAGTCCGAGTTAAGGCTTCCATTAAATAAAATCGGCTGCACAAAACACGCTTAACTCTCCTTAATCCTTAAAATGTTTAACCTTAAGGAGATTTTATTTATGGAAACCTTAACTCAGACTATAAGGACAATCTTAAATCAAGGTGTTTTGTGCAACCTGTTAGCAAAACAAAAGTGATAGGTGTGGTGATTTGGTGGGGGGAGGGGCAGCTGTGAGAAGACATGATCCACTCTTCAGCTGTGTTTTAAATCGCAATATCTGCATTGACAGACGCCAATGGAACAGGCAATACTCAAATAAAACAAAGCCATAAAAACAATTAGAATTTAAAAAAAATCTCTCTAAATCCAATCCAATCCAAGGACCTTAACCAGAATCAGAATCAAAATTATTTTATTATGCCAAATGTGTTACATACAGTAATAAAAAACCTAGACTACAGTAAGCAGTGAAAAACACCTCTTCAGCTACACCTGGAACTAACCATTCTTCTTCTATAAAATAGATTTAAAAAAAATCCAACAAATGCTACTTTATTCATTTAAAAAAAATGATGTCACTGTTGACAAAATGTGCGATTGTGTAAGTCGCTTTGGATAAAAGAGTCCACTAAATGAAATAGCTTTGGCGAACTTTGGCAGACAGACGGGGTGATCGCAGGCACTCGTTGATGCGGTCCAGCACCAGCTTCAGGTCTCTTGCGGGCATCTCAAATCTCTCACGCACACAAGCACACACGTAGGCCTTCAGGTTCCCTGGGAGCTCCCACTTCCCCCTGGATCCGTCCCAGTTCGTTACCCGTTGCCAAGATATGTATGTCTCTTCTGATATGAGATGGCGGAAAAGCAGGCATCCGTAGCGATCCATGCGGCCGTTGCTCTGCACGAGGAGAGCTGTGTGCTCATCTGGTGTCACCTCACGTAGCTCAATGTCTGGATGCTGCCGGGGGATTTGCAGACCCCTTGCCGGGAGGAGGGCGGGATTTGAGGGAGAACAGGTAGCTGAAGCAGGTAGAAATGTATATTAGTGCACACGGTACAGTACAGTTGGCACAATCACTATAGCTAAAACAATATTTAGCCTACCTGCTAAAGCCGATGTCATGGCTGCTGGTGTTGGGGTGAGTCTGGGGGTTGAAAGAGGTCTGTCTGGAGGCTCCTGGGGAATTTGTGGACTCCTTGCTGGGATGAGGGGGGCGTTTGAGGAAGAACAGGTGGCTGAAGCAGATATATATAAATGTATATTAGTGTCACTCCAGGACACAGCAGTTTGGTTAGCCTATCAGACAGACCCAAAACAAAACACACAATCCCGAAAACAATATTTAGCTTACCTGCTAAAGCAGATGTCATCGCTGCTGGTGTTGGGGTGAGTCCAGGGGTTGAAAGAGGCCTCTCTGACATGTAAACCTCCCGCTCCCGCCGCAGTTCGACGATCAGCATATTCTTGTGTGCAATCTCATTGGTCAGGGTCGCGGCCTGCACTTGCAAGGCAGCCTTCTCCACATTCGCTGCTTCTATGCCCGCTGTCACTAACCTAATCTCTTCACTCACGGTTGCTAGTGCTTGCTTCAGACGCAGCTCCCGGTGGGTCATTAGACCTGTTCTGTAATCGGAATATGAAAATCATAATGTTACAAAGGATATATTAGGCTATATACCAGAGGTGGGTAGTACTGAAGTACATTTACTCAGTTACATGTACTTGAGTATTTTTTTCTATGAACTGTACTTCTAAGAGTAGTTTTTTTTACAGAATAATTTTTACTCAACTCAAGTACATTTGCAATACCAAGAAGTACCCACTCTGCAACTTGAATGAGTCGATTTGAAAGACAATGGCCCCTCCCCTTCCCTTGGCTGTCCCTGGCCCCATTTATCCCAGCCATGCAATGGCATGTGTGAAAAGGTGCAACATGGTAATGGCCTTGAATGTAGCGCAGGTGTGAATAGTGAAAAGTGGTCCCTGAAAGGTTATCCCAGTTAATCCAAACCCATCTCTTAACCCTTGCACCACATGCACCAGGGTTAAGAAAGGGACACTCAAGTAATTCTTTTTATGGGGAGTTTTTTTTTTTACTTCTACTTGAGTAAACATAAGTAATAAATACTGTACTTTTACTTGAGTAGCCTACTGTTTTTGTTTACCCTACCCACCACTGCTATATACTGTGCACAGACTGTATGTACTGTATCATTGAGTGTATCCATTGAAGGAGTAGGCTACTGTACAATTCTTGAGATAGTGTGTGATGTCTGTGTGATGATACAGTACTGTAGGTGTGTGTGCGTGTGCGTTTTACCTGGTAAACCTGGTATCGCCATATTTCCATTTAAGTTTCTGCATGATTTTCTTCCTCAGTGTCTCCACACTGATGTTGATGTTGTGGTTTGATTGAAGGAGTAGCTTCACCTTACGTGCAGGAAGTTTGTGGTTCGATTCCAGCATGGAGTCTACTGCGTCCACCACCTGACTGGATAGAAACATTCCATATATTGTTTGCTTAATTCAGACAGACAACAATGCCAGCAAAAGTTTGTGGGAAAACAACTGTGTATTCTCTGGTTTCTGGTCTGTACATTACGATTATACAGTAGAACTTGAAATAGAACCATCAACCATGAACCATACAGTCAGGTAGAAAAACGGAGTTGACTTTAACGTTACTAGACAACTTCAACATTTCAGTAAACACTAACCTGGTAGCTTTATACGGCTTTCGGTTCTTCTTCTTGGCCCAAAGTTCTCGGCTTCCGTGAGAGCGGATTACCTTCAAAGAAACATTGATTCCAATTTTCGCCAAATTGTCAGCGATATATATCGAGGTATGGCCCGCTTTCCACATGCCCCTGATCATTTTACTGGTATGCTGGTTGATCCTCCGTGGCATTCTGTCGTTATCATGTACACTGTGTGCAGACTGTGCAGTCGGCGCGAGATTCTTTCTCTCTTATAAAAAAGGCCGGGATGACCACGCCCCGAACTCATTTGATTGGTCGCTGCGACTGCTTCTTCTTCTTCTTCTTCTTCTTCTTCTTCTTCTTCTCGCTGTTTTGAGACACAGCCCTGTTATTCTCGCCGATTCCCTTCGAGTGCGCCATCGTCGGTGACTGAGGAAATCGTTATTATATTATTTAGATCAGTGCTTGGCACTTGACAGTGACTGAGCAAAGATGAAATTCGCGTTTACTATGCGATAAAGTACCTTGTTCATTTTGGTCTTTTGAACATGACTTCGTCGTGTCAACACTGCCAGAAGCCAGGAAAGGGAGAGGGAGAAGAAAGGACAGGGGAACATCCACTTTAGTTCACATTTAGTGCTGTGCATTAGACACCCATTTGATGAGCTATTTTCTCTTGGACCCAAATCTGAGAATATTTGTTATTATTAGATCAGCTTTTGTCCAGATTTCCAGGACTGTCTCTGTCTGTACGTAGAGAGATATCAGACAGGCAAACTGTTCAGAACAGACATTCACTGTGTTCACTGTGTGCACTACTAAGCAATAAACATTTTGTGTCTGTAGTATTATTTATTATATTTAAGTATTTAAGTATAATGGTGGTGATGATGATGATGATGATGGTGGTGACGATGCATGTGTATACTTCATAAACCTCAAAGACACTATGTAGCCTATTAAATCTAGGTCTATCTATTGTAGGTTTTCAAAGTGGGATGCGGGCCTCCCCAGGGGGGCTCCAAGCAGTTTCAGGGGAGGCTCAGTGAAAAAATATTACCTTAACACATTGAGTGCCACAGCGCTTCAGTAAAATTGTCTGGAGCCTGTGCCAGATTCACTTCCATTCAGTTGAAAACAGCTATAGAATTTTTTCTATTATGGCTATATTAACGGGGCTGGACTTTAATGAAACATTGAACACTCCTGCTTCTTCCAAAGAAGAAATTTTGTTTCTAGACAGTTCCATTATGAAATTACAGCCTCTCAAAAAAGTGCACTTTCAAGGGTTTTCTGTCGTTTTTTTTTACTTTCCAAGATATAGTCCCTTTTATGAATACCTTTTGCACTCTAATTTCGAGCACATTCACTGACTCTGGCTGGTGTTTTCTGATGTGGTGGCGTGTGGTGTGGTTTCTGTGCAGCCACACACCCCTCCCCCCCCCCCCCCCCCCCCCCCCCCCCCCCCCCTCTCCACCTCTGAGCTGCGGGCTCCTCCCACACGCACAGAGTTTGCTTTCTCGACTCCGTTTTTGCCCCGGACAGATCCCAGCGCCCATCAAGGAAATGATGCGCGCTGGCAAACGCGACTGAACGAAAAGGCTTGGCCCGTTCGGCTTCGGATGCTGGCTTTCTAGGAAATCGTGTGGAGATAGATAGGACGTCCACAGACGTCCTTGGCACTCCTCGTTACTTTTTTTTAGGACGTCCACAGACGTCCTTGGCACTCAATGTGTTAAAAGGAGATATCATAGAATAGCCTAAATCTGTGTGATTTGGTTAAAGAGATCAATTTACCTGGGCCCCTTACTTTTCCTTCTCTATATCAGATCTCTTGCCTATGTGATCTCTTCTCATGGCTTTTCTTATCACTGCTATGCTGATGACACCCAGCTTTTCCTTTCATTCCCCCCCTCTGACACTCAAATCGAGGCTCGCATCTCTGCATGCCTCAAAGACATTGGCGACTGGATGTCTGCCCACCACCTCAAGCTCAACCTTGGTAAGACCGAGCTACTCTTCCTCCCAGGAAAAGACTGCCCTCTTGCAGATCTCTCCATCTCCATTGACAACACCACTGTACTTCCCTCCCAAACAGCCAAGAACCTTGGGGTGATCCTTGACAACCAGCTGTCTTGCTCTGCCAACATAGCTGCTACAGCGCGCTCCTGTAGGTTCTCCCTCTACAACATCCGCAAAATCCGTCCCTTTCTCACAAGAGAAGCGACTCAACTCCTGGTCCAGTCTCTTGTCTCCTCCCGCCTGGACTACTGCAACGTGCTTCTGGCCGGCCTACCTGCCACCGACATCCGACCGCTTCAGCTCATTCAGAACGCTGCAGCCCGTCTGATATTCAACCAACCCAAATTCTCTCACGTCACTCCCCTCTTCCAGGAGCTCCACTGGCTTCCCATCTCGGCCCGCATCAAATTCAAGACACTGGTACTGGCCTACAGGGCAGTACACCAGACAGCTCCCCGGTACCTGCAATCCATGGTCAGGTTCCAAACCTCTCACCGCTCCCTTCGCTCCTCCACCAGTGCAGGTCGCCTCGCCCCTCCTTCACTACGGGGGCTCAAAAGTCGCTCATCCCGATCTCGACTCTTCTCGTCCCTGCCACCTCAATGGTGGAACGAGCTTCCACCTTCGGTCAGGACTGCTGAATCACTGCCGATCTTTCGGAAAAGACTAAAGACACACCTTTTCAGGCTCCATCTGGGCCCTTCTTGATCTAACTTCGTCTCTCTCTTTCCTTATATATATTAAAAAAAAAAAAAAAAACCTAACCAACCTTGTACCACTAACCTAAACTTGTACCACTGTTCCTTCAGAAGCTGTAGTTGTCATAGACTGTGCTCCATAGTTGATTGTTCTATTGCTGACAAAAAATGTGTTATTGTAAGTCGCTTTGGATAAAAGCGTCTGCCAAATGACGTAATGTAATGTAATGTACTTCAAAGATACAGTAGTTTTGGGTAATTTGACTGTTTTTCCCACTTTCCCAGCATCAGAAACATGCCTTCAGACAGACCTTTTTATGTATTTGGTCTGAAGTATGTCAAAACAGCAATATCAGGCTATCTTGGCTCAATTGTTGAGTGTACTCTTGTCTATGGGATCAAATAACATAATCATGATGACATGAACCCATGGGCATCCAGGAATTGAGCGAGGATGGCACCTTTTTCCAAGCTTTGTCTGGGGGGAGGCCCACAGGCTCAGACTTTGAAAACGCCTGGTTTAAACTGTACCCATGCACATTTTCCCCCATGATGCAGGACCAAAGTGGAACTGTTAATAACGTCTATGGGGAGGAGTATGACAATATAATAATTGTCTCTCTTTCAAGCTACAACTGAACAAATTATCCACATGGGTCAAGAAATGTGGTCAAAACACGCCTCAGTTATGGAAGCCACAGCATCTGTGTATAAAGTTTCTCACAATCAGGGTTCAGTAGGTATACTTTAAAAATGTATTCCAGTTACATCCAAACTCACTAATGCATTTGATTATTTTATAAAACATGGAAAACTACCGTATATAATCTGTGACAGTGATTATGAAAACCCTTAAAATGTTAAAGAAGATTTACTCATTATTGGTTATGCTGCTAAGTGAATGCATGCTCTGACTCTCCCTCCCTCCCTCCCTCCCTCCCTCCCTCTGTCCCTCCTCTCTCTCTCTCTCTCCCAGGTGTATAATGAGTGTCTTGGTTTGGGGGACCCCCTGTCGCACAAGTCTCCCCAGGCACAGCGTCTCTTCTCCCACCTGCGTCATCCGGTGTGCCTGGAGCTGGCGGTGGTGCTGTGGCTCCTCCCCGCCCTGTCACTGGACCGGCTTCTGCTGGCAGCCACTCTCTCGGCCTACCTGGCCCTGGCACACTCACTAGACAAACAGGATTTAGCTTACCTGTGCGTCCATCTTAACAGCAAGCTGCAGCTCTTTGCCCAGCCACACCAGGGCAGCGCTGCTTCCACCCTGGACAGTAACAATCACAAGCAGAAGTGAATGGAAGCCTATTTGTAGCCTATCCAAGACAATCTCTATGATCTCGATGAGCATGTACTGTATGAGCCAGTCGCACCGAACCTACTGTGCTGTTTGTCCTAATGGCAAATGACCACACTTGAACTGAATGCTTTGCAACTTGACACTGTTTTTTTTATTTTTTTATTCCTTGCCACTTTGTGTGTTGTTTTATTTAGAAATATTCAGATAGATTTTCTTAATTATTTTCCAGGGATGCATACCTTGCTTGACAATAACGTGAAATTTGCAAAAAGAAAAGACTACTAAGAATGTGTTTTTGTTTATCATAGAGTATATTTTTATAGTCTTATCGGTGTATGATAGCTAACATTTAAATGTGCCAATTGATTGCAGTTACACTGTATTTCTCTCCACACTGATGATTTCAAGCTTGACTGTCCTCAGAAAAGGATATATGCCGACTATTGAGATTGCACGCTGAAAATCCGTGAAAACAAGTCTCCTTATATTTGTTGTATTTCTAACAGGCGTAGCTACAGCAATGTCAGATGTGTCCAAATTAATCTGCCTATTGCATTCACTGTAATCTTTTTTTTTTTTGGGTGGGGGGTTCCTATCCGGAGGAAACCATAGGGGAGCACGGGGAGAACATGTAAACCCCACACAGAAAGGCCCTTTTTGACGCACTGAGGACATGGGAATGGAGACACACCCTCAGTGTCCCAGGCAGGAATCGAACCCAGGACCTTCTTGCTGTGAGGCGACAGCGCCATCCTCCCTCCACTGTAATGTCATTATCACTATAGCAGGCTTACAGCAGGAAACACTATTGAAGGCTAGCCTTCTGTATTTTATAGAGCATATGAATAAATGCAATAGACTGTATGGCTGTGTTCTGTGGCATGTTCATTTCTTATTTTATTAGTGTCCTATCAGCTCCTTTTTATATACAGTAAGTGACAAATTAATTGCTTGTTGTCTTTTTGCAGGATGTATGCTCTGATGAAGGTCTCATAGACCGAAAGCGAACTGTGAACTTTTGCATGAATTAAGTGTGCAGAATCCTTTTTCATCTTTTTTATTTATTTATTTTGATTAACTGTTTCTGAATTAGGCATAGGTATAGTTCTTCTTGAGCCCATTAGATTATATTAGGTTATATTAGATACTTTATGACCACACAGCCAGGCTGGTGGAATTTGTTTTCAGTGTAATGTACTGAAATTCCACCACCAATGACCAATGTGTGTGGTCATTAAAGTAAGTAGGCCTATCTAATCTAATCTGTTATGTTTCTTATTTTGAAATGACTTTTTTTGTAATCTAAATGTCATAGGAAGGAAGTAAGTTTATCCTTTAACTCCCACAGCCCTCTGCTCTGTAGTACCCCCCCCCCCCCTCTCTCTCTCTCTCTCTCTCTCTTTTCCAATTAGCGCTGCGGGACGGAGGGATGAGAAGAGAGGGGGTTGGTGACGGGCAGACGGGTATGTTCTTTAAACCTTTTCTTAGGTCCGACAATATGCTGTGTGCTACTAAACTCTCCCGAGGGAATTTAATGTAATTATCGGATTAGCCCTGCCGCTGCGAAGCTGGAAATATTTAGCCTGTGCCGGTGGAGGCGTATTCATGCGCTGATTCGCTGTAAGGTCGGCGTGATTTGACTCGGTTATGTAAACATTTTAAACCCTCCGTTTTGACCGCATAGATTAATCTGTTAGTGACTAAATGGGATTTTCCGTCGTGGTGGAGAGTGGAGCGCATTACGCACAGCCAATACGCACAGTCGAGTGGAGATGCCAGCCATAAAATCGAAGCCGAGACGGATATAAAACATCTTTGAAATAACGGGTGAGTTTTAGTTTCATATTATATTGTAAAGATTATATGAAAAACAGCAAATTATTTTCAGTCATGTGTGCAAACTGGCAGGCCAATAATCGTGCAGGGTTTAGGGCAGCCTATATTTGGCTCAGTGCAACAGGTAGGCCATGTGCAAGGTAGGCTACAATTACTATCTATAATATATGTCTATAATATAGGCTGTTGATTTGCACCATGCTTTCTTAATAGAAATTGCTATTGCATGTTAAGCTATCTTATTACACCTGTTGAATTAATAAAAAACTAAAACTATAATATCAATGGGTGATAAATTGAAAATTAAATCAGACTTAAGGGTGAATTGTTCTCATTTCACTATTTTATTGTTTGCAGAGAAATCTCAGAGGGCCTCAAGAGGAACGGCAAACATCTCGTCCAAAGAATAGCGTCTTTCTCTGTTATGTCTGTCTCCTCTTTGCCGGAATGGAAGCTACTCCTACTGGAAAGAAAGAGAAGAGGAGGAGAGGAGCGAGAGAGGAGAGAAAAAGAGGAGGAGGCGAAGCTCGCCAGCATGCCTGCCTGGAAGCGAGGGATCATCCAGCGGAGGAAAGCGAAGCAGGAGGGTTTGGGTGACAATAAAGAGAGGGAGCTACCAGCGGATGTCAAATCCCCCTCTGATGGTCTGAGTGACACGGACAGCCCCATAACATTTCATTTGGCAAGTGAACCATCGCTCAGGCCAGATCCAGGGCAATGGCAGGATGCGAAGACCAAAGCACTGAGTCAGGTGTCCGTGGAAACCATTGTCCCCGTCCACAAAAACCCATTCATTCGCACCCAGAGTGGATGGAGGAAAGGTCGGGATGGCGAGAAGGCTGCGGAGGTGGATTATCAAGAGGGAGGGAGTGAGCAAGAAGCCGAAGTGGGAAAAGATAAGGAGAGGGAGAAAGACAGGCCTAGCCCCAAAGGTCATGATGGGGAGTCGGGAAGCGGGAGAGATTTAGACATGAAAATAGAGAAGTTCAGAGACAGGAGCCAGGGATGGGAAAGAGACAGAGGCAAAAGGAGAGAGTCCCTTAATGCTGCTGTGAAAGAAGGGGAGAGGGAACCCATGAAAGGGAGGACAGAAGAGGAGAAGGGGGAGGAGAAAGACACAGACCCCCCTAGCCCCCTCTTTGCTCCCCTGGTCCCTTGCCTCCGGACCATCCGGGCCGACAATATCATCATCATTGAACAGGATAGGAAAAGTAGTAGACGGAGCGAGACAGAGCGAGAGAGGCCCGAGGAAGACCACCAGGAGAAGATCGCGATGAAGATGGACCTGAGGGAGATTCTGTCTGGAGGAGGGAGCGTCACAGAGATCCGAGCCTCTGAGGTCTTGATCATAAAACCCTCAGTGACGTCTGATGAGTGGAGCAGTAGAGAAGATGGA
This sequence comes from Poromitra crassiceps, assembly GCF_964638095.1. NCBI lineage: Eukaryota > Metazoa > Chordata > Actinopteri > Beryciformes > Melamphaidae > Poromitra > Poromitra crassiceps. The sequence continues at coordinate 36,943,928 of NC_139643.1, read as the reverse complement.
GAGAATAAGCGAGAGGCGAAGCGCACCAAGGACAGAAGAAGGGATAGTATGGGCAGGGAGCACAGAACACATCCGGCCTGGCTGAGAGAGAAGGAGAGAGAGACTGTCAAGGAGAAAGAGAGACCGTGGGGCCAAGCAACGGTCATTAAAGAAGACAGTAAGGACAGGATTGAGGATAGCGTGTTTGTCGAGAAGGGAGGGAGGGTTAGTCAGCTGCTGAGTAAATTCAGAGAGCACCACAAGCCTCCATCTCGATCCAAAAGTGCAAACAATTTCCTCGGACCTGCCACCAGGAATTACTCAGAAGGTCAAGAGGAGCATCAATCTGAGGAGAGGAGGGCAGATGGGAAGAGTACGCCGCTGAGGGGCGTGCCCAAGCGCTCATTCAGCTTCTCCGACCGAGCCCTTTGTGCTAAGGAGAATGGCGTGGTTGATGAGGGATACCAGAAAATGATCGAGAGGACACATTCAGAGAAGAAGGTGGCACCCTGGGGAGGCGTAGCAAAAGGGGAAGTCTCAGAGGAGGAGACCCTGCCGAAAACCAAACCGGGGAGAGCTCGGTTTTTGGATAAAGACTGGATTGGAAAGAAGCACAGAGACGGACACGTAAAAAATGACAGCCGACCAGAGGCTGAGAGAGAGCCCAGGCCAAACAGCAACACAAGAACCGGGACAAAAGTTTGTACTTCTGCATCAACAGTCGAGAAAGTAGAGCCGGTCGACAAGAGGGCTGCGGAGATGGCAAGTGACACGGCCGGAGACGAGGGCTTCACGGCATCTTCCATCAAAAACACAGAGGGAATCTCCTTTGCCAGAAGATTACCTATCAGGCAGGATGGGAGAATGGAGAGAGAGGTGAAGCGACTGAGAGGAGACAGCGAGAGAACATCGGAGAGGGACCGGAGTGCAGAGAAAGCCAGGGAGGGAGCAAGGCAGGCTGAGCCACAGGTAGCCGGAAGAAGCGGGCCGGACTTTGGGAGAGGCATCATCACAGCTGACACTATGCAGCGGAATTTTGTCATTGCTGCATCAGTAGATCCAGCCAGTCCGCCTTGTGTTGCTGAGAGTCACTACAGGCACACGTCAGCTTTCACAGAGTGCTCTAGTCTGCTCTGCACAGTGGCAGATGGGCCGGGCAAACCCCATAAAGCAACAGAGCGGAGCGGCACCGGCCCGCACAGACCCGACCTAACGCAGTCAGTACTGTCCCAACACACAGAGGATCTTATCAGTAAAATAGAACGAGTAGGAGAAACAATTGTTTACAGCAAGGAGAGAGAAGAGAGGGCTCAGAAGGAGATCACGCAGGCACATGAAGCACCTATTTATGGCTCAGAGAACCTCATTCACAATGTTATCCCCAAGTCCCCCAAAAGCATTGCACCTACGGGGGCCGCCCAGGGTCCGCTGGAGATTCAGATCCCCACGACTGTGTTCTACGTTGCAGAGGAAACAGCGGAGAGGGAAAGCGGTCAAGGCGTCGAGGGGCCAGAGCGGGAAGGAGAGAGAGGCGTGGAGAGGAGGGATAGCTGGAGAGTCGGCAAGCCCCTGAGCCGCGTCGAGTCCCTGCGGGAGAAGATCCGCCAGAGAGAGATGGAGAGGGTGAGGAAGATGCGGACAGGGGCAGAGGATGGAGGTGCCAGGGCAGAAGTCATGGCTGCCCAGAGAGCAGGGGACAGGGAGGAGGAGAGGAGAGCAGGGGACAGGGACGAGGAGAGAGGAACTGCAGCAGGGGACAGGGACGAGGAGATGAGACCAGGGGAGAGGGACGAGGAGAGAGGAACTGACATAGAAAGAGAGCCGGAAGCTGCAGCTCATATGAGGAAGAGCCTGATCGAGGCAGAGAGAGGACAGGAGGGCCCAGCGGCAGCGCAGACATCTGTGACGGTGTTTGACGTCACACAGGAAGTCAGCGTGTTGAAAGCCAGCCCTCAGCTTCCTGTTCCTCTGCCAGTCTCACAAGCCGTCAGAGGAGAGGAAGTAACAGGCGGGTGCACCGCCGCCATCGCAGAAGTTCTCTCTGACTGTTCCCAACTATCAGAGGAGGAAGATGACCTGCTGCAACATGTAGAACAAGAGCTGAGACGCCACAGCGGCTCGCAGAGAGAATACGACAGCAGTGGGGAAGAAAGGGAGGAGGAAGACGACGGACTCTCCGAGGAGGAGGAATACACGTCCCCTCTCTCTCCCTCGCTATCTCTCTCCCCCTCTCCGCCTCACCCCGACTCGCTCGCCGCCATGAGCCGGATCTACAACTTGAAAGCGGTCTGCTCGAGGACGGGCTTGTGCACGAGGGAGAGGGTGGTGGACGTCCCGTCGGTGCACCTCGTCAAGGTGAAGCCGCACGTGTCCCGCCACGAGTCAGGCCATCAGGAGACAGCTGATGTGAGGCAGCTGTGGGGCGGCGGGACACTCGGGGGGCGCAAGGCAAAGTCGGCTGAAGATCTGTGCGGGGTTCAGGCCGTGCAGCAGAAGATAGAGCACATTCAGCTGAGAGAGCAGGAAGAGGAGAAGTCATCACATGATGGCTGCACACGACAAAGTGCTCCGCTGAGGGAGCGAGAGACGAAAGAGCAGTGGAGTCCCATAGGAGGGATAACCCTGCACCAGCTGAAGGACACGCAGAAGGATCAGCAAACATCAGCATCCAGCCCCAGAATATCAGAGTTGTCCCAGCGGGTGAGCTCTCCAACTTACGAGCCCAAACAAGCCCAGTCCAGGGTGGTCACCATCACCCCCAGGAGCCAATCCCCGGACAATTCTCCGAAAGCCTCGGACTGCGCACCCACCCCGGCCTCCTCCCCAAGCTCCCTCTCTCCTGCCCAGACTCCCAGCGTCTCCCCGTCTCCCACCCCATCGCCCGTCCTCTTCTCCATCAGGAGTGCCTCTGGGGGGCAGGTGAAGAAGAGAGGTGCCACCATTACAATCACCCCCAAGAAGCATATCGGAGGAAGGGGAAATAGGGGGGCAGCGGCGTCCACGCCAGTGGGGCCGACGCCTACCAAGACCCCAGCAGTGCAGCCGGCTACCAAGACTACCTCTCCTGTCGCCGAGCCAGAGAAGAAGAGGTTTCCCACGGTGGAGGAAATCGAAGTGATCGGTGGCTATCAGCATTTAGACAGATCCTGTCTGGTCAAGAACAGAGGAGGGATGCCCAAAAGGGTGAGTGGAAACACATGCCTCACAGGATGTACAGTATTAGCCACAAATGTGTGTTTTTTTACCTTTATTTACACAGGGGGAGTCTCACTGAGAGCAATGCTCTCTTCTTCAGGAGTGCCCTGTACACATTCAGACACACATTCATACCTGGAAGCTGACCAGTACAACCACAGTCTGATCTGTTGGTCACTGATCAGCTCCACTGGAGCAGTTGGGATTAAGGGCCTTACTCAAGGGCACCCCAGGGGTGGTAATGAGGGAGGGGCAAGCGCTGCCTTTTCACTTTCATCACCCAAGATTTATCCTGCCGCTCCCGGGGATTGAACAGACGACCTTCCGGTCACAAGCTCGCTTCTCTAACCTTTAGGCCACCACTGCCCCAAGTTAGTGTGGTAAATGTGAATTGAAGTAGGTTTTTGTTTGATTCTTCACACACTGACAGTGTAATGTAGTGTATTTCACATCAACAGATACAATATAAAGCAGAAGAGCAACAGACCTTCCATTTTTGATTCTGAGTTAATTTTGACCTCCTACCTATGTTTAAAGCAGTGACACCAACAACAAAAAGAGACTGGGTTAGGGTTATGGACAGATATGGGTTTCTTTGATTACATGTGACTAACAACAGTGACTATAACAACTGGAATAGACTTAGTCAAGCGTGCTTGATTGCTAGTCTACATTCCAGTTGAAATGAAAGTGAAATAAAATGAAAGAGGACGGACACTCCCAGGTCTCCCCCCCATTTCTCTGTCCAACCCCCTAACCCCCGATGTTACCTCAAGGTCCCTCCCACACAGACTGACCTAAGCCTGTTAAAGCCTTATCACGCACGACATCTTGATTCTTAGCCGTGAAATCCTTACCAACACTGGAGTGATGTGCTTGACTGGCATTGACTTCTGCTGTCTAATTCAGCAGGGGGGCGTTTGATTCGGTCTACACCTTCACTGTTCACGTTCAGGCAATGAGCAATGACAGTCAAAACGTACTGTTGTGTATAACGGTTTATTTTTAGAACGGCACATGATGCACCCGAAATAAATCACAGTGAAACCAACTGCTTATTGCATTATTGTATCACAATCATTTCAGCTGTTTGCTAGTTTGCAATACCTTCCCACTTACAAATAAGCCAGTTAGAATAAGATATGAATATAAGAGTAATATAAAAGTAGTAATACAATTTAAAATGGTATCCAAGTTTGCACAAACATTTGTAGACATTTTACAGCAATATTGCAGGCATTCAGTGGAGACAGAGTTGAATAGGAAACCACAGACAGCTTGTCATCATCGCCACCTTCCTCCTTTACTTTTTCCGTCTGTCTGTCTGTCTGCCAAACAAACAAGCTTGTGTGTGTCTGTTTGTGAATTACATGCAAGGACACAATGGTATTTGATTCCGTTTTTAGTGGTGTAGACTCAAACTACAAATGTATCCCATTAGAGTCACAATGACACAATTACTTTCCCCGTTTACGTTTCCCCTTTTTAATTCGCATGAATCTAATCCTTGTCTGATTAGACGTGAGTCTTATGTAATCAGGGCAACGTTGGCCAACAAAGTTGCTCCGCAGAGCAGAACTAAACTGTCTGACTCTCACCGCACAATCCCTAGTGTAAATGAGGTTGAATCAATCAATCAATCAATCAATCAATCAATCAATCAATCAGTCAGTCTGTCTGTCTGTCTGTCTGTATTTCTGTATTTCTTTTTTGTTTCACTTCCCCAAACTCCCTATTAGAAGCGATGTCCTGTAATTCCTTTTATTATATTTTCTCCATTTAAAGCTCTCTATTTGAAGCTCTTTAAACAGTTATTTTCCCTATCTGACCATGTACAGTCAGTCAGTCAGTCAGTCTGTCTGTCAGTCAGTCTGTCTGTCTGATTGTCTGTACAGTCAGATCCGACCATGTACAGTTAGTCAGTCTGTCTGTCTGTCTGTCTGTACACTCAGATGAGCACACACACAACATTGCAGTATGCTTCCTTGTTCCCTCTGACAAATTCTGCCATCTTTGTTGAGTCAGGTCGCCGCCCGTTAAACAGACCTCTCTTTGTATGTCGTTGGCCGTGGGTTTTGCTCGTTAGGCCGGAGTCTTGGCAGAAACTCGTTTTAACTGCGCTGACCTTCCACCGTGTACCGCCTGTTGTGTATGACACCACAGGCTCTTTTGACTCGTCTGACGTGGGCGAGACAGAGACACAGAGAGACAGAGACACAGAGAGACAGAGACACAGAGACACAGAGAGACAGAGACACAGAGAGACAGACACAGAGAGACAGAGACACAGAGAGACAGAGACATAGAGACACAGAGGTACAGAGACACAGAGACACAGAGACATAGAGACAGAGACACAGAGAGACAGACACAGAGAGACAGACACAGAGAGACAGAGACAGAGACACAGAGAGACAGAGACATAGAGACACAGAGAGACAGAGACACAGAGAGACAGAGACACAGAGACAGAGACACAGAGAGACTGAGAGACAGAGACACAGAGAGACTGAGAGACAGAGAGACAGAGACACAGAGACACAGAGACACAGATAGACAGAGAGACAGAGAGCTATATAAACATGAGAGTGGAGGTCAAACGTAGCCTACCAAGACAGAGTGGGAGAGAGAGAGAGAAAAGATATTGACAGTCATACCGAGAGCAATGGAGGCAAGCTAAACGTCCCCCGTTTGCAGAAAGTCCCTGTGACAGAGATCTGTTGATCTGTTGCTCTCGTGCACTGCCTATCGTCTCTCACTTCCTCTTTCAAACTTCCTCACATAAACGAGACGAGTCGGCCGCCACAAGGAACTGACATGCATGTGGCTGAGTCTAATGAGAGAAGAGGCTGTCACGACAGTAACATTTTGCCACTGGGAAACACGAGTCGATGCTGTGAAACCACGTCATCACGCGGAGACAATTATATTATTATTGTGCGCCTCACTGTATAGAAATTGCTCAACTGATCCACTAAGGCAGGGATACTCAACTTGCTTTGCCCGGGGGCCACTTTCGTGAAATGATAGAAGGCGAGGGGCCAGTTGATAAACAAACAATATACATTTTTCTGTAGAGGATTGTAGGTTTCTGGGGTGTCAGCCGGAGTTTAGTCTTACAATGTTGTGCACACCGGATAGTTAGTTAGGTTAAGTTAGTTAGGTTAAGTACATACATAAGTGCCTGTCTAGCGAGCAGACGGCGGTATTTGACAATTCAGCAGCTAAATCATAGATTATTGAAAGATATTCCATATTCCAGACTGAAATGCTATAACAGAAGTGGAGTATTGGCCAGAATGACATGAACATTTGGACACTTATTCAGCGGGTATCTTGCATGTTGCGTTCAGGTGCACTGTAAAACAAATAATAATAATAATCTTTTGCAATTCCATCTCGGGCCGCAAGTTGAGTATCACTGCACTAAGGTATAAATGAATAAACACTTATTCACCTAAATTAATCTCAGTATTGCCAACTCCCCAAATTGAATATAGGGGGGGGGGGGGGGTGCCTCCATAATCTCTTGTTTTACTTTCAGGGCTGCAATCTAGTGGTCTAATGCTCCCTGTATCATCTCAAGCTGCGGTGAGTGACCGCTCTGTGACCGGTGACTCTCTGACCACCTGTTGCTCTCACGTTGTTGCCCTTGAGGCCGTTTGACGTCACGCTGCCCCCCCCCCCCCAACCCCCCCACCCCAAGTCGCGCCATCATCGCACAGAGGGGGGTGACTTGGTTGTGCTCTACTCCTCTTCCTCTTTATCTCTCTCATCTTCCTCTTATGACTTTTGACCTCTGACCTGCTCTCTGTCCACCCCTCCCCAGTCTCAATCCCATGGTTTGGTCTTTCTCAGACTACTGGACCAAGACAAAGTAACAGAGATATTAATGGCAGTCATCCCGGTATTGCCTTTAAGCTTAAACACAGGACTAGAGAAGATTAGCACCGTCTCACCAGTGAAGTAGTAGCTACGGTGAATTAGTGGTGAATAAAACCACACAGGACAGTATACAGTACCACCATCTAGCCTGCTTATGACAACCTCTCCTTCCTTGACCATTGCTCACTCTCACTAGACGTCATTTCAACGTCGGTTATAGACGTCCAGACTCAAATGCCTAGCCTAATTTTAGTCTGGACGTCTATAATCAAAATTGTGTGTTGCAATATTCTTGGTGTTTATGTTTTGGTGTATATGGATCTGTGTTACTGAATGTTAATTGTAGTTTGATTGTATATGTACTGTAGATGATTATATTGTATGTGTTTGTGTGCTACGACGCCACCTGTGTTCTCTCGAATGCCCAAGACAAATGTCTCCTAAGGGAGACAATAAAGGCTAATCTATTAGACATGCTTTAAATGGCTAATTGATGTAAAATGGTGGGATCTCCTTCCCTCCTCCTGTCCCTGTCTGTCCGTCCGGTGCCTCTGGTGTCCCGCTGTGCTGGCCCGGGCTTAATCAGATTCAGGCAGGGGGCGCTGTGCTGGCCCGGGCTTAATCAGGTTCAGGCAGGGGGGATTAGCCTCCTGTGCTTTAGCATGAGTCGCCCTGCCTCTCTCACGCCATGCTCTTTATCTGCACACCTCTCCAGACAGCCACTCTCAGGGTAACTCGCATGTAGCAGCAGGCATGGTGTGTGTGTGTGTGCGTGCGTGTGTGCGTGCGTGCGTGCGTGCGTGTGTGTGTGTGTGTGTGTGTGTCAAGCTCCATCCAGATCATGACCAGCACCTCTGGGTGTGTTTACTACATGTCTAGACCTCTGACCATGATTGGAAGTTGGAAACCCTCATTAGTGTTTTGCTTGCACCGGTGTTTGTCCTGCCTTTTCGACACAAAATGGCCCCCGTGAAAAGGGCCTATATAATAGGACACGCTGTGAATGTGCTACATTGACCCCCAGGTCTATTTCCTGATGACTTACTGTAGGCCGGCTGTTTACACCAAGCTGACCTTGAGTAAACGAACTGCACACAAACATCCGTCAATCCCGACAAAGACAAACTAAACACTACAGGGCCTGGTTTACCCTTCCGACATTACAGAGACTGCAAACTCAAGTAGAGTTCAGTTTCTGTTTCCACTGCTACACATCACATTGATATGAGCGATGAGATGTCTCTCTCTCTGATCAATCATTCAGACATCAGCCAATCTTTCTAGGAGCAAGTATTTCTGCTGTGTTACTGTAAGCCCCATGCTGCCTTTCAGTTCATATTATATTGACAGCAGACAGGCCGAGACAGACTGAAACACACCTCACCGCATTTACGATCTTTCACATCTGAATGTCTAAATATAACTGAGTCGGGGGTGAATTTAGCCAATCATACCCCAAAGATATTCAGATATTCTAGATATATGATCTAGAATGCAATAATGTGTGTCTTCCTGGTCGATCTTTGCTTCCATCTTCTCAGAGATTCCGTGTTTTAAAGTGGCATCACTATAGAGGAGACATTCACACATGTCAAAGTCTTGATATCTCTCAAACCTATTTTTACAGCAGTGTTTATAGTTTTGGAATATAGCTGAGAAGATCATCAATCAGTCAGCATGGTTTTTGGGTGTGGTGCCCCTTTCGAAAACTGACTTTGTCTCTTCTTGCACAGAATTGCCTTCAGTCACAGACAGTAATCAATCCATGTGAGACTCTGCAGTCTGCAGCATAGTCTTAAACTTGGGCCTTCCAGTTGAGGTATTGTCTCCCTACTCACAACCAAACCGAGTATAAAACACTCATCCTAACCTTGTTCAGGTGCAAATATGGACCAAAAAAAGCAGGCAAACTTGTTCTTATGATGAGCACTCCACTAGAAACGCTACATATCTAAGGCCATGTTCAGACTAGGAGGCCAAATCCGATTTGTGAACTTTAATGACCTAATAATGATTCTATCCAGATTGGTTTTATGAGTCTGGACACTCCAAGTCTGATGTGTGTCACTTCACTTGTCCCAAACCACATATGGAGGTAGTTTCCAATCTGCTTTCGACTGATGTGACTTCAGTGTGGACGCGCTGATCACCCAAATCAGATTTGAGAGTGTCTTTTGCAGGGGGCGGGGACTTGAAAAGCAGAGAGCAGACATGCAAACACGGCCAGAAACATTGTATGTTTGCTCATTGGCTGATTGTATCTGGACACACAGATCCGATTGAACACTTGCCCAAATCAGATTTGTGGCAGTGCGGACACACTCCCAAATCAGATTTGGGAAACCAATCAAGATAATGACTTTAGCAGCAAATCGGATTTGCCTGTAATGTGAACATGGCCTAAGTCAGTGATACTCAACTTGGCGCCCGCGGGCCGCATGTGGCCCGCGGGCGCCCCCTGTGTGGCCCGCGATGTTTTTTTTTTTTTTTTTTTTACAGTGCACCTGAGACAGACGCATGCAAGATACCCGCTGAAAAAGTGTCCAAATCTTCATGTCATTCTGGCCAATAGTCCACTTCTGTTATAGCATTTCAGTCTGAAATATGGAATATCTTTCAATAATCTATGATTTAGCTGCTAAATTGTCAAATACTGCCGTCTGCTCGCTACCCAGGCACTTATGTATGTAGCCTACTTAACATAACTAACTTAACCTAACTAACTATCCGGTGTGCACAAGATTGTCAGACTAAACTCTGGCTGACACCCCAAAAACCTACAATCCGCTACAGAAAAATGTATATTGTTTGTTTATTAACTGGCCCCTGGCCTTCTATCATTTCACGAAAGTGGCCCCCGGGCAAAGCAAGTCGAGTATCCCTGGCCTAAGTGTTCATTTTTGTACCTCTCAGGACTCTCAAGCCCTTCTCCTCTCTCTCTACAGGGGAAGGTGTGTTTCAACGAGGTGCAGCTGGAGCAGGTGTGCGAGTATCCATCGGAGAGCTCCATGCTGGCCTGTACCCCCTACCCACACGACCTGACCTCCATGCTGGCCCGCACCCCCTCCCCGCACGACCTGGGGGAGGAAGAGGAGGAGGAGGAGGAGCAGCAGCAGCGAGGGGTGACGGTGGCCAAGGGCGCCAGGAATGTGGGGACAGCGACGTGCCGAGTGCTGAGAGTGGGTCAGTGCCACCCCCTTCTTAAAAAACACAACGTGTAGTGGATTTGTCAGCACACCCGTTGTTGTTTCCCAGCAGCTGAGCGGACAAATCTGCTCTCCTGCAAACCGGTCTATGTCTGTTTCTGTGCTGTTTAATCTTCACTGTGCTACATGGAAAACGAATCAGACACCAAAGGAGACTGGAGTGCCAACTTTACTTGAAAAATACAAACCTGCTCCTCAGCAAACCAAGCTAACAGTATACTGTAGCTACTGTAGTAAGAATGTCAGGTGACGTCTGTTTCAAATGCAGCAACACAAATTGTAAAAACTCAGCTAAAATGTCTTATTGGAGAGCGAATGGAACGTTATGAGGTTGCATTTCTGCTTTTCACTGAGCGATAAACGCCATGGTTGCTGATTGGAAAACGGAGTCAGCCCAAAGAAATCCTAGATTTGCCGCATTTACATTCCATCTCCGTCTCTCTGTCTTGCAGATGAGTCTTGCCCTCGGTAGAAGCCAGTCACCTCGCCAAATTGCCCATGTGACAAGATCGCCGCCATTTTTTTTGAGCAACATGTTATTTTCTAATATATATTGTTTTGTTTGACTTGTCGATGAATGTTTGTAATTTTGTTGTAGCAGCAGGGAGAAAGAGTGTTGTACGATAAATATGTGGTGTATGGTGTATGCAGTTGATAAAAGGAACACAATGGTGTTTACTGTGGAAAATCTCGCTTAGGTTTATTTTTAGAGTGGGAAACTGAGAACAAATGTGAATATAAAGTATGGTACATATTGTAAAAAAAATGTGAAAGAGTTTTATTTTGATCCTCAGGTCAGTTGGGTGCTGAATGATCACTTATCTATGCAAGATGATGGAATACATTTTAAAATGTTATATTTTAGCTAAAATATTTGATAGTTTCTTCTATATTAATTATTTTCTAACTTTAAGGCGGCACTGCCTCAGCACCATCAAAGATTCAGTGATGTTTATATGATCTGCTTTCATGTGCCTGCTGGATTTGCCCATGCAGATGATATAAAGATCAGTTGATCGAGATAGTTGAGTTTTTCTTATCTGAAGCCTTTTGAATAACCTCGTCTCTGTGGGTGTTTTGCTAAACAAAGAAACTATGGCAACAGTTCATTTCATAGTATATTTGATGTTTTTAAATATAGAAATTACTGTATTTAATTATTTTGTTTTATTGAAATGGAGAAAATATTTGAAAGGACGATGCGCTGAGAACACAAACAATTCAATTCACACTCATTCATGTCTTCATATCGCAGCCTTTATCTGACTTTTGGTCATATTATGTAGACCTAATGTTCATGATATATATTTTTTGTTTGTAAATGAATATTTTAATTGTGCATTATGCAAATTATTTTCAAATTATTATTATTATTTTCTATTATGGTTGAAGAAGCTGGCTTCAAGAGAAAAGTCTAATAAATAATTCTGAAAAGAGTTTTCTCTCATCTTGTTTCATTTGTCTGTTGGTATTTTTAAAGTCAGGGTTTTCCACCATCATCATATCAAAGAAGAAGAGACACTTCAAACCACAGACCCTAATTTGTTTGTTTTTTGTCTGAGGGACCCTTGGTCACTCACTCACTCACTCACTCAGAGATGGGCAGTACTTTAAATACATGCATTTAAATTACGTATTTCAAATGCATTTGTGTATTTTGTAATTTGTATTTGGCTGGACAGGGAAACATAAGATAAGACCTTGTATTTTGTGTAGGCCTATTTCAAATTGATTTAGCCTACTACTATTCACTTATCTTCTCAACTTGGAAGCAGGGCTGTAGTCGAGTCCGCCTTGGTCGAGTCCAAGTCCAGATCGAGTCATTGGCGAATTGAGTCCGATTCGAGACCAAGACCGGTGGGGTGGGGTTCGACCAAGACCGCAAAACTACTGCAAAAGTCAATTTCGAGACCAATACCATAGCAATTAATGTGTAGAGTGTGTTGGAGACGACTGCAGTAGGGAGACGTGTAAAGAGAAGGCAAAATGTCTGCACTGTCAGGGGAGTCACAACACAGGGTCAGCTCAGTGTCCACATAGGATGAAGGAGATCAAAGTGAGCAGGATCAGACAGGAGAAAGGAGTGTCATTATGCTGAGGCTGTTAAATGCATGGAGAGAAATATCCACAGAAATATCCACAGAACACTCCTCCACGCATGTATTCTATACGTATACATTTGATTTGATTGCACTTGCAATTGTGATTGTCTTTAGTTATCTTTCCTACTTCAGCTCTGTAGGCCTAGGCTACATATTGACCTGACTGCTACGCTGCATACAGACACTATAAAGACAAATTCCTCATATGTAACTTGCATACTGTGGCAATAAAAGTTATTCTGATTCTGATTCTGAAAAGAAAATGTGGAAGTGCAAAATGAATCGGAGCAGAAGAGTGGATCTGACAAAAACATCAGTGTGGATAAAAAAAGGTTTTGTGGCTTTCATTGCCTTTGTGATCAACTGTGCTCTGGAGCTGGAGGGAAAATCAGAGTAGCCTAGGTAAACCCAGCCCCCACGTGACCTGCTCTCTCAGTTCCCAGTCACTAGCACATAGTGACTGAGAACAGTCTGAGAGCAGGTCACGTGGGGGATGGGTTTACCCAGGCTAAAATCAGAGAGAATCAAAATGGTGCTGGATGCTGCCAGAAAATTTTTTAAACATTGAGGACGTTTCAGGAAAGGAGGTGAACAATATCCTGAAGGAGGTGTTTGCATCGGCATAGACAACTGGATTACATAATGGACAATTGGGTGAAGGGGAGCAATTTGGGTGGACAAGGATCTGTATCTAAATTATTATAGCATTTTAAAGTGTGAAGCTGTTATAATACAGTAGGTGGCGGTAATGCACTATTAAGGATGCCAACCGGCATAAAACCGCATGAAATCGAACAGAAGAAGAAGTCAAGGAAATACCAGGATAAGCCAATCAGAAGTAGAGTACGTAGTAGCATAGATGATATATTACTGTAGATGGGTCACCGCCATCACCGCAGGCTCCGCCAATTCCGTGGGCGTGTCCGTGGAAAACCATGGGCAAAACCCACGTGACAAAATGACAGGAAGTGAGTTGAAGTTGGGCCGTCTTGCTTGAAATCACATCACTGGCCGAAAGAATCCCTCTTTGAGCGCCCCGTGCGGACGGACATCGATGACCTGCTTTGAGTTTCATTTCTTGTGTTTAGGTTTCATTTCTGGGGAAATGCCAATGAAGGCCTCGGCCAATCAGGGAAGGGCACTACACATTTAGTTTCAGTTATTGCTCCGTTGCAGTCAGTGTGTGGCTGACATTTCTCTCCATCAACACCGTGTCTCTGTTGGCAGAATATTAATTTATTTTCTGTTCTTTCATCCTGGACTCATTGTGGACTGAAAGATTTGTGCGTCCATGAGACTGTAAGTTTCATACTAGGCTACTACTACTGATATTTCATGCAGGTTTTAGATTCATGACCTTTGTCAGGTTGATTTACTCTCTTAGGTGTCAACTAGGCTATAGCTAATTGTAATTTCATAATCCACAATTGTTTTCTGTTAGCTTAATATTACTTTATTGATGAATGCTAATAATGCTGTTATTGATGAATGCATCAGTCAAATTATAGCCTACTTTATGTTAGATGTGGTTCTGTAGTGATGATGTGGCGCTTACTGTGGATGCATTGCATTGTGTGATAATTAATGCTTGTTATTGATGTCATTATATGTTGCAGAAACCACACATCCCAATTCACAATATTGTTCTGAAGAACAGAGAGTGGCTTGCATCTGTGTGTAACAAAATCCCATTTTGAGGACATCATCTTACCGGACTATCTGTGGTGAATGTACATCCATTCAAATAACCAGCAACTTAAGGATAATAGGAGGTCTTAAGCTTGGGCTCATTCAACCAACACCTCTGTCACACTAGCTGACATCATTTAGCGTCGCAAGGAAATGGAGCAGGAGCCGCTACAGCTTCCCCCAGAAGTATGGCTCCACGTGTTTGAATATCTCTCAGAGGCGGACAGGTACAGTGTCCGTACATGCTGCAAGAATTTCAAGAACCTTGCTGACCACCCGTCTCTTTGGAAGGACAGCGTGGTGGTTCTACATTTGCAAGGTGGCCGGCGTTATAACAGTGAACGTTATAACAGTGAATTCTGGGCCACTCTTCGCCGCAGGAAAATCGCTAGTGTGGTGCTTCACAGCAGCGAAGCTGAGCACTGGACACAGATCGCCCTGTCGCTTCCAGCTCTAACTAATATAATAGATCCATGCACTACATTCGTGGTGGACCAAGACTCTGAATGTGACTTTGACCGAATGGGATGCAAGTCGCCGAATCTGCACAACTTACAACCATGGATCATGGATGAAAACGGCTTACGACAGACATTCCCAAATTTAAAGCGTCTGGCTGTTAGGAGCAGGTGCTGCCCTGTTTTGATAGATGGCTTCATTGCAGCTCAACCCCAGCAGCTTACTCACCTCAGATTATGCAATGTTCAATTTCCCTGTCCAGCAGAACAGACCATGATTGCAGCTCTCAAACAGTTTACCAACCTGACATCTCTGGTTTGTCATCAAAAAAAATCTCTTACAATTTCCCATCAAATTGGAAACAAATGGGTGGAATTTGGTGATGGAGACCCAGTTCAGATGTTCCACTCCATCATTACCGGTTTGCCTCAGCTGAAGCATCTCTCATGGTCTATGGGTCCTGCAGATCGTTTTCTGCACTCTGCTTGCTTTCCCCCAGGAGGATCTGCTGCAGCCTTGACCAGTCTGGAGCTTGTTGACTATGGAGAATCTTTGCTGCCAGAAAACATCATGAGGCTCTTCCCGAACCTACAGACTCTTGCTGTGTTATACAAGAACTTCATGAAAAGGGGTGATGGACTTTGCCGCTTGCACACATGGTTGAGTGACCTCCATCAACTGACCACCCTCACTGTTTTCCACGGTCCGCAAATTCATATGTATGGAATGGTCATTCCAGCCACAGTGACAAGTCTAACCCTGGTTCACACTGGCCAGTTTGAAGATGCAGACCTGGGATGCCTAGCACTGTCTGTTCCAGATCTCCTCCACCTTCATTTGGACGCTACAGTCTCCTTCTCATCTTTGGGAGCTCGCACTGGTCAAATCCCAGAACGCTTTCCAAAGCTCAGAAGCCTTAACCTTCGTTTTCATCCTGTAACAGAGGAAGATTTCTTACGCCTTCACCAAATGCAGAATCTGAGACACTTGCGTATTCTGGATCCCCGTCAGGATAGAATCGTCCAGCGTAGGGAGGGACAGCTGCCCCTCACCGAGCTTATCCAAAACCTTCAAGCCCTCTCAAACAACAGAATTCAGGTCACCACCGGCAGCACCTACCCTCTTGGCAGAGACCTGCTGCGGCTGGACTGTCGGACTGGTTGTCCTATCAGTCAATCACACTGTGTTTACTGTGGCAGGAGGCGACCCACTCCTTGGAATGGGAATGAGAATTGGAATAAGTATCTTTTCAGCCGCGCTGGAAGTCCTTATAAGTAGGGGATGCTATGAGGAAGGGACTCTCGTCTCGGTGCTGCGCCGCAGAAAATTTGATGTTTTTTGGACTTTTAGCCATATTTAGAGGAATATTTAATTTTAAATTAACATTAGGATTATACTGTTGTGATGTCATTATTATGTATATATATTAAGAGTATATTCTCCTCTGCAGCATTACTCAATTTACCCTCAGGAATCAGGGACAGTGATAGCCTACCTGCTCTTACCATCTTCTCTTTCTTTTTTTCTTGTCATCTCGTATCTCTTTCTCTTCACAAAGCGTGTCTCCGACTCCGTGAACAAAGTAAACACAGCTATGTAAACACTAGTTTCAACGTGAGGCTAAGTAAACAAAACTTCAGCATTTCCCGGAGTGCACGCTTCACATTAGCGGTCTACAGAGGTCTGTCCTGACGTGAATGGTCTTGAGTTTAATGTAATTCCAAATATAAATATGACAGTTTAATAGGGAGGGAGGGAGAGTAATAAATATTTCAACTACTACTAGGGTATCGGGCCGAAACCCTAGGCTCACCCTAGCTCGCCCACTACGCAGCTTTGCCCGCAGTTCGGCTGCTGCATGGCCTCGCCTGCTCTATTGGCATGCGCAGCGCACAATTGCTCAACTTCACATCACTGTTGACATCACTGTCACTGATGATGTCCCAATGCCTATGACATCATCAGTACCTATGACATCAGTGATGTCATAAGATAATTTTGGTCAATAATGATGTCAATACTGATGACATCACTGATGATGTCATTACTGATGACATCACTGATGATGTCATAGACATTGTGACATCATCAGTGGGACAAAAATTGAAACAGACAGGCTGTGTCCCGCAAAATAACGGTGCCAGAGGCTCACAACCCCCCTCTATCTAGGTGATTGAAGCATACAAACGGTGCACATTTCGTAAACAAAACAAACAAATAGGGTTAAAATGTGCTCCTTTTAATAGTTTTTAAAGTGTATCTCACACATTTTGTAGTTCACATATTCTATAGGCCAATTTCACACATTCTGGAAATCATCTCGCGACCCCCCCAGCGGTGTCCCGCGACCCCCCTGGGGGTCCGGTCTATACTATGTCTATACCAGTGTTGGGCAAGTTACTTTCAAAATGTAATATACTACATATTACTAGTTACATCCATTTGAAAGTAATAAGTTACTTTACAATATTGCTTTCTGTGTAGAGTAACTTGTTACTTATTACACTACTTTTGCATTACTTTTACAAAAATAACAGCAGCAGCAGAATGACATCGCTGCCCCAGAACCATCCCGAAAAAGAATTTAAACCATCTTCAAGTCAGTGTAAACAATCCAAAATTCTAAATTGTATTCTTTTCCTTTGTTATTGTCATCTATAGTGGGGGGGGGGGTTTGCATAAAAACACAGTTTGATTAGGAAATGATTGTATCTTTATTTAAATATGTGCTTTGATTAAAAAAAGTAACTCAATTTGTAACTTGAGTTACTTGACAAAGTAACTGGTATAATATTACTGAAATCCTATAAGTAATAAGTTATATTACTGAGTTACTTCTAAAAGTAATATATTACATGTAGTAGCCTATGTTACTTTTGTAATGAGTTACCCCCAACACTGGTCTATACACACCAATAAAGTGATGCAGAATTAGGCTACTATCATTAGCACACAATAATTAACCAACATTAGCCTACATCATCCTACATTAGCATGAATAGCAGAACAGCACTGATAATAAGGTAAGGTACTTGAACCATCAGTCAATTGAGCAAGACCGTCTGCAAGTAGGCTATGCTAAATGAACAACATAACAGAATGAGGTAGAATATGAAGTAAGAAGGTCTATTCAAGTAGAATTATTCACAACATAAGTATCACAGACACAGCTTACATGTATGTCCTCGTGAAAACTTAAGGCTTATAGACAGTCCATATTATTGTCTCAGTCTGGACAGCGTTTCACCGAACTACTGCAGAGTCGCTCTGAACAAGCAGGGCTGAGTCGGGGAGATGAGAGAGGGAGAGGGAGTCCGTGTGTGTGATCTCACCTTATTAAGATCGATTTTGGGTTTTAGGAATATTAGAAACATATTTATTTTGGGGTGCATGTTTTTCTGTTTACTGTCCTTATTTTTTACATGTTAAAACGTGGCTGCCACTGAAGCAACCAAAGGCCAAGAAATGTTTTATTTTAAAATAGTTGCCCAGGGCAACTGGGTAGCCGTTAATGTCCAGCCTCAGCCCTGCTGTTGGTACTAGCTACGTCGTCAGATTAACTCATTAGTCATTATTTTAGTCAAATATTAAATATTTTCCACTGTTACAGCAAGCAAGCGATATATCCAAGTGCAACATGTAACGTTATTGACATTGAGTTCTGAAAAGTGCCTCCCCAGTTTGACTGAAAAATAGTTTTAGATATGGTAGCCGTGTTTTCATAAATCTAGACTGCAGGTTGGCAGTGCTATGCATGCCTTAATTATGCCATCAAACTAATGTAAAATAGTTTGTCTGCTCTGCTGTTGATAGGCTATCTTACCACTGTCAGTTACATTTGTATTGCCTCGCTTTAACATCTATTAAGAATATACCACTGTTGTTATTGCCAACCTCTATAACCATTAATTTAAGTTTGGGAAATTAGACCACACGCCGCTAGTCTTGGAACATTTCATAAACTGGTTTCTGGGTAATAAGAGTAAGTCTTGTTCTCTAATGCAAATTTGTTTCCAGTCATGCTTACCAACCCAGTGGTCATATTATGTAGACCTAATTAATGTTCATGATATTATATTTTTGTTTGTTAATTAATATTTTTATTTGGTTAAAGAATATGTGAATTATGCTCATTCTTTTCCAATTATTTTTTTTCTATTATGGTTGAAGAAGCTGGTTTCAAGAGAAAAATCTAATAAATAATTCTGAAAAGAGTTTTCATCTTGTTTCATTCATCTGTTGTATTTTTAAAGTTAGGGTTTTCTACCATCATCATATCAAAGAAGAAGAGACTCTTTAAACCACAGACCTTTTTTTTGTCTGAGGGACCCTTGGTCACTAGAGCTCACTGGCTCACTCACTCATCCCGTGACCTTGGAGGCCATAGGGGTGTCCTGATGGATGATTGTCAGGTATCTCCACAGATCACAGATACCAAGGGTGAGGCTTAAGGCCCAATTATACTCCATTTTCATCCGTAAATAAGGGCGTCCGTTTCAAACGGTGTAATCGTCACTGCCCACATACTTCCATGCGTCTTTCACGTTGGTATCATGTTATTAAGCAATACATCCACCAGTGGGCAGTAGAGAGTCAAATGTATGAGTGTGTATGTGGTTTTCCTCCGTTTCGTGCGTATCCGTCAGCTTTCAGATGACGGACAGAAAACGGACGAAATGAACGCAGAGTACGGACAGAAGGCTCTGTCCGTCTCCGTTTCCGTCTTTAGCGTTGAGTATAATTGGGCCTTTAGAGTGCATTGGGAAAGGAGTACATTACTGTTAAATTTTGATGAAGTAACTAATAACCACGCAGGCACCCACCCAACCTAGTGTTATTCACCCCCCCCCCCCGCCATCTTTTTTGGTGAACAAAACAACACAGACAGTTTGGGACCAGGGACGGACTAGACAACAGCGACGCTCTGTGGAGATATGCGGTACTGCTATATATGATTTGGGGACATGTTAGGTCAGTTTGGCTGGGTGTTTACACGGGAAACACTTTACGACACGTGTGCAGGCTTTGTTGTCCTCATGGGGTACGTGCACCTCTGCACGTCAGCAGAGAAACAACGACTGCTCGTAGACCTACTATGAAGGAAGAAGAAAGAAGAAACCAGGCAAATGTGTCCACTTAGGAACTATTAGGCGATGAGACGAGTTTTCTGTTTCCAACACGGAGAAGAAGTAGGAGGGCTCCGACTCAGTTTGGACGATTTGGCTGTCTGAGCCGTCTGAGCTAGCCTGTGCAAACCTGCAAAACTTCAAAATATAGGAAGGCGAAGCTGCTTTTGACAAATTTCAGATGCAACAGCGACTTACGTAAAGAAACATGATAGTGAGGAAAATACAACCAGGAACCTGCAGAGCCTGGCTGTCTCGGGTGAGTGGTTTTTCTTCGCGTTTCCTTCTTCACTGTAACTAGACGGGCCATGCTACAGCCTGACACAGTGGCCTAACGTTATTGTTGCCTAGCCTAATAATTTACAGTATAGGCCAGTGGTCAGTGTCACATGCATAGCTGTTCTGGTTTGGGGCAATGGAACTAAGAAAGAGCAACTAGTGATCAAGTTTCCACCTTCAGCCGTCTTTCATACACTTCCTATTGTGATACGCCCTAGGTCTGCTCTGCCTTCTGCTTGGCTTTCAGTCAAAATATCATGGAAGTGAAACAGTGTTATGTTGTGTCAGCACTCAGCACTGCATGCATTACAGTTGTCTCTGCACTGACAGTGGCCTACCTGTACATCTGCACTTAGTGTAGAAGTTTGGCTTGATCATTGTTATTTTACTTTCTGTGTTTACTTTTATGGTGAGGAAAAATGATAATTACACAAGGCAAGTACAATAAAAAATATAATAAAATGCATGCATACATACATACATACATACATACATACAAGATACAGAGTTGTGTACAGAAATCTGAAAAATAAATAAAATAAAGATAGTAAGTAAACTAATCAGTCAAAAATGCAGGAGGGGAGGGATTATTCAGGGAAACATTATTATTTATTTTTTATTGTGTTGCACACATGCAGTAAATACAGGACCTGTCATCTCCACTGTACCTCACAGTCACACTTGATGTCACTAACATGTCCTGAACCTGCAGGTGACATCCAGACAGGAGCAGTGTTTCTCCTCGGCGCCCCCCCAGCCCGTGCCCCCGCTGGCTCAGACGCTGCAGGGCTACCTGACAGCCCTGGAGCCCCTGCTGCCCCCCGACGAGCTCAGCCACACCCGCAGGATGGTGACGCAGTTCGGCCAGCCGGGCGGCCTGGGCCAGAGTCTGCAGCAGGGCCTGGAGAGGAGAGCCGGGCACAGCAAGAACTGGGTCTGTTATATCAGTCAGTATAGGAAACCACACGAGTTTTAACGGTGGACAGATAACACTGCAGTGATTTTTTTTGAGCACGCAGGGGTGGATGAACAGCACTGTTGATATTGATGTTGTGAAACTGTTTAAAGTCAAGTTTATTTATATAGCCCTAATTCACAAGCATGTCTCAAAGGAATTTACAGAGAATCTATTCAGATCTAGTTAGATACTAGATCTAACTAAACAAGCAATGAGCAAAATGGAACAAATTATATATAAAACAACATAGCAAAAAAGAAAACAAGAAAATGCAAGGTAGGTAAGAGAATATTTTAGCAAGACAATCTATAGCTATTCTACAGCCTAACTGACCATCACATTTTTTTCTTTTTTCTGGGTACCCACTTTTTCAAAATGACAAACCGTTGCGACCCAATTCACAATAGGCCTTATCTAGCAATCGTGAGAACAGCAAATTTGTGCATGAATGAGCATTCCTGACCATTATTTACTGCCATTTTTGCATCACCTTATATTATCTTGAATAGGTAAACGAGCCATTTCAAAGAGAATATATGTTTTATGCACATGTTATTGAAAACATACACTCGTTAAATACTTTATAAATAAAATCAAATAAATGCATTTAGGCTGAGTTAACATTGTTTTTATTTCCTCTCATCAGTAAAACAATATACTAATAAATTAACCACCGCGCAACCAACCAGCACCTGATCATTCTACTGGCTGTGCGTGGGGAATTCTCTTAACAATATACAAAATAAAAGACTGGAAGAAATTATGCAAATGTATTTGGCGACCCAAATAAAATCTCCTGCGACCCCCCTGTGGCTCCCGGCCCAGTCTTTGGGAAACACTAATCCAATCTACCGTTAATCCCCCAGACTTCACTTTACCCTAAACGCAGTGACCGTGGCTAAATGCAGCCCAGGTCACAGTATCCAGGGTCACCCTAAATGCATGCAAGGAAAAACTCCCAAGACAAACCATAGGTGGTTCTGGTGAACTTGGACACCAAATTGTGTGTTTTTTTTAATCTGTGCTTTTCAGGTTGTTTTACGGATTAATTAATGGAAGAACCCTAGAAGCTGCAACATGAATTATTTCTCGAGATCATAAAGATTAAACACAACAATAAATTTCACATTTCATCAATCAAGCCTCGATTCCTCCAGGACCACATCAGCTCTCTGATTGGGTCTTCTTGACCCCTAGGTTGAGAACCATTGGCTTAAAATATATTTTGTGCCTCTAGCTTGACAATTCTAGTATTCAACTTTCAATAATTTTCCTTGTTAAGGAAATTGATAGGAATTTACCTCAGTAGTACAACTCTTAGACGATAAGACAAAAAAAATGCTCTTGATCCCTCCGTCCATTTTGTTCTGCTAGTGATTGTTGATCCTTGGCTGTGACTAGTGTGCACCTAACTGGTCTCTCCTGTGCAGATCTCAGACTGGTGGGTGCAGTGGGCGTACTTGGAGAGCAGACAGCCTCTGCCTGTGCACTCGAACCCGGCCATCTCTCTTCCCAGGAGAGACTATAATGGCTGGAGGAACCAGCTGGTGTGAGTGTGGAAACCTAAACACTTATTATAAGAGTTTAAATGTAACTCTGGGATGAAGTGAACTTTTCATGGCACAGTTCAAAGAAACACAGACACCAGGCCAAGCAGACGACAACAATCCATTTATTTTCGTCCGCTCTCTGTGTCATCATGTAGTTGTGTTTCCAGTGAGGAGGACACATGTCCAGTTTTTGTGGCTCGTACACAAACCTAAGCAAGTGTTGACAGGCTCTGGATGGACACACACACACACACACACACACACACACACACACACACACACACCTTTTGTTTTGTAAATCGTCACTTTGTTACCCGAGTCCAGTTTTGTGAGTTTGGTGTTTGAGCCTCAGTTGAAGGATGACATGCTCCTCTGTGGATTGAGGAAACTCCACAACCCTTAGTCTTATGAAATCCCTTCAAAACCAGCTATAGAAATGTAGATATGCAATATTTATACAGGCTCTGTTATGCATGAGTAATCTCTAAACTGCATTTGAAATGTGTGTGAACATCGTTCACACCGTGACCATATTGGCACCTCAAGCAGATTTTCCTGAATATGAATCGTTGAGGAATCGTACCTCTTGTAAGACTGAGGTACGATGGACATGCATCTGAGTGTTGACATAGCACAAGTGAATAATCAGCTTTTCTACATGATAATAAAACTCTGACGAAAACATGTTTGTTTTCCACTCTAGGTTTGCATCCAAACTGATCGCTGCAGTGCTGGATTTCAAAGCCAAAATCCACACGTAAGTCTTTACCTGTATGATCAACGTGGGCCAAATACAAAACTGTTTTGGGCTAATTTAGCCGCCATATGGATGGGGGTTAACACACAGCACAATACAATGAATACTAGATGGTATAGCCGACCACAGGGAAGTATTTGGAAGTACATTTTGTAAGCTTTTCTGACGGCATCTGAATCACATATACTGTAATTACAATACAACAAGCAAAATAAATTCAGATTCAGATTCAGAAAACTTTATTTATCCCCAAGGGGCAATTCAGTTTCTGCAGTTCATCACCGTTGCGGGTAAACACATTATGTCTCTGTCCTAAATCACAAGATACAAAATGTAGACATACAAAGAGAAAAGAAACAAAGGAGAAACTCAGTGTGATCGACCGAGGGGAAGTGCATTTTGGTTCCTCGTGTCCCACAGCACACATGGATCTGAGCCGCATAGATGCATGGCGCAACATTGATGTACACATGTAAAGTGCATAAGGTGCATGTGTAAACAATTGGTTTTAAAAGAGACATAAATAAAAAAAAAAAAAAAAATTGCATACACAAAAAAAAAAGTGCAAATGTTAGGATGCAGTGTTGTTGGTTCAAGTACATACTACATACATACAGTAAGTAAGTGCAGGATTTGAAGTAACGGTTTGTTCTGCAGGGAGGTGCCCGATAGCGCCGTCCCAGCGGCAGGAGGGCAAATTTAGAGGACAGGATATGGTCAGGTTGGTCCATAAGACCTTTTGCTTTCTGAACCACTCGCTTCTTCCAGAGCGCGTTCAGGTCACTCTGCTGGACTCCAATAATTTTGGAGCAGACTTTGACAATAT
This sequence comes from Poromitra crassiceps, assembly GCF_964638095.1. Taxonomy (NCBI): domain Eukaryota; kingdom Metazoa; phylum Chordata; class Actinopteri; order Beryciformes; family Melamphaidae; genus Poromitra; species Poromitra crassiceps. The sequence goes on along the minus strand of NC_139643.1, from coordinate 36,919,917 downwards.
TGTTAAGGCTGTTTCTGTCCTTCACAGACAAACCGTTAAACCAACATATAAAAGAAAAGGTTATGAGGCTCTCAATATAAGATCTGTAAACAGTGCACAGGATGGTTTTTGACACTTTAAAGGAGGATAAAACAAATGATATGAATTGCCTGCAACAAATACTTCAGCCAAGTGTCAGGTATAAACTGATCACCCATAGGGTTGCGTACCGTTCACATTTGAACCGGTTCCGGTTCCGGTACCTTTTTCCGGTGCTCTCTCCATAAGTACAAACATGTAATTTCAGTTGTAAAAAAATAAGTAAAAATTTATCAATTTCAACACTATTATTTATTTAGACCTTTTCACACACAGATGCGCTCTCAGCAAGTACCGAAATTTGGTACCGATAGATTTGACTTGAATCGGTACTCGGGTAATACCGATGTAATTTGGTCGGTACCCTTAAAAGTACAGATTTCGGTACCCAACCCCTAATCACCCAGTAGTTTGTGACACAACTCAATCCAACGACTCTTTTAATCTCCTGTGTTGCTGTGTCACTTTCACTAACAGCTATTCCAGTGCTCCAACCTTTAGCCTGGATGCCATTGCCCTTTATTAATTTGCTGTATGAAGTTCATCTGTATCTAATTTTATTTTATTACTGTCTAACTGTCGGTAACAGTATCTGTGTAAAGCCAGCTGTACACTACTGATTTTGAAACCTCTCCCCTGCCATCTCTTCTTTGGGTTAAATAGTAGGTGTCAATAAAGGACCGGATGGGCGGGGTTTGCCATATAATTTGCCAACTCCACCCATCTGGCGCCTAAGTAGGCTAAAACAAACCCTACAAAGTATTTGCAAAGTATTTCTGTTACTTCATCCAGCTCTCTATTATTTTCTCTTTCTCCCCTGCTGTCTATGGCCATAACTCTCTACAGTCTGTCCCCACACACACGCACGCACGCACGCACACACACACACACACATACACACACACACACACACACACACACACACACACACACACACACACACACACACACACACACACACACACACACACACACACACAAACACAGTTTGAGGTGTCACATATCCAAATAAACCAAGCAGAGAACACTATTAATACCTGCCTTCTCTCTGCCTCTCTCTCTCTCCCCCTCCCTCTTTCTCTCTCCCCCCTTCCCTCCCTCTCTCTCTTGTTCTCTCTCCCCCCCTCCCTCTCTCAGCGGCCAGTTGCCAGCAGAATACATGCGAGGGAAGCCTCTGTGCATGGAGCTCTTTCCCCTCCTCTTCTCCTCCTGTAGGATCCCGGGTCCCAAACACGACTACATCGCTCACCACGGCCGCTCGCGGCGCTCGCCAACACACATCACAGTGGTCAGGAACTACCAGGTGATGATGCAACACACATCACAGTGGTCAGGAACTACCAGGTGATGATGCAACACACATCACAGTGGTCAGACAGGAACTACCAGGTGATGATGCAACACACATCACAGTGGTCAGACAGGAACTACCAGGTGATGATGCAACACACATCACAGTGGTCAGACAGGAACTACCAGGGGATGATGCAACACACATCACAGTGGTCAGACAGGAACTACCAGGTGATGATGCAACACACATCACAGTGGTCAGGAACTACCAGGTGATGATGCAACACACATCACAGTGGTCAGGAACTACCAGGTGATGATGCAACACACATCACAGTGGTCAGGAACTACCAGGTGATGATGCAACACACATCACAGTGGTCAGGACCTACCAGGTGATGATGCAACACACATCACAGTGGTCAGGAACTACCAGGGGATGATGCAACACACATCACAGTGGTCAGGAACTACCAGGTGATGATGCAACACACATCACAGTGGTCAGGACCTACCAGGTGATGATGCAGCACACATCACAGTGGTCAGGAACTACCAGGTGATGATGCAACACACATCACAGTGGTCAGGAACTACCAGGTGATGATGCAACACACATCACAGTGGTCAGGAACTACCAGGTGATGATGCAACACACATCACAGTGGTCAGGAACTACCAGGTGATGATGCAACACACATCACAGTGGTCAGGAACTACCAGGTGATGATGCAACACACATCACAGTGGTCAGGAACTACCAGGGGATGATGCAACACACATCACATTGGTCAGGAACGAACTACCAGGTGATGATGCAACACACATCACAGTGGTCAGGAATAGGGCTGGGTATTGGTTCAAATTTCAAGAATCGATTCGATTCCGATTCACAAGGTTGCGAATCGATTAATCCCGATTCGATTCGATTCCGATTCGATTAATTTCAATATCGATTTGGTTAGTGATACCAAAATGTGTTTTTTGAGCTGTAACCTGAATTACATGACTGTCCAGTTATGTAAACAGGGGTTCCCAACCTTTTTTGCGCCAAGTAGATACATGGGGAAAAAAAGTTGCAGACCTGTTGTCAATTTTAATGGTTTTAGTTACACATATATTTACTCACCAGGTGGTGACAAAGGGTAAATAACAGCCTTTTCATCTGTCAATAAAGACACTTTCACAATTATGCACAGTGATTTGATTTCATCCTATATCATTTCTAAAAGTAGATATTAATGATCAAACATTCCCATTCATGTAGTCTACAGTATTTATGTTTTTGTTTAAACTACAAACATAAATAAACGTCAACTTGGAACTATGTTTCAACTACCACACACAGCATAATATTTTAGCCTGTTTATTAAAAAAAAAGAATAATAATAATAATAATAATTAAAAAAAAATCGATCTCTGGACATATTAACACGTTCACTGCCAATGACGTGTTTTTTCGATTTTGTTTTTTTGACGGTGGGATGTGCATCTAACCCTTTTACATCTCTTATATAAGTATTGGACGTGTACAACGTGTACAACCCATTCCACCGACCCACTAAGTGGCGACAGTGCTTTCCTGACTAGAGGAAGGCAAGCAAAAAGCAGTGTGACGAAACCATTCTCTACTGTAAAATGGATTGGCGAAAACGCTTTCACTTTCGCGCATTATCGCGCTGGGAGCTGGCGGTGGGGGATTCCAAAAATAGACTGGGTGGAAAACACACTTTGAAACACGCAGCATAAAGCCTAGAATCGCACAAAGCTTCATCAAAGCTCTCAAACCCAAGAAACAAGTGAGCCCTATCCACACTCGCTGCCAGGGAGGGAGGCTGCTCAAACTCGCAGCAGCAGCAGCAGAACACTCGCTTGTGACAAACGCAGGCTGAAAGCCACCAGACACGCCCACGGAGGGAGGAGTTTGAAGGAGAGGGCGTTCAGAACTATATTGTTTAGATGTCTGATCTCTCACTGATGCCAAAAATAAATGGTTAAAGTGACTGTTCTGCCTGTTTGATTGAATTTCACAAAACTGCGATTATCTCAGCTTTCACTCTCAGACGCTGAAACCATGCTGTACTCAACGGCTAATATCTACATAACTACTAACTCTACAAACTAACTCTTTTAGACAGAGAAAGCACACATTCTATTAGTACTTTTGTGAACTTTGTGTTCACAAAGTCGAAGCAGAAAATAATCCTCGGCTCTTGTAAAATGAGCCAGAATCCTCAAAAAAAACCTCTGGCAGAACCTACCTACAGTAAAAAAAAAAAGGCTGGCAGTGAATGTGTTAATTGATATCAAAGGATTAAAATAAAAATCGATTAAAAATCGGAGAATCAATTTTTTGAACCCAGCCCTAATCACAGTGGTCAGGAACTACCAGGTGATGATGCTGCTGGATTTCTGTCTTCTTGTTGCCCCTCCTTCTCAGTAGGGGTGGGGGGAAAAAATCGATTCACCTAAGTATCGCGATTTTTAATGTCACGATATTTTGGATCGATCTTTTATTCCAGAATCGATAATCGCAAATTAATTTTTTTTTTTTTTTTTTTTTTGTGTGTGTGTGCTTGCAGTCAGGCCACTCACTGAACAGCAGGCTAGGCGCCGCCTACTGGTTTACTAGTGGTTTTATTACTTTATTAGTTAGTCTGAATCTCTGAATCTCATTGTAAAATTGGACTTCAAACGGCCCAAATCTGGCTTCAAACGGCCCAAATTTCACGCGCGTTGGCCCATATCGGCCTGGCCTGCTTGGTATCTAATGCCCGGCCTGAATTATGATCCCAGTCCGCCCCTGTTTTTAACTATATCGCCCAGCCCTACTCATGATATATAATATACAGTCTCTAGTGTATGATTCAACTTTTCCCATGTTCTAATCTAGTGTAAAAAAGCAAACAAACTGAAAAAAGAAAAGAAAAAAATAAACAAAAATCGCAATAAATCGTAATATCGAATCGCAATAATCGTAGAATCGCAATACTTAAGAATCGCAATATAAATCGAATCGGCACCCAAGAATCGTGATAGTATCGAATCGGGAGATAAGTGAATCGCCACAGCCCTACTTCTCAGCCCTTTATTGTATGCATCTTCACATTGTTTTTCACCCTTTTGGGATTTCAAGTTATACGACTTTGTCATGTCAGTTCTTGTTTCTTGGCATTCCCAGAGAAAGCTCTTCACGCTAAGCAGATTATCTTGTGCGATCACACCTACAGTTTGTTTACTTTGGTGTGAACCAGCTTTACTGCATTTTTGTATTTGGATTGTTAAGTAACAAAAAGTCACATAGATGCAGAAGTAGCTTGTTTTGGCAACCTGTCATCCAATGAGATTAGAGGAAGGAAGTCAAACCAAATCTCATTCAAGTCTGTGTAACTTTAGCTACAGTATGTATGCAGGATGGACTTCTTACCTTCTCTTGTTTTCATATCAGATAAGAACACATGAAGAAATAGCTGAATATGAACATCATTCAAGACTGCGGGTTTCTATGAGTTCATTTTTGTTATGCTAGGCTTTCCAAGCAGCTATCAGATGTCTTCTTATATTCATAAACCCTTGTGTTTTGGGCTTGTTTCTAGTAGTGGGTTCGTATAACTTTCTCACTCTTAATGAACCACACCACAGTTCACTTAGGCCATGTTTACACCGCAACGCTCCCTGCAGAAAACATCAATCTGTCGTTGCGTTCTCAACTTTGGTTCGGCGTTTACACACAGTGTTGTATGATAATGAATCGCGTGCAGACGGTGGCGGAATAGTGGTTGAAAACGCTGTAGTGCGCATGCCAGGCAGCTAGGCAGTGGTGTAACGCTGCCACGCAACACCACCGATGGACCACGCACCTGCGTACAAATACTTCCTTCTGCTTCCTTTCAAAACACTTCCTTCATTTCAGCGCTGTGTTTAAACAAGCAACAATTAGTAGGGAAATCCCAAGACCCACATTTTGAAGCGGTCATTTAATGCCACCGGAATTTGAATACCACTGTCCCCTGCTCAAATGAACCAAACTAAAGGAGTAAATGCTCTTTTGAATAAACCGCTCCTTGGTGGGAAGTGTATTGTCTCGTCTTTGTAAAAAAAACATAAATAGACATAAATAACCCTGGTTTAGTTTTTTCTTTGGCATTTGCGCTTTTATTTGACAGATGAAGTTTGCAATTTCGTTGTATAATTTTTTATGCATTGACAATAAAACTACTACTACTACTACTACATGAAAGCATAGAGACAGGAAAGATTGGGAGAGAGAGAGGGATGACATGACACGAGATGACAAGGGTCCCGGGTCGAATTCAAACCCGGAACGTCGCTCTCACAAGTCACATGGTATGAATCTCAGGCCCACTGAGCTACCAGGATGTCCCAAACACCCGAGTTTAGAGAAGAAAATTGAGAAGACCACACTTCACTTCCCAAACATTCCTCTTTTTTAAACTCACCTGCTGATAAGCGAGACCTAAATGAAGGTGGTCTCCTGATGTCTTTGTGTCTCGCCTCTAGTTCTTCGAGCTGGAGGTGTATAACAGCGATGGCTCCCGGATGACGGAGAGCCAGATCCACGCTCAGCTGCTGAGGATCAGGTCTCAGTCCTGGAAGACGGACAAGGAGCCCATGGGCATCCTGACCAGCGAGCACCGCCACACCTGGGGTCAGGCCTACAACCGCCTGCTGAGAGGTACAGCATGCAGTATATATGTCCAACTAAAGTGTCTTAGAGAATGCGAGACAACCATTTTATAGATATAGTAGAATATGTTTTACAATGTAGGCATTTAGCAGATTTATAGCACTATTATTGGTAGCTGTCAGCGAGGTAGTCAAGACCATGTTCTCAAGTTGAGCTTGAGATGAGAGCAAGACCAAAGGGAGGCAGCAAGCCTTTTTCAAGAATATGTTATTGCTTATGTTATACTATTTTAGATTAAACCTAATTTGAGAAAATATGACGAATGTGTTGCTTTTACTTTTGGATAAAAATGTTCATTTTCTGCTTGATATAGGTGAATGTAGTAAATTGACCAATGCCAAGACGGGACCAAAACAAAAAAGGCTTGAATCTGACAGGTCCAGAAGCACAGAAATCTTGATTTGGGAGTACTGTACTATTCAGTAGATAGCTTTGGTAGCTGTAAATGCAGCTTTATTGACTAAGCACTATTCAAACGTCATCCTTTTTATAATATTGCTATATTTTGATAAATATGCCTGAAAGACTTTATCGTTTGCCAGCACAAAGATAATGTAATAACAGAGTGAAAACTGGATCTCAAAGTTGTCAAGTCTTAATTAAAAAAAGGAACACTGGGATTTAATTTGATGTTTGTTTATACTGTCAGCAGATCAGACTGTGGTTGTACTGGGCAGCTTCCAGGTGTGAATGTGTGTGTGAATGTGTACAGGGCACTCCTGAAAAAGAGAGCATTGCTCTCAGTGAGACTTCCCCTGTATAAATAAAGGTAAAAAAAAAACTGCCTTTCTGTCTCTTTCTATCTTTCCATGCTCTCTCCATGACTCAGATAAACTAAACAAGGAGTCGGTGCGGGTGATAGAGAAGGGACTTTTCACCCTGTGTCTGGATTCTCCAGTCATGAGGATATCAGATGAGAAGTATGTACACACACACACACGCCCAGAAGCCACACTCAGGTATTTTCCTGGTTGCTAAATACAAGTATGTAGGGCAAAGCCTCTGTGGACAGATACCATTGTGTGTTCTGGTATTCTTAAGCAATAATGTACACTTGTCGTCACTTCCTCTAATGTCACACTCGTTCCAATCACAAATAGTTTGGAAATTTTGCCCCAGTTGCTTCGCTGACGCTACATGTTTCCAGCTTTCTATCTAAAAAATGTCACATGCATAAATTTGCATTTCCGAGGTCTCAAATCAATATAGAAACTTGACTTACTTCTTCTGCGTTCCATTCGAACTCAGAGTTTGGAAATTCCAACTTCTTAATAGGAAAATGCAACGGAACGAACAAATGTTTTCCAAGTAGGAAATTCGGGCAACATTTCTCAAACCCGAGTTTTCCGAGTTGCAATTATCTAATGTCAGCATTGCAGCTTACCCTGTAAATAGTGCACAGCATTACTTTTAGCATGTTTGTAATCCTCATAATGCGTTGAAGTACGATTTTCAGCATAATTCTGCGTTCCATTACATCTATACCACTTCTGACCTTTACAGTATGTCATTTCTGCTTATTCTAACTTTGATTGGCAGGTATGCTAGTCGAAAGGCAGCCCAGATTCTGCATGGGGGCGGGACGTTCTCCAACAGCGGCAACCGCTGGTTTGACAAAACACTGCAGGTGAGCAGAAGGAATAGTCTCATATCATGTCAGATAGGAAAAAGAGTCCCACGGGCAGCTGATACAAACTCCTTACAGTAAGAATCATTGACAATCTCACAGCCAGCTGTGTGTGTCTCCTGGTTGAACAGTTTGTGGTGGGTGAGGACGGCTCATGGGGCCTTCTGTATGAACAAGCCACCGCTGAAGGTCCGCCCATAGCAATGCTGCTGGATCATATTCTGGACTACTGGTGAGATACTTGGTCCCTACATTTTATTTCCTGCTGCTTTTGTGGTATTTGTGTGTTTACTACTTTCCTACGACAGGGTGCAAAAATTAACATCCGCCCAAATGCCCATAAAAGTGGTCTTTGGCTGGCTTCGTGACTTAATTACCGTAAATTCCGGACTATAAGCCGCACCGGTGTATAAGCCGCACCTGCAAAGTTGACTATTTTTTTCTTATATAAGCCGCACCGGACTATAAGCCGCGGGTGTTTTAATGTTTTTTTTTTTTTTTTTTTTTTTTTTTTTATTGTGTTTTAATTTAATTATTAATTAATTACCATATGTAAGGGTTCATGCACAGAGGGGATTGTCGGGAAAGAGATGGCTGTTTGAGGAAGCTCCCATTTATTAACATTTCAACAAAACAACATAACACAACACCACCTGTGTTGTTTTTTACAGTGCACACAGTGTCATACAGTGTCATACAGTGTGGTGAAAAGAGGGCAAGAGAGGAAATTAAAACTTATTATAGTTATATAGGATTTATAGTTAGAAAGAGTGCTAAAAAAGAGAGATTTTTTTTTTTTTTTTTTTTTTTTTTTTTTTTAAATCCATAGATAAGCCGCACCGTTATATAAGCCGCAGGGGCCAAAAAAGCCCAAAAAACGGGAAAAAAAGGTGCGGCTTATAGTCCGGAATTTACGGTAATTTTTTATTTTCCATACTGCAGTGAGAAACCAGACCCCAAGAGGGCCCCACTGGTCCCACTAGCGATGCCAAAGAAGCTTTACTTTAACATCGACCGAGACATCAAGAGGGACATCGAGCACGCCAAGCAGAACCTGGACATGTAAGCGCCTGTTTCACCTTCTTGATCTCTCGTAGCTTGTTGTGTTGTGAACAGGCTCGGGTGGGTGTAAATGCAGGGTCACTGCATAATGCCGCTTGTGATAGGGAAAGAATAGCCTTGCTGCATACTGGAAGCTGATGTTTGCTTTTGCTTTCAAACCTAACAAAGCCGAAACATAGGTGGCCTGAGCCGAAGCCACAGGAGTGTAAATAGAGCTATCTTCTCCTCTGTTATTGTAACCTTGCCTAAACAATGTTCTCTCATTGGCTTGGCTGCCAACCTGACCCGCTTAAAGGAACGCGCCAACACTTTGGGAGATTTGCCTATTAGTTGTTGTTGGCGTGTTGGTTTAAAAGTCACTGTTGTGATCCAGGTTGTCTGTCCTGAAGCCTGCATTTTGTCCTTTGAGCACATCCCTAAACACAAGCATTTAAACTGATTTCAGAACAGCCTTAAATCAGTCAGGTGTCTGAGGTCTCAGTGTAGGAGGAAACCTTGCCTTATATTGTGCACTATTGATTTGAGAGGATTTAAGTGCATTGAACAGATGTGAACACTGAACAATATGGCCACTGTTCAAAAACCCAGTTAGCCCATTACAGAATTACCCCTGGCTGTTAAATCTCCTTACAAATATGTTCACTTTAGAACTAGCTTTTTATGAGATATGGGATTATGGGATTATGAGACACCTGGTAGTATTATAAACTGCAGAAATTCTGAATTTGGAGTTGTGCACAGCAGAAAAAAAATCTCTGCATTAGCCACACAGTTATAAATCAACAAGTCACAGAATTGGCAATAACTACTTAGTTTGAATTTCCTGCAGACTGATCAACGACCTCGATGTGAACGTGTTCAACTTCAAGAGGTTTGGCAAAGAGCTGCCCAAGCAGCACAGCATGAGTCCCAACTCCTTCATCCAGGTTGCCCTGCAGCTGGCCTACTACAGGTCAGGACACTGACACTATCACAGGGAACGAGGAGATCTTTGTGTTATTGTTTGCAATAAAATATCACCAATCTGTTACAGTATGTTCAATGCATTTCCAGCAGTGTTATAATTTATCCATTTTCTGTTGCCCACGTTCCCTCAACCTGCCGCATCTACTTCTACTTCAGTTAGTCATTTCCTACATTTCCCAGAATGACTTTCCCAGAGAACAGGCGTGAACGTGTTGCTTATTATCAAAGATCATATAAATATACAGTAGCTAGCAGGCAAACTAGTTTGTGAACATTGGGGCTTCTAAGGTGGAGTAAATATCGAATTACTGCAGATATGATCATTTATTTTGTTATTTGTGGCGTTTTCACACTTTGTTGTGCACATTTCCAGAGAGTTGTGTAATGTGTCAGACACATTGATTTATCTACTGGAAGCATGCTACTGTAAGGAAAAGAGCCATAGTCAGAATTTTGTGATTGCTTGTTCAGTTTAAAATGAGCAGTATTGGGTTTCTGTCCTTCCCATCACCACTAGAGTTCACAATGAGGTGTGTCCTGCCTGTGACATCGCCTCCCAGAGGATGTTTCGAGGAGGACGGACAGAGTTCATCCGCTCCCCGACAAATCAAACACTCAAGTTCATACTGGCCTTCGACGATCCATCCGTGTCGGTGAGGAACAATGTTTCCTTTTGAACCGTTTCTATGTCTATTGAAATTATATTGTTAACTTGTTTGGTGTCGGGTGACTAAATAGTAAGGAAGATGTAGAAAGAGGGAGCACTAAAAAGACTAAACAAGCCAGCAAACCAACATCGACAATCAAGATAAACAACGAAATGCTAACACTGTAATATGTATGTATTTATGTATATATATTTCATGTATGTGTTTATATTTCTATGATTGACATACTGTATATTTACTTTCATAGAATGTTGAAAACATAAAATGGTAACACACTGTGTACTCATGCCGTTTTCTTTGTTGTGCTGCAGAGGGAGGCAAAGCTGCAGCTATTCCGTGAGGCTGTTGATGCCTACAGCGCTCTGACTGAGCAGGTAAACACCACGTAACCCAAACTAATGACATGCAAGTCTGTCTTTTAGTCTCCCGTTTTCACCGTCGCTCGTCCTCTGCTCTGTTCAGGCTCTTAAAGGCCGCGGCATCGACCGCCACCTGCTGGGTCTGAAGCTCCAGGCCATCGAGGAGGGACTGAGCATCCCCAAAGTCTTCATGGACACAGCGTACGGACTGGCAACACATTGGAAACTCAGAACGGGACAGGTGTGTTTGTGTCTGTGTTAGTAACAAATTAGAGACGTCAAAGATGTGTTTACATTAAAGGTATTTACTATAGTGAATGTATGGGGGGGGGGGGATTTTGTGTCAGAAGTTTTCTTGTTGTTTTGGAGCGCACAAAATACCGTTATTGTGTAGCACATTTACTACCTCATCATATATTTGGGGAATTTCCAACAACTAGACATCTCGCGTGCAACGCGTGCTGGATTCCTAGGCTTGCCCCCTGCGCAGGCTCGCTAGCTCGGCCGCTGCGCAGCTGCTGTGGGGTGGACATGTTTTTCATTGTCTGCTGTAATTTGATTGTTAATTCCTTAGTAGTCACATGCCATTTGCGTTAATGCTCTTTTACAATACAGGTCTATACTGTGCCCTTCCCCATTCAGATGATTGACTCTCTTTGCCCATATCACCGTCCCACTTAATCAAAGTCGACAAAGTCATTGATCTTGGTCCATAATCTCGTTTGGCCAGAATTGACAGAATTTACATACAGCACAATCAATAAGAATGTCAGCATTGTTCTTCCGTCTTGCCACCATCTTTTTTTCGTTTCTTTTTTTATTAATTTTTTCCCGCTTTTTCTCCCATTTTCTCCACAATTGTACTTGACCAATTCCCCCTGCTGTCCCGGTCATTGCTCCACCCCTTCTGACGATCTGGGGAGAGTTGTAGACTAGCACCATGCTTCCTCCGATACATGTGTAGTCACCAGCCGCCCCTTTTCACTTGACAGAGGAATTTCACCGGCAGGACGTAGCGTGTGGAAGGATCACGCTATTCCCCCTGTTCCCCTCCCCCCCCGAACAGGCGCTCCAGAGGAGGCGATAGTGCAGTGGCCAGGACTCGTACCCCACCGGCTTCCCACCCACAGACGCAGCCAATTGTGTCAAACCTCTCCACTACCCAGACACCCTTGCCACATCTTGTTAACACTTATATAACACACTGTTATATTGTAGGCATAGTTTAATTCGGATATTTGTCATTTGTGAATAGCGTCTGCATACTGTTTGCCTGATTCTACTCTCACTTCGGTATTCCTTTACATTATCTCATGTCAGCAACATCTCATGTTCTCGTTTCTCTCGTTTCTCTTGTTCCGTCAGGTGCCTGCGAACACAGACAGTGTGATGTGTTTTGGGCCCCTGGTTCCTGACGGCTATGCCATTTGCTACAACCCCCAGGCCGACCACGTCCACTTCTCCATCACCGCCTTCAACTGCTGTGAGGAGACGAACGCAGAAACGCTGGCCCTCACCCTGAAGAACACCCTGTGTCAGCTCCAAGAGCTGCTGCAGCCTGCTGTGTAGGGCTGCGCCTGTGTCCAGGAGGATGCCACAGCTCCACACTAGGAGGAGCAATGGTGGCATTCTTTGTAGAAAGAAAAGAAAGATTTTTTTATTTTCTTAAACCAGCACTTGTCGCTCTAGAAGTCTTGATGAGGCTTGAATGTTTTCTAATGCGTGCTGGCCTGTAATGCTGCAGCGGAGCGTTTTAGTGCTGAGAAAACACCGACGATGACTGAACTCAAAGTACTGGGCTCTGAGGTGCTAATATAACGCTTTTGATAATGAATCTCTTTCATTTTCTATTTTCTATTTTCCCAGCATGAGCTAAGCAAGCAAGTTGCAATATAGCTGTTGCAGTGGATGCACTTGGAGGAATCTGTTAATGCTTAAACTAAAAACAATTACACTGTGTTAAAAGCTTGCCTGATACTCTAACATTAATCACAGGAAGCCAAGCATATCTATGGGTAAATTTACTGCACTCCCCCCTTGCCGGTCATGAGATGACTATCTGATACTCTGCAAATATTAAATGTTCCATGTGTGATGCGTTGCCTTTGGAATCACTATTAATGTTTATCAAACCTGTTTATTTTGTAGGATAAGTGTGTTTGAAAAGGACCAAATGATGCCAGAAAGATGGTTATTATTGGTACAAAGAATAAGAAATGACGGGAGCTTTTGTTGGGTGAGCTCGAACATCTTGTTGGGCTCGAACAACCTGCTCTTCAGTCTCAAAGTCTACTGTATTATGAAATGAATGTAAACTGGCTATTTCCCTGATAGAGGGACGTGCTTGCAGGCCTGGTCAATAAAACCTGTTCACACACTGCTTGGTTAAAATGCTTTTGTGTGCCTGTGGGTGTGGTTAGGCAGGGTGACATCTCAGGGTTGTGTTTGTTTTGCATGGGATAATATGCTGGTTATCCGTGTTCCCTTTTTTGATTGTGTTTTGCGTAAAAGTCAGAAGTTGTGCTTTACAGTGATTTTTAGAACAGCGAATATGCTTTGTTAGGCACAGTACAAACCTTTTATATAACATAAGTGTTAAAAAATAACGCATATGTTCAACAAATGTGTCATTTTGATAATGTAACAAAATGTTCTTTAGGCAAGCGTTGTAGTTATTAAATAGTGTTTAGTATGAGGTGTGATGATTGGTTGGGTTTAGGCATGAGGGTTCGGTAAAAGCTGGCTAAGCCAATCAGAGGCAGAGTAGGGCGGGACATGCCTGCTCCGGACATACGTCACCCCACGTTTTTTAACATCCATGACGTCACCTGCGGCACGCTTATCAAAACCGGAACAAACAAAAGGCAGCGAGGCTCTGCAGCTGGTTAGTGTTTTCCTAAAAGTGTTATTATGCAAGATCAAGATACATAAAGGGAATGCGTTAGATTTAACTGGGTCATCGGAGGGACGCTGGAGCTCTTGAGTTCATCTGAGATGGTGCTGGAAAACAAATGGGAATGATGATACATTAGCCTAAAGTTGAAGCATCAGGCTTTTTATTATTTTTGTTTTAACAGTTTTATTATTTCAAAGATTTACGGGGTAGGTTTGTTTTTAGCTATGATGAAAGGTGCTGTGTCCAGCAGCCGGTGGAGCAGCGGTGCGGCAGGGCTGCTGTGGCCACTGCTCGGTACGTGTCTCTGGGCTGCTGTGGTCGGGTACAAGCCGGTGATCATCGTCCACGGGCTGTTCGACAGCTCTGGGGATTTCACCACTTTACGACGCTTCATCAACGAGGTGAGTCGTGGGAAGATGTTCAGTCAGTGGGCACCTCGTAGGCGCCAGTTTGCAAGACAGTTATTAAAAAGGAATTTCTACCAGGAGTTCAATGTTCACCTTACAAGTTAACGTTACATACTGTAGAGGCCTTATTCACCACCACAGACACACTGGCAATAAACATAGTCATAAATCTATACAACATTATTAGTAGGTATTGATTTCTATGGTATAGTACATTTAGTATTATTAGCCTATGTGTGGCCTGTCACAGTTTACTCAACTATAGCCTACTGTGTCATTCATTATTATAGCATAAAGGTACAACCATTTAGTCTTATAGTTAGTACAATATTCTATAGTTTTAACTGTAGTTAACTATTATGCTGTTATACCATAACAGAGAAAAGGTTGAGTAATGTGTAATATGAAGTAAACTATACTGTAGTAATCATTAGCATATAGTAAAGGTACATCCATTTAGTCATTTATAGTCTATTATAGTTTAGTACACAATGTTCTATAGTTTTCCCTGTGGTCATCTATAATGTTCGATATGATTTGGACTGGCCAAACCATTGTTGATATAGTCTTTTTATTAATTGAAGTTGTCAGTGATTATTTATTGACAAATTTCCCTGTGTAAGAGCATAAATAACCCCCCCCCCACACACACACACACACACATGCACACACACACACACACACACACACACACACACACATCCCCCACCCCTTCGCAAAAACAATCACACACATGAGAGCTGCAAGGGCAACAGTAACTGATTAGTTGAAGATGCAGTGTTAAGAAGAGGAAGTTTTATGGGTCGGTATGATTCAGAAGGTTAGGCCAATATCAAGTTCCCCTTTTCTACCACAACAAAGCTCTAGTGTGAAACCAGATTCCCAAGATTTCGGGGAGGGGTGGGGAGGGGGTACATAAAATAATAGGAGAAATCAGACTTCTCTGGTGTGTTCTTTCCTGCTTACCAGACATACTACAGAATAATCAATATTTGAAGCACACCCTGATCAATTAGTAGTTAAACATTCCACTCCTGATCAATTAGTAGTTAAACATTCCATAAGATAAGTGTTGGTATTGATAACACAGGCATCTGAGAGACAATTAGCCTAAATCAGCATGGATCAGTTTTGCTGCTTATATTAAAATACATTTGAACGCAACAAACATACTAGAATATCAGGAGTTACTGAAACACAATGCCTCCGTTCCAAGTTGCCAACTTAACACACCCTGTTTAATAAGTTATACCATCTATCCTATCTGTCTGTCTTGCAGTCTCATCCTGGAACCAATGTGTCGGTTATTGACCTGTTTGACAGAAGTGCCAGCCTGCAGCCTATGTGGAAGCAGGTGGAGGGCTTCAAGGCAGCTATTTACCCCATAATGCAAAATGCAGCAGAGGGGGTCCACTTCATCTGCTACTCTCAAGGTAGGTGTGTGTGTGTGTGTGTGTGTGTGTGTGTGTGTGTGTGTGTGTGTGTGTGTGTGTGTGTGTGTGTGTGTGTGTGTGTGTGTGTGTGTGTGTGTGTGTGTGTGTGTGTGTGTGTGTGTGTGTGTGTGTGTGTGTGTGTGAGAGAGAGAGAGAATAATGAGATATTGTATTCTGTAAAACTGTGTAGATGGTTTTTTTGGCTGCTGCTTATCTTTTTATAACACATCAGAGTCGTAATAGTCACATGCTGCTTCCCACCCAAAGTCGGAAGTAAAACATTTCCAGCCGGTAGGTCCTAGTCCAGCAGCCCATCTCGGAAAAACCATGGAGGAAACATGGAAGTCTGCCAGATTGTCTGTGCCCAATGTAAACTACTGTTCCTCAACAGCTCAACTAAAGTTATCTTTATGATATTTGGCCTGGTTATCCAGCTAGTTTGCATAGAACATTAGCAACTGTATGTGCAAAATTTACACTTACCACATTGTGTTTTGATAATGTTGAAGTCATACAATGCCGAAAATCAATCGTATGGCTTTTAAACATGTTCAAAGTAATGCTGAGTCACATTCACAGTGGATCGCCATGTTGGCATCATGTGATTTTCCTACTTGAAATTCCAACTTGAAGGGCCCTTTTTTTAAATTTCTTTAGTCGGAAGTCAGAATTTCCAACTTTTCTGACATTTCTGGAATGCAGCATCACACACAGCAGCTGTTTGCTTCCCTTTTTGACCTGTGTTCTCAATGTTGTCGCAGGTGGGCTGATCTGCAGGGGGATCCTCTCCACTCTGTCCGACCACAACGTCCAGTCCTTCATCTCTCTGTCCTCGCCGCAGGCCGGACAGTACGGAGGTGGGCGCAACTTCTCCTAGCAATAGAATCATGAAATATGATGGGAATTTTAAGGCTAAACAATTTACTTGTTGCCACCTGACCTTCTTGTTAAATGAAAAGATTGCCTCTCTCTCTCTCTCTCTCTCTCTCTCTCTCTCTCTCTTTCTCTGTCTCTCACTCCAAATATAAACTAAAAACTATCTGAAAAGCAAGCATGATCATTTGAAACATATTAAGGACTTTATTACCACTGGGGCCACGGTCGTTTGAGTTTCTGAGGTTTGTAAGCAAAAATGCTCCACAGAGACTCCAATTCATGTCGCTAAATTATGCAAATGTATCGTATCTATTGTCGAGCTGATCTCCAGGCGCAACTTCAGGTCTTGATATTTATCCCTGCGGTTGGCCTCTTGTTTCTTCCCAGACACAGACTACTTAAGGTACCTCTTCCCTCAGTTTGTGAAGTCCAACCTCTTCCACGTCTGCTACACCTCAGTAGGACAGAGGATATCCATCTGCAACTACTGGAATGGTGAGTCAGGAAACCACAACAGCAGGAACAATTCTAAAATGTCTTAAATATATACTTTTGCTTGTCAAGCTTGAAAATGGGATTTTCAGTGGGCTCGAAAGACCTTTTGTTATTTTCCAAAGTTTATATTGGATTCAAACCCATGAGTATAATCAATAATCTGTGTCTCTGATCGCTGACCCACCAGGAGTTACTTTTTGACATTCTGGTTGTTTACTCTCTGTCTCCTCCAGATCCACACCACAGAGACATGTATGTCAACAGCAGTGATTATTTGGCTCTGCTCAACAGCGAGAGGTCTAATCCCAATGCAACAGGTCAGCAGATTCTTCACGGGTGAAGCTTGCCCATCAGTTTAATGCTTTAAATTATCACTGGGTTTAGGTTTTTATCTTCTTTTTGAAGTGAGATTAACCAACTTTGACCCCTTACACAACCTATGAAATTGAGTATCAGAGGTTGTTGTGCCTAAACGTCTGTCCATAAATAACTTTGACTTGCAGGTGTGTGGATTATAAATACAAGTAGATACTGAAGAATTAACACACTGCTGAGGATAGGATCATAAAGATGTCAAAATATGAATTACCCTGTTATCTTTCATCACAGATGCTCCAAATAATAAGTGCTCAAATGCAGAAGGGCTATAAAAAAAACTGAATCAATCATTGAATCGATTTAATCTTCCTCAGTGACACAATATTTTCATCACATATTTTCATCACATTCCATCACAATATACACACATCTGATCAACTGGCATTAATTACACATGTGACATGGCAAATAACAAAGTGTCATTTGTCAATAACTGGATAAGAAAAACCTGACACAAATGATCTGGATATTCAAAGCCTCCCATGAAATTCTGCCACGTCCTTTGTTTACATTCATTTACATGTTATTGATACCATTCTCACACAGACATCATTATATGAAGGATATGTGTTGTGCACAATGCACTTCAGCCTCTGAGTAGTTGTCTAAAACTACATGCAGTCACAGTGCTTTACCTGTCACTCACAGAATGGAAGAAGAACTTCCTGAAGATCAAGAAGCTGGTGTTGGTTGGAGGGCCGGATGATGGAGTCATCACCCCCTGGCAGTCCAGGTGAGTCGGTCCCCTGAACTGTCCTGTTCTGGTACTGTCTTTCTCAAAAGCATTGTGGTGCTGATGGTCTTTCCACATCGAGAATGATTTCATGTAAACATTACAGATGAAAACACACAGTTTGTTACCATTACAGCCTTTTATCTTGTACAGAATGATTTTTTCCCCAGTTCATATTGATTCAACATTTGGTTTTCCCTCTGAACTATTAATTTTCAGTACACAATCTCACATTCTGTTCACAATGTTATATAGTATATTTATTTTATCCAGGTTTTAGAAAGGCTTTTTTCCCTCATGTAATATAAAACTGTCTATTATCAGTGTAGGCGTTGTTTCCCTCCATCCAACACTTGGTCTTTGTAGGTCTGCCTGCGAGATTCCTCACATAATCATAATCATCCTATTTGTATTTTCCTTTTCAGTCAGTTTGGATTTTATGACGACAACGAGACCGTCGTCGAGATGCAACACCAAGATGTGAGTGGAACAAACTCTTTGTTTCAGTCTTCTGATGGGTTTAATGTTCAGTTATGCGTGTCTTATTTGTAATCAGTTATATTACATGCTATACATTGAATGTTTAACATATTATGCTCGGGAACTACAGGATAGTGGTTTCTGTCTTCAGTATTGTCTTGCATTTTTTTAAACATTTGCTTTAATGCCCTTTATGATCCATTCCATTCTTCTGGTATGATTTCATCCACTGTTTTTCTGACACAAAGTGCATTGGGGAAGATTAATGATCAACCCTATAACAGATGGCCTTGCCCTCCTGACACACCTTCCTCTTTCTGCTGTTGCAGGTGTATCTGACGGATGTTTTCGGTCTGAAGACCATGGCGGCTCGCGGGGACGTGATCCTGTGTTCAGTGGCCGGAGTCGAACACGTCTGGTGGCACAAAAATGAGACGGTGTTCCACGCCTGCATGGAGAAGTGGCTGGTGTAGAGGGAAATATTGGACAGCACACACACACACACACACACGCACACACATGCACACACATGCACACACACACACACACACAGTTACAAACTGTTTTTTTGTTTGTTTGTGATAAGCTCTTACTTCCACCATGTGTGAAAAAACTCTGCTGCCACAACCATTTCATAGCTTATTTTCAAACATATCTCGTTCTTTCCTTAAAGACGGTTGTTTCAATTTGGACTGACATTTACTGGGTAAAGCATAGATATTATATTACTATAGATGGGTCACCGCAGGCTCTGCCAATCCTAACAAATGGTAGCAGCAAGTCTCCAAAATTGTCACGTGACTCCAATAGATTCAGACCTGCCGAAAGTCTCCCAAGTGGCCATGTCCGTGGAAAACCATGGGCAAAACCCATGTGACAAATGACAGGAAGTGAGTTGAAATTGAGTTGAAATCCCATCGTCTTTGGTTAAAGCATCATTCTATTGCAAACTGCTATTGGCTGATCTCGGTTAACTGCGATGTGGGTTACCTGTGTTGTCATGGATCAACCAATAGCAGACTGCAATAGCATGTTTCAGCCAATAGATGTCAAGCCAACCTGAAAAGTAGTCTTTCTATGTTTGTTTCTTCTTTAAAGTGCTAATGTTTGGTTCCTCATTTGTTTTTATTTTGGAGACATCTTTAGTGATTTGTGGTCGTTGCTGTGGTGTTTCTGCACTACGCTTCCCAGAAATCACTTGGCAATCAAACGGTGTTGCCAGTATTTTCCCATGAGATGCCTAAACTGACTCTGTCACGTATTAATTCATCCATTCATTCATTCATTCACTTCGCTCACTCACTCACTCACTCACAGTTAGCCTGTCTGCCCCTAGTGGCCATTACGAGGCTGCTGAACTGTCTCGGCTGCTTTGCATCTATGGCGCTGTGTCCTTATATTTTCTCTTGATGATTAGGTTTGAGTTTCTGAAGCTACATTACCAGCCTTTTCTTGGCTGTGCTCATGCGGACTACCAACCTCTTCTGCTACATTTCAAACAAACCACTGTTGCTGCTGCAAGAAACAACACTAGGGTGTTCACGACTGCTGCATTTGAGTAGTCATCAACTACTTAAAAAGTAGTCGACTAGTCGATTGATCGTGAGAGAGATATTTTTCAGCCAATAACAATGATCAGTTCTCATCAAAAAGGTCTCAAATACAACCAGTAAAGGGTTGAGTAATGTAGGCGGGACCAACCCAGGGGTAGGTGAAATAGCAGAGTCCTCGATGGGCTCTGAGAGGCTGTTTACAAATGCAGGAGTCTCTTCTCTAAATACCTTAAATCCTGTTTATTTAACATGGCATAACGTAGAAAATGATTGTTCCAACAAATCTATGTTCAACAACAACCAAAGTTATCTCCACCTGCAGTCGGTAGAAGGCCATCTCAAAAGCTTTATTACTGCATGCGTTATGACTGCACAGTGTCGACTAGCGCTTTTGATAGTCTACTATTCTGTGAAACCCTTACACAACACACACGTCACCTCAAGTCAATTGTATTTATATAGCGCCAAATCATAACGAGTTATCTCGAGACGCATCACTCCTTGTTTGCCAGAGGATTTCTCACAGGAAAGACCCAGAGCAGGAAATGTATAAGCTTTCATAAACTGGATGTAGCTTGAATCACTAATACATCAAATATTTATTTATATGAAAAAGTTACAGTTTCTAACTTTTAACACATTGAGCCCACATATACATACTGTACATACATTCTTGCGTATGTATATGTGTGTTTATTCACGCATACCTCAAAAAGTTACCACACAACACAACAGTGCCTGAGTGACATTCTGTCATCCTGTCTACATGTACAGACACACACTGCCCCACTCATCGCAACGATGGAGTGATTTGTATCTTTTTTTTGTTTGATCTTTCAATCCTGGAGAGTGTAATTCCTCCCCGGTGTTTTAACCCACAAACCTTTTTAATGTGTGCGGATCATGAATATTCACTGATATTCATGATTCATAATAATTCATAATAAACGTGATATATCATGTTTTATTATGATTGTCATGCAGTGCTTTTTCAGCTGTTCTCTGAGCTATCGCTGTTGTAGATCAAGCCTTAAATTTAGACTATTTCGCACACACCCTCAGTGTTTCATTTCCCAAACCGAAGTGCTATAACACACTGCCTTGAGTGATGGTGCTAAAAAAATGTAAATAAAAGAGGAGATGGTGGGATAGATATGGATACAGAAAAGCCGGAGAGTGGCAGTGCTATATTAGCGTTTACCTGTCCACCAAACTATTGTACGTGGCACTCTTTACCTCCCTTCGCATTTAGATATCTCAGGCGTTTGAGCAACCTTCTTCTTCGTCTGTCAGAAAGGGATTGATTTGAACTATTTGCGATGTTTTGAAAGTGTATGCCTGTCTGTTGTATTATAGGTGTTTGACAAAGAAGGGACATATCTGTTGTTTGTCAAAGTGAAGAAGTGAATTACCATGGGAATTGCACAAAATGGTTACAGATTTAACCCGATTTGAACCACGGGGATGAAGATGGGATGATTTGTTGAAAATCCTTTGTAAATGTTTTTGAAGTTGTTAGATTTACAGTCTTATGTGGGCTATTTTATTAATATTGCATTCTTGGTTTTATGCATGCTTGTACAAATGAACTGACCCCATTTGTTATGGAATTAAGGGATGTCCCCCTGTTCAGTTTTATTGGTGTCTTAATAGACATCAATGTATAGGCATGGAGGCTTTTTTTTAACCAGGGGTTGCAAAAAAATAATCTACTATTTTGCCAGTGTGGACTACAATTTCTACAAGATTCACAGTATGGTCTGTAAATGGAAAGTGTCAATTGTCAAATCCTCAATAAAGATGACAGTTTTTAACAGCTATTTTGACTTTTGAGTTATTTAGTTTTACTAAAGGGATAGTCCTCAGTTGTGATTGGCGTGATGTTTGGAGTTGAAAATACCCCTAAGAGACCACAGAAGAGATGATTATGTGTTGTACTTATGCTGCTTGTTTAGCTACAATAACTATTTTGCTTGGTGGAAGGATAACAAAAAATATTATTATCTAGTTCATTGGTTCTCAAAGTGGGGTCTGGGGACCCCTAGGGGTTTCAGGGGGTCCCCAGCAAAAAGGGTGATTAATTTTCCCAAGAATTCCAACAATAAGTAACACAATGACAGAATTATAACTATTTTGGTAATGGGTTTCATATACTTTTTGTAATAAAACTTCTAAAAGTGTGACAACCCTCCCACCCCTGTCTTGCAGGAGCCTGTGTTGGGGCCGTTAGGCCCAATGAGTGCACCTGGGCCCGGTGCACTGGGCTTAAAAAGACCTTCAGACCATTCAGTCTCTCTCCATCCTCACCCATGCACATTTTGTTCTGTTCTTTTGTTGAATGTAGTTTGTGCTGTCTAGTTATTTATATTTATAAAAGCATACCTGGCTGTTCCATTTCAGTACCAAAGTATGAGGAAACTGGATGACCATCATTATGTAAAAAGACTACAAATACATAAAAGCCCTGCGCGGAAGTACCCCATCAGCCCACCGGATATCTGCACGAGGCTCTGCGAAGGCCCTTTTCCGTCTCTGAGAAGTGCTGTACAGAACGGCAGATACAAGTGAGTGACAAATTCACGTTTTTACCGTTTCAGATGTCACCAAAATGCGTATTGTTGGATAAATGGGTGCGGTAACAATCCCCGTTTACGACAAATGAAATAAAATTGTATTAGTTTGGCCGAAATCTGTATTTATTTCCACTAAATGTCGCCTACGAGTACAAGAGCGCAGAGCGTTAGCATGTGGCTAACTGCTAGCACATGTGGATGCGGCATGTTGACCGTTTATCGATTGTTTTTACAATAAATATCCCCATTACACGCACCTATATTCTCAATATATTAATTATTCACTTTAAAGCTGATCATACTAGTGATTGAAGATGTGACATGTAACGTTAACGTTACTGTGTACGTTCCTGGTTAGCTTGTCAGCTACCTTGGTTTTAAGCTAGTTAACATGAACGTGCAGGCTTCAGTTCAGGCCCTGCTGTGGAAGTGTGGCTGCACTTTTATTTGAGTCTTGAAATTTCAGTAAACTTTCTTATGTCAAAAGTAATCAGCTAACGTTATATGTAGATTCTATGATAATGACTCACTGCTGCTCATGTTGCATTGGCTGACTTTGCCTGACAGATGCTTAGTAGGCTAAAATCAGTCCTAAAGCTTCCTTAGTACCTCGATGGCCGCTATGATGGAGACGACACCCCATAGTGTGGAAAAACACGGGCACACCCGCATACTATCGGGATTTCCTGTGGATTTCTTTATCCTGTGACATTGCGACTTATCCACTGTTGTTTATCCCCAGTGACTGAGTCGTGGGAGACTGCCCCAGCCGTGGCTGAGTCCCCAGAGATCAAGCTCTTTGGCAAGTGGAGCACGGACGATGTGCAGATCAATGACATCTCTCTGCAGGTGAGAAGGATGGGTTATTGTCTTCTGTCTAGCTGTTAAAAGTACTTTGTATCACCCGTTTATTGTGTTGTGAAGCGAGGCTAGAGTCACGCCTGGACACTGACCGTTGTCTTGGTGTGCTAGAGTGCTCGCAGAGTAAATATCTTTGCTTATTCATTGGCTGTAGTCTGCTGTGACCCAGTCAATCACCAACTCAGATACACTGCCAGTTCTGATTAGCACAATTTCGCTGAAATGTGCATAAACTGTAAATATGAAGTACCCCCTTTTTCTCTACAGGATTACATTGCTGTGAAAGAGAAGTATGCCAAGTACCTGCCACACTCTGGAGGACGTTATGCCGCCAAGCGTTTCCGCAAGGCCCAGTGCCCCATTGTGGAGCGTCTGACCAACTCCATGATGATGCACGGCCGCAACAACGGCAAGAAGCTGATGACCTGTCGCATCGTCAAGCACGCCTTCGAGATCATCCACCTGCTGACCGGGGAGGTGGGTACTCTATGACAAGGCGATAGTATTTAATTGTGATTGTGTACTTAGAGATGAAAACTGTGTCTCTCGGACCATGGCTGTGTTTCTGGTGGTTCTTCTCCATGACAAGAATTTGTATGTTTTAAATAAGCTTGATGTCCGGATCAATGACATCTCCCTGCAGGTGAGAAGGATGGGTTATTGTATTCTGTCTAGCTGTTAAAACTACTTTGTATCACCCGTTTGCTGTGTTGTGAAGCGAGGCTAGAGTCACGCCTGGACACTGACCGTTGTCTTGGTGTGCTAGAGTGCTCGCAGAGTAAATATCTTTGCTTATTCATTGGCTGTAGTCTGCTGTGACCCAGTCAATCACCAACTCAGATACACTACCAGTTCTGATTAGCACAGGTAGGAAAACATTCTTTTTTGTTTCTCAGACTGAAAAGGATTAAGAATGTTTACTTTATTGTTGAATGCATGCACCTCATCTGTTTTGTTTCTCACAGGGTTTGGGGCCTTTGATGCCCATTTTGTATCCTTATTTTTTGGTGTTTAACGGCAGTTGCTGTATACTTTAAGTTGCATTACTGCCTCCTGGATTTATCTGTCCACCGTTTCCCTAATCTACAGTCTGTTAATTAGTTCAGTCTCTTCTCAAGAAACTGACCAACTGTTTTTTCCCCTCCACTGATCCTATGCAGTCAATTATTTTGCATCATTGATCAGGGATGCAAAGTTGCAAACTTGTCACCTTTTTCATCCCAAAATAGGATACTTAAGTGAATGATTTTGGAGTGGTGTTGTGTCTGCCCTGGTATCTGGCACCCTTTTCACTGTCCATGATTTTGCATCATGGATTGATACAGTATATCTGCATTCATTTGTTAAATAATCAGTCAGTTAATTTAACTAAGGACTAGTATGCCTTGATCTAGTACTAATAGCTCTAGGACAAGTGTAGTTGGTATCCACTTACATTAATGTTTCTTGGTGTGATTCTTAATGTGATGTTTCCAGATGCTAGTTATTGACACCCGGTTCCCATTTTCGTCCTCAGAACCCCCTCCAGGTCCTGGTGAATGCCATCATCAACAGTGGACCCCGTGAGGACTCCACCCGTATCGGTCGCGCTGGTACTGTCAGGAGGCAGGCTGTGGATGTGTCCCCCCTCCGCAGAGTCAACCAGGTAACCTAAGGCTTTTCTTTGCTCTACCTAACCTCATCTAAATTGAGTCTTTCTAAAATGGCTCAGGTAATGTTTTTGCTACAATGTCTCAACAACAACAATCCTGTTTCCTTCAAGTAAAGATGGTATAAGTATTGCCTGGATTTCAGAAAATGTCCATGAATTGTTTCTGATGATTGCATCTTGAGTGTAGTGGTATAAACCATAAAGCCCAGAAATACTATGATACATCATCAGCTATTCAATCAATCATTTAGTCTATCAATTGCCAGAAAAGGACAACTGCCCATCAGTTTACCAGAGTCTTAAAATGCTGCTTACTTGTGACTAGCAGCAAAAAAAAGCCTGATGTATTAATTTCATAGTTATATGAAACAGTGAATCTTATCATTTGTGAAGCTGTATCCAGCAAATGTTTGGTATTTTTACTTGACAGATGACTAAAACAATCAGGTTATATAATCATAATCTGTTAATTTCCTGTTGGACTAATTGTTTCAGCACCGGTGTATGCATGCATTAAGCGAGGCTAGAGTCTCGCCTCGACACTGCCCGTTGTCCTGGCGTGCTAGAGTGCTCGCAGAGTAAATGTCTTTGCTTATTCATTGGCTGTAGTCTGCTGTGGCCCAGCCAATCACCAACTCAGACACATTACATTTCTAGCCTCTGTTCAGTCCACTAAAGTGAATTACCGTAGTCAGTCCGTCTCAACCACTAATGTCTGGCTCTCCATCTCTCAGGCCATCTGGCTGCTGTGCACAGGAGCAAGAGAAGCTGCTTTCAGGAACATCAAGACCATCGCCGAGTGCCTGGCTGATGAGCTGATCAATGCAGCCAAGGTAACATTTAATTCAACTTACATGACTAAACTCATTCATTACACATTTGTTGTGCATCATGGGCAGTCTTGTTCCACATTTTCCATTCAGTTAAACAGACAATATGTGCAACGCCTTATTTTTACCCAGAACGTGTTTTGGCAAACTTTTAATTTGAACAGGTCATTGGTTATCTTTTCCCCATGTTCGAACTTCAAAGGAACAATCAAATTTTGAATAAAAAGTGACAGCCCTAGTCATTGATCAATTTAGAGATGAAACATGGCCTTTAATTGGCATGCTGAGACAATGGCCAGTTTGAGCAAGATTTTCTCTCACTTGTAGTTTATTGTGCTGTGAATGTGCATTTTTTAATAATCATTCCCTCCTATTTCAGGGTTCATCCAACTCCTACGCCATCAAGAAGAAGGACGAGTTGGAGCGAGTGGCAAAGTCCAATCGTTAAATGTTTGCTTTCTAAAAAACCACAAAATAAAATTGAAGAAACTTCTGTTGATTTCATGAGTGCTTTTTATACTGTTTAATAAACAGTTTAAATTAATTAATGGTGATGCGTGTTTGGAGTTCTGGATGTACAAAATCAAACGATATTCGAAACTAGATTGTGCTTTGCTTTCAGCAAGCACAATAATGAGCGTATAAATAATACATGAGCAGCAAAAATCTATAGGTCACAATAATTGTTGAATTTATTGGCATCGCTACACTTGATACAAATTTATACATACAAAAGCTAAAACATAACACTATTAAGGAAAAATCTGCATTTCTAAACTTAGCAGCTACATGTACCGTAAATGAGGCTGTAGTGTCTAACAAAAATGACTGCTTTTGAGAAATGCATACTAATGTCCAGTTCACTATTGATAAGGAAGGACTGTACACTGTCCTGACACCGAATCTACAGACACAAATTTGGTTGCTGCCATCAGCAAATTCGAAGTAACTGGGGAATGAGTGGTTAACCTTTATAAGTTACAACAGTGAGAAACTACAACTGCATTCAGTGATGTCGTGGATACATTTTTGTTTGACTTTGTATGGAAACCAGCATGCTGCCCTCTCCTTTCAGCAGGGGGGGCAGCTGTGCAAAGAAACTGCACGCTGGACGCCTTGTGGACTTTGCTTGAGCCCAGGCTGCTGTGTCAATAGTTCACATTATAGCTGGATCAAATTGTCGTACAAATGCTGCATATTAGTGTTTCTCCCCCTTAACAATAGGCCAGCATTTAATTTCAGTGAAAAGCGTTACTGTGACGTTGCCTACAAGCTGTTTCAGAGAGGCGTTTTTGAACCCCGCTGTGAAAATGAGTAGGGGAAGTGTACGTGCTGAGGATTTAAGAGTGTTTCGTTCCCTTAGAAATATGTATGCTTTCTGTTGATGAGGAGGCAGAGCGAGGAGAGAGACGCCCCGAACTTGGAGGCCTCGCTGCAGGCTGTAGGCAGGAGGGTGTAGTCCTGCAGCTTCTGAAAGGCCTGGAGGGAGGAAACATAGCTTACTCATACAGTCACACACTCACATCATCGGCACAGACTGCACATGCTCAACGCGAGGAAGAATTGGCTAGTGGCAGAAAGGAAAAAATTGTTTCACTGACTGGAATTTGCAACAAAGTGACTATGCACATGCACATTAGATCACTGTTATAGCCTATGGTGGCTTGAATGAAATATTGTAATTGCTTATGTTGGTGTGTTGATTTTCTTTTTGGTTGAATAGACCTTACAAATGCACTAGCTTGTTATGTATGCTCTCCTTTCTTGGATCTAAACATTAAAGAAAATATCAGACATAAATCAAATATGGCAGTTAAATAGGCAAAAGGGCAAGAAAGAGAAACCACATTACTCATCCCAGTTCCCTTTAGGTCTGTGGGACAAAGACGATCCAAGGATGGGATTGTTGGAGGTTTTAGGCTTTGTTTCTGGATGTTCCTATTTAACTTTTCCCCAATCGTCTGTGTGTGTATGTGTGTGCGCGCATGTGTGTGTGTGTGTGTGTGTGTGTGCGAGCGCGCAGTGGTGTATAAAGTACGGTACTAGAAAACCATACTTAAGTAAAAGTAAAAATATCTTCCCAGAAAAAGACTTTGGTAAAAGTTAAAGTCACTCATTAGAATATTACTCGAGTAAAAGTCTTAAAGTACTTGATATTTTCTGTATCAAAAGTAATTTTCTGATATTAAATGTACTTAAGTATTGAAAGTAAAAAGTACAAGTAAATGCTGCAAAAATCAAGCAAAAGACATCCCTGGGCTTAAGTGGAAGTCTATTTCTTCTTGACTTTTATAGCCGCTGGCAAACAACGTTATGTTGCATTCCAGCCACCAAATGGAACGGCGTGTGGATCGTGATTAACGTAACTTGCAAACTAGGAGCACTGATTTGCCAAACCTGATCGCTTGCAGGCTACGCAATTTCTTAAGATTTTACTTTGTAACTAAGATGCTTGGGGGAAATGTAGTGGAGTAAAAGTATCCATTTTATTTGAGAAATGTAGTGGAGTAAAAGTAAAAGTTGACAGAAATATAAATACTCAAGTAAAGTACAGATACTCAGAAAAAATACTTAAGTACAGTACTTAAGTATTTATACTTAGTTACATTACACCACTGCGTGCGCGTGTGTGTGTGTGTGTGCACACGCGTGCGTGTGTGCGCGTGCGTCCTGATCAGATACCTTCATATCAGTTAAATCTGATCGTATCAACAGACACGATGCACACTGGCACTTTGCCCTTATTGTGAAAATGTGACATCTGGATTTGTGTCAGTTTCAGGTCTACATAGCTCAAAGTGACGGGAGGGATGAGACAGCCGTGGCAGAGACTCGTGTAAGACGAGATGTTGCAGTTGCTCCCGGTCTTTGATAGAGGTCGATGAGCTCTCATAGATCACTTAATGCCCCTTTAATTAGAAAAAGCTGAGATGGGGCTTTGGAGCTGAAGCCGAGCTCTGAGCTAGAGACAAGATGAGTGTTGCTCACAGAGATGCTCTCGGGACATTCCTCAGCGGGCCGGTGCAGCAGGTAGTCCAGTTTGGACGGGCCTTTGATGTAGATGCAGTTTGCGGCCGACTCCTCGGGGACACTGAGCACTTCATAGTGGTGATCAGTCAGCTGTTCCATCATCTGGACACACACACACACACACACACACACACACACATGCAGTGTTATGATGATGCACCATCTCCACAGTTACACACACATAATTATTGCATGCCACTCCCAGTGTTCTGTGCACACAGAAAGCACTAATGCTTTCACTAATTAGTGTGACATTGGCAGCCAGGCGTCTGGGTGTGTGTCAGGCGTCTGGGTGTGTGTAGTTCACATTAGGACAGAGAGAAACATGAAGACAGAGGGAGAGAGACTACCAGGCTGTGAGAGAGAGAGAGAGCACATCTGGATGGGCGGGGAGGTAAATGTACGGCAGATAATTAGGTCTAAATGTTGGCTCCGCTCTACACTCCAGGGTCTGGCCAGTGCATGATTTTCAATATTCAGGCAATAGATTGAGCCATACCTGATATGATAAAAGTGCTTGTGATTTTTTTTTTTACTGTTGTTGTTCAACATGTTATTATTAACGATTAGAAACGCACGTTATAGCTATTATAATCACCCCGTGGTCCAAATTCTTATCCACAACAAACCACAATTCAAAAACAGTTTGTTTGAAGGGTTCGCGTTATGCAGATTGCTATGAACAACTGATGTGTCTTACTTTACAGTAATATTTCAATTGCAGGGTTGGGGTATGAGGAAAAGTGTTGGAATTGGAACACTGGTACAAAAACTGAACACACTAACCTATGACCATGTATTTTATATTGGCTTCAGAAAAAGAAATGGGGCTACATAGTCAATTTAGTGACCAAATAAACACAACTAGGAAAGATGAGATTGTCCATCAATATTTCAACAGATTGAATAAAAGGGGGGGAAATAACATGTATCTCACTCTGCTGAGGTAAACCACTAACCTGTGGGAAACATTGCACACACACACACACACACACTGACCCGCAGTGTCTTCTTGGCCCCGTCGTTGTTGCTGATGATGATTGTGTCTGGACCCCCCATGGAGCAGATGTTCTTCAGTCGCGCTCCACCACACACCGGGACGGTGGACACAGCGAAGTCCTGACCACAGAGGGACAGTGATAGGGGTTTACAATTCTTTATTACTAGGCGTCATGCAGTTATGGTTGTTCCAGAGCTACTGGACATGTTATTATTTTATTATGTCTTGATATGCAAAATCATTCCAGTGAGATGCAGGACTATTTCACTCAACAGCTTCAAGGACGGCGGCAGTCTGCAAAGCCTGCTTCCCCCTGCCTTTAAAAGGCTGCTGAGCCAACTGAAAGAATTTCATGAGTGTGGCTTTCTGCAGTTCTAGTGTCCCACAATGGTCTTAACGCTGTTTCAGAGGCTTTTCCACCTTGACAAAAATACAAGTGGGGAAACACCAAATCTTTGTAATTTTTACAATCCATAACTACAAGCCGGTATCAGCCTTTGAAGACAGCCAAGCCTAGTTTGAACACACTAAATGTTGCTCTGATTAAGAAGCTTCATTAACAATCATAATGGAAGTATTAAAGCTTCTCATAATATAATATAATAATATAAGCTAATATAAGATTCAAAGTTTTGAAAGGAAATTGATGATAGACTGAGGATAAACTACATCTAAGCTCTAAAACTAAATGACTAAATGATTACAATGGCAAATACTAGAAACATGTAAACGCACTAGTGAGGTAATAATCCTGGCGACAAATGATATGATACATGATACAGATGCTTAGAAGACTGCTGTCCTACGCACCCCAGCGGTGTGTTTTACCTGCTGGTGTGATATTGAAATACAAATTCAAAAGCTTATTGTTAAGAACTAGCATTGTGTATTAAAGTGCCAGTAAAGGAGTGAACTGACTTGCTGGGGGATCATGTTCTTTTGGGTTTAGAAGAGCCTAGAAGCACAAAGAAAGGCTGTACAGTACATGTTGGTGTTTCTGTTTGATCCCTCTGCTCACCACACGAAGCCGATACCGCGCACGCAATACATTCATACACACACAAAGACAGGAACACAAATGCAAACACATTCAACACAACTAGGTCAGAAGTACAGTATGTGCCTGTGTGTCGTAAAACAGAAGAGTAAAAATGCACTTAAGAGGAGTGAGTCAATCAATACTAATGGGCGGGTCTGTCAAGTCTAAAGGGACTTGCTGTGTGGCCTCCTTCATCTGGCCAATGCATCAGCCTCATTCATCACTGTTTACAAGGTATCATTCCCCAAATGCAATACAACAAATGGCCACCTGCTCTTTTTTTGGCAGCTGGGCTCGTTTTTAGACGAGCATCTTGGCATCAAAGATGCTTTGTGCCATGACCCACTGGCAAAAACAAATGAACAAAGATTATTTTTCAGATGAATGTTTTTGGTAAGTTAAGCTTTGATTTTATCAGCTGTTTTCTTGTTTTCTTATATACCGATCCACAGAGCCAGCTTACCCTCCAAAAACCCACAAAACTACTGAATGCAATATATAAAACTGTTTGCATGTTAGACAGAGACTTTTCTCTGAGGTACTTTTCCACATCCACGACCGTATTTTCTGTCTTCATTCATTTAACCTGCATCATCCATTC
Organism: Poromitra crassiceps; assembly: GCF_964638095.1. Taxonomy (NCBI): domain Eukaryota; kingdom Metazoa; phylum Chordata; class Actinopteri; order Beryciformes; family Melamphaidae; genus Poromitra; species Poromitra crassiceps. Next base: position 36,888,320 of record NC_139643.1, on the reverse strand, counting down.
CCATTCCCGCTCACCCTGAAAGTGTCTGCCAGCACCTCTGCCCCACTGTGGTTTGTGTGGGAGGAGATGCCGACGAAGAACTCCCTCCCCGTGAAGAGCACGTCGCTGCCCTCCAGCGTGGCCCCCGCAGAGCCGCCCTCCTCTGACCCCATCTCCACCACCGTCAGGTTGAGCTCCGACATCACCCTCCTCACCGCCTCCACCTGTGGGGAGGGGGGGGGAGCAGACATGCTGAAGTTATCTTACTCTATGACAGTTTGACCTAATTAAGGGGTCGTTAATCTTCTGAGAATAGAGTCAGAATTCTGCGATTTAAATAATTCTGACTTTATTCGCCGTATTCTGAGATTAACTCAAATACATTTTTCACATGAGTTGAAAATGCAGAGAGAAATAAATCCAAGTGGAGTAAATGGGAGGATTGCACTTGTCACTTGTTCAGTTGATGGGTAGTTTTTTTGTTTTTCAAAGCATAGAATTCAGGGTAGCTCTATTTTAGATCCACGATCCAAGGTCAACAATGGATTCTTAGGTACACCATGTTTGGAGACCTAAGGGATGGTTAACAAAAATAGAGATAACACCATCCTAGTATTGCATTGTCTAATATATGTGTAATACTGTATACTGTTTATTCTAATGTGTATTTTACAATTTAAAAAAATAAAGAAAAAAGTAGTTAAAAAAGTTGCACATTTTGAAGCCAGAAATCTCAGCGCCTGGGTAAAGGAATTATTGAGTCACTGGTATTGATCAAGACCTCTATCACCCCCTGCAGATAAATTATGCTCATTCTGTGCCATGATGCAGTAAAAATCTTCTTTACTACGCCTCTAACTGCATCGTTCAAAGTGACACTATTTCCCTTGTGTTACCTCGCTGCGCCTCTGCTGTTTGAAGGGCCTGGTGATGAGCGCGGTGTCTCCCTGGATGACGGCCACATCCTCTATCCTCCAGCTGTCGGGCAGCTGGGGGTCGGGGGGGATCTCGATCAGCTGCAGGCCCACCTTCTGCCTCAGCGCTCCGGTCAGGACGCCGAACTGCCGCTGGGCCTTGGCCGGGTCCACCGACACCTCCCCGTTCTCACGCCCCTCGCCCCCCGCCGCCGCCGTCCCAAAGGACTCTGGGATGCCCCGCACCACGGCGTGGGTGAAGCGGCCGTACGGGCACATGTTAGCCATGATGTCACTACAATGTGTAATGCGTGTGCGTGTACTTCTTCAGTCTGCCTCTAAGAAGAAGTGGTTGTGCCCTGGTAGTGGTACTGTTACTGGTCCTCCAGTGAAATGGCAATAATGTGTGTTCTGCCAAGTGACAAGCAAGAGGGAATAAAGAGGATTATTTGTGTGTTCCCAATGTTCTGACTGCCTGCTTTTGTTATTGCGAGACCAGCTGAGCACTAAAGAAAGCTGATGGGGCGAATCAGCAGATCTGGGGGAAGTCTGTCATCCAGGCGGAGAGAGTGGAGAATGTCTTCATCGTTCTCTCTCTCTCTCTCTCTCTCTCTCTCTCTCCTCTCATGCTAGTTGCTCCGCCAGCTACTCAGGCCCCATCTGCATCCTGACAGACGCCAGGGAGAGATCCGGTCTGGTGATCATAAGCCTGAGACACAGATAAGGATAAGATGGACATGTTAATACTGTGAGAGATCCAGTCTGGTGATCACAGCCTGAGACACAGATAATGGAGATGAGATGGACATGTTAATGAGGTCAGCCACAATGGTACCCGGGGATTGCTTTCACGAATGCTCAGCGGGCCAAAAAACTGCAGCAATCAACTGCTCAAGCTCCAGTGCACACATCTATAGATATTTGGGGGCCCACGCATCGCGCTCTAGTTTGCCAAAGAGACGAGCGGCCTGCGTCATTATTTTTGGAGAGTTGGATGACTTTATGGCACTGAAGAAGAATATTGATGTGAGCTGGCCGCGAAGAAGCAGAAACAAGCAGTCTAGTTAAACAAACTTTCAAAATTCAAACGCATAATGAAAGGTAAACACAACAAAGTGGACCATCCGAGGGCAGCTGAAATAACAGCAGAGATAGCAGAGTAGACAAGGGAGTATTGTTCAAAATGCTTCAATGGCCTCTTGCAATATGCTGCAAAGCTTTTCCATATTTGGGCGGTGGGCTAGATTTGGGACAATTGTCCCTTTATCATCTTCCCTTGTAAACCCCAGCAGCCGCCCACTGTGAAGCTGCAAGGTTCCCCTACGCACAGGATGGGCTGTTTCCTAACTGTGCTTCAAAATTCAAGTCCATCACTTTCTCAAAACGAGCGCAACAAGTGTGGAGCATTGCACGTCTTCATCTACTGCAGTGGTTCTCAACGTGGGGTCTGGGGGCCATCAGGGGTCCTTGAGGGGCTTCCAGGGGGTCCACACAGCAAATTGATGACTTCAGCATTATTTCATTTAGAAGTTATAACACAGAATGAAGTAGAATGACTGTTTTGATCATACTTATTTATATCTCTACCTACAAATCATGGGATTCTGGACAAAATCATTAGGTTTGGGTCAGAGACTAAATCTCATCAAATGGGGGTCTATGGCTCTGTGGACTCTGTGGCTATTTTGCCTCATATCAAAATATTGCAATATCATATTTATTAATTATACGATTACTTTAGTTGTTTTTCCATTAAGTTTCACAAGGAAACTGTTAGCCAACACATACAGTAGGCTTTTCCTAATATTGTCCAGTCCAGCTGCAGTACGTTAGCCATAACATCGGCCATATACGCAGAACAAAACTGCAGGAGCGCACCGCTCAGCAGTTCAATACTAACTTCGGATGATGATGTAGTATAGTGCCACCCATTTCTAGCCTAACTATTACTAACAAACAATTGCTGAAGTTGTACAGATAACAGATAAGGACACCCGCCTACCTCTTTGAAGTTGCTTGTACGCACGGTCGCGCGTTTCCCTCTTTGTTTTTTCCCCCAAACCGACCCGTTCCCGTTATTCTCTTGCTCTCTCTCGCTCTCTCTCTCTCTCTCTCACACACACACACACACACACACACACACACACACACACACACACACACACACACACACACACACACACACACACACACACACACACACACACACACACACACACACACACACACACACACACACACACACACACACACACACACACACACACACACACACACACACACACACACACACACACACACACACACACACACCTACCAGTGTCGAGCGGTGTCAAGCGGTCCAGAATCAAAATAAGAGCACGTCCGGTTACTTTCAAAAGAAAACTCTTACATGGAACGTTATACCACTTCGAGGGGTCCAAGGAATGGTCCGAGGGTTTTTGGCTTTTTATTTTGAAACTCTACTCGGCGAACCTCCGGTCTCCTCTGCGTATGAGTGGCAACATTGACGGAGGTCTGTCTGCCCTGTCTCCCTTTCATCCCCCTATACTTCCCCCCCATCCCCCACACGTCCTGTCCGGATCCAGTCCACTCAAGTAACGTGTTACAGTAATCTGATTACGTAGGCTAATTGACGAAAGATTTATTTAACGAATTACCAGAGCTGGGTAGTAGGCCTACTCAAGTACATTTACTCAGTTACATGTAGTTGAGCATTAAAAAAAAATTGTATTTACTTGAGTTTCTTTTTAAGAAAACTTTTTACTCTTAATGAAGTACATTTGCAATAAAATATCAGTACTTTTACTCAGCTACAATGGGCCATTAACAGGTAGAGTAGCGAGTAGCTAGAAGTGTGTGTACCCCCCCCCACACACACACACACACACTCTGCAACTTAAATTAATGGTTTGTAGGCCAAACACACTAACTACATCTCTCTCTCTTTTTAGATGCTAGCATAACTGTTGTACCCACACAGCTATTCTCTAACCCTTTCCTCATACTTCTTCTGTCCTGGCAGACCAGGGATTAGCCTAAACGAGGGATTGGGGTATTTCTATATGAGGTCTTCTCACAGGATTAAGGATTCATATTCCCCCCTAATCCTGATGCATTGTTTTTCCTAAAAGGCCAGAGAGCCACCCACTACCCCCCCCCCCCCCCCCCCCCCCCCCCACACACACACACACACACACACACACACACACACACACACTTTTGTGTGTGTATCCGCCCATCAGGCTATACATAAACTGGCACTGTTGCAGTGAATCAAATAAGTCAATATCATTGTCACTTCTCATTAACCTGATCAGTTTCACAGCTGATTTCACCGAGCTCTGCTCAGGCTGTCTAAACTACTGTTAGGTAAGGTTAAACTTTATTGCCCCTGTGGGGGACGGGAATTTGTCATGGGCACAGTGAGTCACTCACCTGATTGTGAGTCATCACCTTCAATCCTCCCCCTTCCTCTCTCTTCCTGTGTCTCTCCTTCCTTGTATTCAAAGAGACCACAGATCCATACATAAGCCGGTCTGAGCTATGTTAGTATGGAAGACTATTCTGTTGTCGTCTGTCTACTGTCTTTGCATCTGTCTTTGTCTGTGTGGCATGAGAGAGCAGAAAATATAATCTGGCTTTTCATGAAATGTGGGTCAAATGATATTGGATATCGCAGAGGCTGTGGTGTAAACAGTTTGCCTGCAGAGAAACAGCTCTGCTATGCTTAGAAACATGTCATGTTATCCCTGTTTATAATTAATACTCCGATGTACTATTTATCAAACTTTTTTTTTAATATAACAATGTGGCAACAATATGGCTTTGGGGCGCCATTCCGGGAGGTAAACACGCACAAACACATCCTCCTAGGTAACAGATGGCTAGGAATACTTTTTGACTCACACGGAAGCACAATATTCCCTTCTACTGTCCGGAGTGAGTTACTGCAGCCAGATCAGTTCATCAACACAGAGAGAGAGAGAGGGAGGGAGAGAGAGAGGGAGAGAGCGAGAGAGGGAGGGAGGGAGAGAGAGAGAGGGGAGGGAGAGAGAGAGAGAGAGAGAGAGAGGTGAGAGAGAGAGAGAGGAGGGAGGGAGAGAGCGAGAGAGAGAGGGAGGGAGGGAGAGAGAGAGAGGGAGGGAGAGAGAGAGGGAGAGAGCGAGAGAGAGGGAGGGAGGGAGAGAGAGAGGGAGGGAGGGAGAGAGAGAGAGAGAGAGAGAGGGGGTGAGAGAGAGAGAGAGAGAGAGAGAGGGAGAGAGATGGAGCAAATGAGAGGGCGCAGACAGGATTAAAGAACAACACCATCTGTCTGCAGTGCTCCCTGAGGCCAACACACAAAACATCTCCTGTCAAACGTGGAAGCAGCAGGCTCAAACCACCACTGCTGTGTGGAAAGGGTCTTCTCCACTCCCCTTATTTAACATTGACAAAACTTTTCTCCTCCTATGGGTCCAGCAGACATGCTATTACCATTGGCTTGAATGGACACGCTTTTACTGGGATTAGGGGTCATTTCTAAAACTGTGGTGGTCCATCTGTTCAACTCCAATGGCCTTACTGTCTCCAAGCTGTGTGAATGCTATTGCTGTCCCATACTGGCTCTAGTATGAAGTCACCATTTAAAAAACCCATGGCAAGAGAACTTTGGTCAGCTTGGCAGTTATCCTCACTAACAGCTTCAGTGAGGACTCGGGGCAGAGGAAGTGATCCCTAAACTGCACTTGAGGCAACTTAATTGACCATTTTTGGCCTCTATTTGGTCAGGTTAAACCCTTGTGAACAAAAACAAAATAGCTTATCATAGCTATGCAGATGACACCCAACTCTACATAGCCCTCTCATCGGATGACTATGCCCCCATAGAGTCACTGTGTCAGTGCCTTGCGCAAATTAATGATTGGATGTGCCAGAATTTTCTCCAACTTAATAAAGACAAAACAGAGATAATTGTCTTCGGCAAAAAAGAAGATAGGCTCAAAGTTACTGCTCACCTCGAATCCCTATCTCTGAAGCCAAAGGACCAGGTAAAAAATCTTGGCATTATTATTGACTCTGATCTAAATTTCAACTCCCACATCAAGCTTATAAGAAAATCTGCCTTCTATCATCTAAAAAATATAGCAAGGATTAGAGGCTATATGTCCAAACAAGATCTTGAAAAACTAATTCATGCTTTCATTTCTAGCAGGCTAGACTACTGCAACAGTCTTTTCAATGGTCTTCCCAAAAAAGCTGTTAAACAACTTCAGCTCATTCAGAATGCGGCTGCTAGAGTTCTAACAAGAACCAAGAAAGCTGAACACATTACACCAGTTCTCAAATCCCTGCATTGGCTGCCAGTAAATCTTAGAATAGACTTTAAAATTCTGCTAATAGTTTACAAATCTCTCAACGGGTCAGGCCCACACTACATCTCTGAAATGCTTCTACACTATGAACCATCCAGATCCCTGAGATCTTCAGGCACTGGTCTACTAATTGTCCCAAGGACCAAATCTAAACATGGTGAAGCCGCGTTCTCCCACTATGCCTCTCATAACTGGAACAAACTCCCTGAACACATTAGATCTGCCCCTACTCTGCCTATTTTTAAATCCAAGCTAAAGACCTTTATGTTTACTCTTGCTTTTAACTGCTACTAAACTACTGCCTCTCTCGGCTTGTAATTTTAAAAAGATTTTTCCTGTACATTTCCAACAAATGGACTGTACATGTAATAATAATACTGAAGAGTGCCTTGTAACTTATTTAAAACAGAAATAATGTTTCATGTTTGTTAATTTGAGTATATATTTTAACTAAAACTGTCGGCTGTGTTTTTTATGTGTTTTTTTTATATGTGCATTGCTTTGCTGCTTGTTTTTTCGATTATTTTTTTGTAAAGCACCTTGAATTGCCTTTGTGTATGAAAGGTGCTATATAAATAAAATTTGACTTGACTTGACTTGACTTGACTTGTGACTCCAATTGTAATTGATTTTATGTTTAACTTGAAACTTGAAATTGAAGGTATCACATGCTCCAGTCTAGGGGTGCGGGGGAAATCAACCATTGGGTTTATGAAATCTTTCCAAAACCATTTTAATAAACTCAAAAAAGCATGGTGGTGGTCAATCTGAAAACAAGGCTGGTGACGTATCACTCAACAGCAATGATTTGATTTGTGGTTTTAAGGATGATAATATACGGGGATGATAGGTGAATTTAATCATCACAATTCAAAGTGTGTCAGGGATGACTTTCAAATACTGTGAGGATCTAAACCTTCTGACACGCCTCGCATTGTCCTATAATAAGTAACAAAACCCAGCCATCCTGCAGCTAAACCACAGAAAGCTTTATAGCCAGTAGTGCTTGGGCCGGGCCTGTGCGGGTGTTTGTCTACATTTACGTGGAGTTTTGGCTGTAATTAGTCAAGTGGTAAACAGCTTATTCAGTCTGAGGCTGTCTCACTCCATCACAAGACCGCTGTCAGCAGACCACACTGCTCACTGCCCTCACGCCTCCTATTAGACCCTACAGGGTAATTCAGTTAGACTGCCTCAGTCTCCGGCTCACCGACTCTCTCTCTCTCTCTGACTTGCTGACTGTCTCTCTCTCTCCATCTTGCTTGCTTTCTCTCTCTCTCTCTCTGTCTTTTATAGATGCAGTGTCTCTCTGCTGTGCTGTTTCTCCTTCTCTCTCTCTGTCTTTTATAGATGCAGTGTCTCTCTGCTGTGCTGTTTCTCCTTCTCTCTCTCTGTCTTTTATAGATGCAGTGTCTCTCTGCTGTGCTGTTTCTCCTTCTCTCTCTCTCTGTCTTTTATAGATGCAGTGTCTCTCTGCTGTGCTGTTTCTCCTTCTCTCTCTCTCTGTCTTTTATAGATGCAGTGTCTCTCTGCTGTGCTGTTTCTCCTCTCTCTCTCTCTGTCTTTTATAGATGCAGTGTCTCTCTGCTGTGCTGTTTCTCCTCTCTCTCTCTCTGTCTTTTATAGATGCAGTGTCTCTCTGCTGTGCTGTTTCTCCTCTCTCTCTCTGTCTTTTATAGATGCAGTGTCTCTCTGCTGTGCTGTTTCTCCTTCTCTCTCTCTCTCTGTCTTTTATAGATGCAGTGTCTCTCTGCTGTGCTGTTTCTCCTTCTCTCTCTCTCTGTCTTTTATAGATGCAGTGTCTCTCTGCTGTGCTGTTTCTCCTCTCTCTCTCTGTCTTTTATAGATGCAGTGTCTCTCTGCTGTGCTGTTTCTCCTTCTCTCTCTCTCTGTCTTTTATAGATGCAGTGTCTCTCTGCTGTGCTGTTTCTCCTTCTCTCTCTCTCTGTCTTTTATAGATGCAATGTCTCTCTGCTGTGCTGTTTCTCCTTCTCTCTCTCTCTGTCTTTTATAGATGCAGTGTCTCTCTGCTGTGCTGTTTCTCCTCTCTCTCTCTGTCTTTTATAGATGCAGTGTCTCTCTGCTGTGCTGTTTCTCCTTCTCTCTCTCTCTCTGTCTTTTATAGATGCAGTGTCTCTCTGCTGTGCTGTTTCTCCTTCTCTCTCTCTCTCTCTGTCTTTTATAGATGCAGTGTCTCTCTGCTGTGCTGTTTCTCCTTCTCTCTCTCTCTCTGTCTTTTATAGATGCAGTGTCTCTCTGCTGTGCTGTTTCTCCTTCTCTCTCTCTCTGTCTTTTATAGATGCAGTGTCTCTGTGCTGTGCTGTTTCTCCTTCTCTCTCTCTGTCTTTTATAGATGCAGTGTCTCTCTGCTGTGCTGTTTCTCCTTCTCTCTCTCTCTGTCTGTCTTTTATAGATGCAGTGTCTCTCTGCTGTGCTGTTTCTCCTTCTCTCTCTCTCTGTCTTTTATAGATGCAGTGTCTCTCTGCTGTGCTGTTTCTCCTTCTCTCTCTCTCTGTCTGTCTTTTATAGATGCAGTGTCTCTCTGCTGTGCTGTTTCTCCTTCTCTCTCTGTCTTTTATAGATGCAGTGTCTCTGTGCTGTGCTGTTTCTCCTTCTCTCTCTCTGTCTTTTATAGATGCAGTGTCTCTCTGCTGTGCTGTTTCTCCTCTCTCTCTCTGTCTTTTATAGATGCAGTGTCTCTCTGCTGTGCTGTTTCTCCTTCTCTCTCTCTCTGTCTTTTATAGATGCAGTGTCTCTGTGCTGTGCTGTTTCTCCTTCTCTCTCTCTGTCTTTTATAGATGCAGTGTCTCTCTGCTGTGCTGTTTCTCCTTCTCTCTCTCTGTCTTTTATAGATGCAGTGTCTCTCTGCTGTGCTGTTTCTCCTCTCTCTCTCTCTCTCTCTGTCTTTTATAGATGCAGTGTCTCTGTGCTGTGCTGTTTCTCCTTCTCTCTCTCTGTCTTTTATAGATGCAGTGTCTCTCTGCTGTGCTGTTTCTCCTTCTCTCTCTCTCTGTCTTTTATAGATGCAGTGTCTCTCTGCTGTGCTGTTTCTCCTTCTCTCTCTCTCTCTGTCTTTTATAGATGCAGTGTCTCTGTGCTGTGCTGTTTCTCCTTCTCTCTCTCTGTCTTTTATAGATGCAGTGTCTCTGTGCTGTGCTGTTTCTCCTCTCTCTCTCTGTCTTTTATAGATGCAGTGTCTCTCTGCTGTGCTGTTTCTCCTCTCTCTCTCTGTCTTTTATAGATGCAGTGTCTCTCTGCTGTGCTGTTTCTCCTTCTCTCTCTCTCTGTCTTTTATAGATGCAGTGTCTCTCTGCTGTGCTGTTTCTCCTTCTCTCTCTCTCTGTCTTTTATAGATGCAGTGTCTCTCTGCTGTGCTGTTTCTCCTTCTCTCTCTCTCTCTGTCTTTTATAGATGCAGTGTCTCTCTGCTGTGCTGTTTCTCCTTCTCTCTCTCTCTGTCTTTTATAGATGCAGTGTCTCTCTGCTGTGCTGTTTCTCCTCTCTCTCTCTCTGTCTTTTATAGATGCAGTGTCTCTCTGCTGTGCTGTTTCTCCTTCTCTCTCTCTCTGTCTTTTATAGATGCAGTGTCTCTCTGCTGTGCTGTTTCTCCTTCTCTCTCTCTCTGTCTTTTATAGATGCAGTGTCTCTCTCTCTCTCCTTTAGATGCTCATGCTCTCTCTGTTGTGCCAACTGACTCTCTTTGTCTCTTTTTTTAGATGTACTTCTCTCTCTGTCTCACTGTCATTCTATCTACCGTGTGGCTCTTTCTTCCTCTCATTCTGTCTCTCTCTCTCTCTCTCTCTCTCTCTCTCTCTCTCTCTCTGGTTCTTCCCTTTCTCTCTTGCCCAATTCAATACAAGAAGGTTTTAGTGGCATGGACGCTGGCGAAGCAACACAAAAAGAAAATGATGATAAACATATAATGCAAAGTGTATTTTGACTGATAAAAAAAGAATGCAGATGCTTTCTCACACATGCACATAAAACACAGTTGCAACAGGTGTCATTCTGACATGGACAAAGTATACAGTCCTAGGCTATGTTTTGTTTGTTTTGAAAATGGGGAGGGGTTTGAAGGCAGGCCCTCTGGTTAATGTATGATCTCCCTGCTGACTGCACCATCATACCACATAGTGCTCACTGCACCATCATACTGCATAGGAGTGAGTTGAACTGAAAACACTCAACTCTCCTCTTCTCTCCACCCTAAATCTGTCTCACTCTTCCCCTAAATCTGCCATTCCCAGCCTGTGGGCCGCGAAAGTATTATAAGTGGGCCGCCAAATCATTTGCAAAATATTACAATCTTTGTGATTTTTTTTATTATTATTTATGAGAATGCATTTCTTCATTGTTGAGTGATACCGTTATTGAATTTATAATCAATTATTTGTTAATTAGCCTGTTGCGGACAGCCCCTCACTTTTAGTTTCTGATTTTTGTATGGTGCTGATGGACAGCTCCTTTGATCGTTAAATTAAAAAGTGCTGTAAGAACTGAACTAAGAACTGACTTGACACACAACATACTTGCTTTTTTTCCTTTTTTGCCATTGACTGGACTCAAATTCACAACACAGCTGGATTCCTTATGATTACACAGATTTTTTTTTTTTACAGTGTACTTCTCTCAAAATAGATCTAAAGGCAGGATGCATTGGCACATAAGATAAGATAATAAATGAATAACCCATGCTACACATTTCTTGACTTGGCTCGCTCTTCGTTTACCGCTATATTCCCCCATTGAGGTGTACTCGCTGAGCATGTCAGCTGTTAGCAGTTAGCTGCTGTCTAAATGAAATTAGAGGTTTTAGGGAGGAGACGATGCCTGTCCAAGACATATGTGTCCGACTCAGGCCTGACTAAGAGTATTCAAGGAGGACAGAAAGAGATAGAGTATAGAGGTGGGGGGGTTGACAATACTTACCCCATTTTGAGAAGTTAATACTTTGGTAAAGTGGAAGGACAGAGGACAAGAAGAGACTGTGGGTTTGGACAAGACGCAGACAAGGACAGAGACGAGATACAAGATTTATGAATGAGTTGGGAGAGGCATCGGATCAGCTGTAGTTAGTTGGACGAGAGACGTAAGGGACCAGGAAGGACACACAGAGCTTGAAGAAGGCACTCGGAACGATTTGAGGACTTCTTACTTGGAACACCATGTCTTGTTCACAACTTCTCATCATTTTCCTGTGTTGTCTCCCCTTGGCAGGTATGTAGGAAATGCAAAGAAAGAAAGATTTTGTTTAACGTACTCATCACTGAAACCATGACAAAAGCACACATTTAAGGGATGCTTTTTGATTTAGTGCACAACCTGCCTTCAAAATGGGTTTTTGGACCTCCACAAAAGTAATTGGGTTTCATCACTTGTGATTTGTCTGATAATAAATCTCCCATTGTTTCCTACTATTACTTCCCCTCAGGTTGTTTGCACTGTTACACGTGTGTGTTTCCTGCCATCTCTCCTCTGGAGTGCCTCCAGTTTCCTCAGGAATGCCCAGCTGGCCAGCGCTGCCTGTCTAGCACTGCAGTGGGAACACGAGGTGAGCCAGGCCGATGTGTGTGTGTGTGTGTGTGGAGTATGTTGCTGCTTCTGTATATGAATGTTTTCTGAAAATTTAGGGCATGATGGCCTCAAATGAAAGAACAATATCTGTCAATAGGATTGAGTGCCTTCCCTCAATTAGGCCTGATCCTTTCTAGACAAAAGAGCAGCTCAACAGGTCAAACCTCAGCACCGCTTTCTCCTCTAATGCCCGTGAAGCCATCAAATTATGTCTAAAAATAGCACTGTGGGCGGGGCAGTGTGCCTCATCTTAGACTAAAGAGTAGGGGTGGGAATCGCTGAGTAGCTCACGATACGATATGGTCACGATACTTGGCCCTCGATAACGATATTATCACGATACAGCGATTCTGCGATAATCGATATATTGGAAGACGATACATCACGATACCTGTGTAACTGAAGAGAAAAAAATACCCCTAAAAGGCAAGAAGCAGGTATTATGTATTTATTAGCAGAATTTACATGAACTCTCTCAGAGTTCACTCACTCACTCATAACATTTTCGATACCACGGAGGAAAAGTTACACATTAAGTCTTTTTATTATTATTATTAAAACAAGAAAACCTACCGGTATATAACCTACCTACCTATATAATTTCTAAAAGTAGATATTAATGAGCAAACATTTCCATTCATGTAGCCTACAGTATTTATGTTTTTGTTTCAACTACAAACATAAATAAACGTCAACTTGAAACTATGTTTCAACTACCACACACAGCATAATATTTTAGCCTGTTTATTTAAAAAAAAAAAATTTTTTTTTTTTTTTTTTTTTTTAAATAAACATATCGATACTTGGTGCGAGTGTATCGATAACGTATCGCAAGTGGAAATATCGCGATACCGTGAGTATCGATATTTTGTCCCACCCCTACTAAAGAGGAGACAAAAAGCTGTAAAAACACACATTCCCTTATGTCAACATCATCATCCATGTTACACATACTGAACTTACAAGCGAGAAGTTTATTTTTGTGTGTGTTGCGCTTAATTGAGATCATTATTTTTCTTTGAATTTTTGCTTTCTTCTCAATTCAAAATGTTCTGTTTGATACTAAAGGCACACATCTAATTCTATACAAGAACATTATTTTTTTCAGTATACAATAAAACTTACGTACAATTTCAAATAAGCTGAAATTCAAAAGTAGTGTTTCCTGTTTGAGTGATGAGATACACTTCAGGACTCGTGAATATGCACCAAGAACAAACCACACCCCCTGGCTCCCTCCCCTGTCCCTGCAGGTGCTCTGCGGCTGACCCTGTACGAGAAGAGCTGTGCCGTGGCCGCGCAGTGCGGCCTGAGTGGCCAGAAACAAGCAGCGGGCCTCTCCTTCAACTACAGCAACATCTGCTGTGACACGGACCTGTGCAACGGGGCCGTGTCGCCCTCTGCCGCCCTCAACTGGAGAGGGGCGGTACTCTGTCTGCTGCCTGCACTCTCTCTGCTGCTGGCCTGATGTGAGCAGGGCCATGTGGTGCAACACAACACACTGAAGATGTAAGTCACATGAGAAAGAGATCTGGAAAGGAGGAACATGTGCATACATTTGTTTGCCGGCAGGGTTTAGAAATTCCGACATTTTTGTAATTAGAAGTAACAGCGAAGGCATCCCAGTGGCTGCCCAGTAAATGACATTAATTATAAACAACAGTATAATTGATGCTAATGCAACTTTAACCTACTAAACTACTTAGACTTACTTTTAAACTACTTTTCAGAGACGTCTTCTCAACATTATGGTTCTCAATGGTGCTGTATTTTTTAAAGATATGTGAGTATTTGCCTTTTTTTTAAGTTGCTTCATTTCATGTTTAAAGCCATTGCTCTTAAAAAAGTAAACTAGCAAACAGCTTTTTTGTTTTGTTTCATGTGTACCTTTTTATACGCTGCCTTCTTGGCTGGGGCTCATGTACTGTATACAAGAGGGGAGAAAAATGAATAAAAACACATCTGTCAACGGTGGATTTCTTTTTAAGATGTTTTTATTTGAATATTAATCATTGAATGTGTCTTTATAAGAAGTACAAAATACATAAAAGAAACTTTGGGCTGTTGAGCTGTGCTATTAGTTCAATCGTCAGCATGATCTATTCTACATTTTGCTCATGTGGACTTTAAGTGCAACTGCTGTTGACTAAATGGAAGAGAGCAGGAAAAAAAGGCTAAAATATATGGAGGGAAATGCACAGGATTGGGTGAACAGCTGGTGAAGATCACAATATGTGTCTCCCAACAAACACAATACATATTAGCAAGATAAAAAAAAGAGTTAGAAATAGTCTGATTAAAATCAATGAATACGTGAGTTAAAATTTCCCTGAAATTGTCTCTAGTCTTGCAGTAAAAAGTCAAACAAGAACAAGTCTTCCATGCTTGGATAAAAGAAACAAGAATACATCAGCGTTGAAATTATACAGACGTGGTCCCTTTTAAACATACAGCCATTCTGAAAGTCGGTCTGTTGTTTAGCAATTCAATGAAATTAACAACAATTAATATTTCAGTCAAGCCAAATATTTCATCGGTTTGATATACAGACACACATGGGGCTTAACTTGTGTCATTAAAATTCCATAGGAAAATGTTAAATATTAGATGTAATATATTGAAAGCAATATGATAATAGAAGATTGTCCTATTCAATTGTGTTAAATTGCACTTCGGTTGAATTGTTTTAGTGTTTCACCTTGATCCCAGAGACATTTAGAATGCCCCGAGGTGAACACTATAAAACACACAACAACAACAAATTCACACTACCTATAAATTAAAACTTGGCTGCTAACTGCCTCTGTAAATTTGGATTTAAATAGTGCCTTAGTTCGTACTACAGTCGGTCAAATGATTTCCAGTTCTTCCCATGTTTTCAATTTCAAGTCAATTTGCACATGATGCAAACATCAGTCTGCAAACAATACATAATCAAACAATCTAATCAGTCTAATGCTCTTGATGTTTTTTCCTCTTGAAAAACTGTGCTTATGCGTAACTTCCTGCATTTCTTCATGACAGAACAGGCCCCCTCGCGCCCCGGACAAGTCGACCGTCGCCTCACTTCTTCATCTAAGAGTAACTTCAACAAGCTCACAATTTGATTCCTTACACTATTAAACGACAACAAAAAAAAATCATCCTTCACATATTATATAAGCGGAGCAGAGGAACTCGCTCAGCAAGATGACGTTACAGCGGATCAAAACAAGCTTGGTCCAGTAATCTTGATTAATCCTTCACGCCTGGTGTGGGACCGCAGAAAGAGGAAGTAGAGGTCTATTGAAATTACTTCCTGCCTCTGTGACTGTTCTCCGCTATTATGTCCCCGCCCAGCCTGCAGGCCGTGAACAATATGAAGTTGTTACATTTAGGTGCGTGGTGACTTGTGATCCCCCACATCGAAAGGCCGTGTTACCTCAGCAGTGGAGTCATACTGTATATTGTACTGAAAGTGACGCGTCTGTAATTACAGGAATACTTATACTTAAAAGACACTTGCTGGTGCTGGTTATGTGACGTCTGTGTGTCAGCGATGACAGGGTACGGGTGACAGTTTGAAGTGGCAGGCAGCTCTGTGGGCGTCTGCATATCCACGCATCGACTTATCAAAATGAAGCATTATGGCATTCGTCGTAAAGAAGGGAACAATAACATGCTTCAAATAGACTCAGGCTTTACAGAGTCTGAAGAAGCCAAAGAAATGTACTACTGGTATTGAAGCTCTGTACATGGCCATGGCTGTAGTTTTAAGTGTGTGTAAAGTGTGTGTACATCTACAGTGTGTGTGTGTGTGTGAGGATCCACTTCATCTGCTGTCCCCAGTGTGTGTCCTGGCATTCAGACTGTGAGCAACACAATCAACATTTCTCATAGAGTTGACTAACTGGGGAAACCCGGGTGTGTTTATGATCAACGCGCAGGAAAGGTTGGCTTTGGCAATGATCATTGACCGTCAACAGCCAATCAGATTTCTGTGCTTCCATGTTTCCTTACCAATGTGATTTTGTTTCATAAACAACAGTTGAGGCTGGCAAGCGCAAAATGGATGAGAAGTTGATTCCACGCAATCAAAGTTTCCCTTTTCTAGAGCTTTTATTTGAAAGACTGCAGGAACAAACGTCTCAAAAACAATATTAGTTGGTCGGTTACAATCATCATTGCGATCGTAAATTCGCTATCTTGACTCATCAAAACAATGCGACATTACTGTAAAAAAAAATGGCTGTGACTGTCTAAAACTTGTAGCTGCATGAGACTATGACATTAAATGTGATCAGCCACAATCAGTCGGAATAGCGGGAACCTATCGACCAAGTTGCTCGCAGTGTGAACGCAGGGTGTGTGTGTGTGTGTGTGTGTGTGTTTGCTTCTGTGTATAGTTCTGCTGATGTATTCATGCACTGCACCCCCCGCCCCCCCCCCCCTTCCCCGTCTTCGTCTCCTACTTGAGAGCTTTAGCGACAGAGGAGTAGGCGATGTGGATCTCTTTGTCGTCCGGACAGGTGGAGGAAAACTCCTCCCGGGCGTACGCAGCGTCCAGGTACCTCCACAGGTTGGCCAGAGAGCGAGGGATACTGAAGTTACGGTATTTCAAACACACCACCTGGGGAGACAACAAGGGGAGGGGCGGGATAGAAGAGAGAGAGAGAGAGAGAGAGAGAGTTCTTATGGGAACATTTCATTGTTACCGCAGGAAACACAAACAGAAACAACTAGAACGACCGCAACGCGGACTTATGCCTCCGCCATTAGTTCATTCTTGAGTCCAAGTGGATGTTGCAGCCAAATTGGAAGAAATTGCATCAAGGCGTTTCTTTGCAGAATTGGATATTTGAGCCAAATGTGAAGAAATTTAGTCAAGGTGTTACTGAGATATGGCGTTACCGAGCTTGAAAATGGCATTTGTTAGGTCACTGTGACCTTGACCTTTGACCTTTGATAACCAAAATGGAATCAGTTCATCCTTGAGCCTAAGTGAATGTTTAAGGCGAATCTGATGAAATTCCGTCCAGGCGTTCCTCAGATATCGCGTTAACAAGCTTGAAAATGGCGTTTGAGAGGTCACAGTGACCTTGACCTTTCACCTTTGACCACCAAAATCTAATCAGATCATCCTTGAGCCTAATTGAATGTTTAAGGTGAATGTGATGAAATTCCGTCCAGGCGTTCCTCAGATATCGCGTTAACAAGCTTGAAAATGGCGTTCGAGAGGTCAGTGACCTTGACCTTTGACCTTTGACCACCAAAATCTAATCAGATCATCCTTGAGCCTAAGTGAATGTTTAAGGCGAATCTGATGAAATTCCGTCAAGGCGTTCCTCAGATATGGCGTTAACAAACATCCGTACGGACGGACATCCGTACGGACGGCCGGCCGGCCGTACGTACGGACGGACAACCCGGATCCATAATGCCTTCGGCCTGGCTTCGCCGGCGGAGGCATAAAAAGCACCGAAAGCCTTATTTTTTAGATGAAAAACTAAACTAAACTAAACTAAACATAATCTATGGAATCCAAGCGGTCACACTGTGCTGCTTTAAAAGGAAAGCTGACCTTGACAATGTGGAGCTTCGGCAGCAGGTTGCAGTCAGACAGAGTCAGATCTTGGCCGTCCAGGAAGGGGCGGGACGAGGAAGTGACATCATCTGCGCTATTTTCATCAATCTCGTCAGGAAGTGGGGAGCCGAGGTAGTCGTCCAGCTTTTTCAATGCCTTCAGCAGGCCTTTCTCAAGGTCTGAACACACATGCACACACACACACACACACACATACAGACGGACGGACGGACGGACGGACGGACAGACAGACAGACAGACAGACAGACACACACACACACACACACACACACACACACACAAAGAAACAAACAAAGAAACAAACAAACGTATAATGAAAACTCTGTGGGAGAGTTTGTATTTCCTAAAAGTAAACATGAATAGAAGAAACCTGGCCCAATTTCAGGCTGAAAGCAATTCAATTTTGAAATTATACAATAGATCTTAGTTTCAATTAAATGACCAAGGAAAACATATTAACATTTTAAGAGGTAGAACAGACCTGATTAAAGCAGATTAAAAGCCAGATTGGGGCAGTAAAATGCTTAAAATAATCAATCTGATGATTGTTAGAACATAGTAAAAACAACAAAACTCAACTCAAACAACGAAACAAGAAACTAGATAAATACCAAAACTGGAGTAAAATAATTTGACACAACAGCAGTGACTTTCCAGCAGGGAGCTAAAACACACAGAGCAGCAGGTGAGGTGACCTGCTGCCACTGAAGCAGAAAGACAAGCTCATAATGTTATTAACACAGACACTCCCAGCTCTCAACGCCATTTGTTACAGACAAAACTCTTTGTGTGATGAAAGCCAGTTTGAGATTCCCCCCAAAATAGAACACGCCACACGGTCTGTGTTTGCAAAACGTCTCGCAGAAAAAAACACTTAGACATTGCCGACGCAGACGCCGATTATGAACAAGGTTCTCTCCAATATATTTCATTACGATCTGAAATGCAAAAAGGCAAGCCAGCTGTTTCCCTACGTGTATCAAGTATCAAGTTATAATTACCGGACACTAACAGATCTGAATTGTACTCGTAATATAATTTGGGCAGATTAGGCCTGACTCACTGTCATGAAGCTGGGGGTTCGGGTTCTTGACGTAAGCGGAGAACTTGGAGAAGACGTCCACGCCCGCCGTGTTTGACTCCGGGTTACGAGCGGCCAGACGGGGGTACCTGAACAACAAAGAGGGCAAGTATGATTTATAGCAGGCTAATATTCATTATTATATATGAAATACACGTGTTCCTAAACCCACACACACACACGCGCGCACGCACGCACGCACGCACGCACGCACGCACACACACACACACACACACACACACACACACACACACACACACACACACACACACACACACACACACACACACACACAAGGATGGTTCATAAGCATGTACAATGCACCATAAAGTATTGTTAAAATTGAATTGTGAATGGGATACAGAGCACAGAGATGGGGATGTGGCACGCCACCAAACACAGCATGAAGTCAAGTTTGGAAGCAGAACAACTGAATAAAAGGTGGAGGACAGATGGACGGAGTGAGTTACTTTGGGGGGCAGAGGTTCTCCTCCAGGAACTCCTCGATCTTGTTGGTGTCGGTTTTCACGTCGCTGCCGTAGATCAGGAAGGGCGGCTGGGCACCCGGAGCCAGGTCCTTCAGGATGTCTGGCTTCCTGCAGCGAGAGAGAGGGGGAGGAGGAAAGCAGAGAGGAAGAGGGGAGAGGGGGTCCAGCAAGAGAGGGGGAGGGAGAGAGAGAGAGAGAGAGAGAGAGGGAGAGAGAGAGGGGATCCAGCAAGAGAGAGAGAGAGGGCGGGTGAGAAGAAAATGGTTAAAAGGTGACAAGAATGTGGGGGGGGGGGGGGGGGGGGGACAGAATAAGAAGCTGAGAAAATATGAAACCTCACTTTTATTGGAAACTTATAGACGGTTTTAACTTGACAACAAAAACATTCTAAATTGAACCCCCGCTCACTTCCTGTTGCAGTGTTTGCTATGGACATAAAAGAAAAAAAAACATTCAAGTGCAGGACTGACCATTCTGTGAAAACCCTCTATACAGCTGAGCGGCGAAAACAAAAGTAACAATGTCAAGTGAATATTTCTGCAGTTTGCCGAATGCTGAGAAAAAGGAAGTGCTGTGGGGTTGTGCTCTGGTGAAAACCGTCTATACAGTATGACATGGTTGTGACTAAGAAGTGCCTGGCTTGCGCTAAAACCCAATGCCGGTGCAGCTTTATACCTTTTGACACCCATTCAATTGAATAAAAGCGCTCCATGTTGACATAATCGCACATTTGGGAGCGTTGAAACAGTGGGCCCAAAAGTGATGGCCAATATATGGCCAATATAAGCCTGCAAGGCTGTGAAAGTAAAAAAAAAAAAAGGAAATGAGAGGAAGGCCAAGTTGTTCACCTGGTCATATCCACTGTGGTGACATCGAAGGTGACTCCCTTCAGCCACAACACCATGAAGAGACGCTGAGAGAAGGGGCAGTTGCCGATGCTCTGGCCATCGATTCCTGCCTGGGAAAACAACAGACACAACAGCTGTAAACAAACAAACAAACAAACAAACAAACACAAACACAAACACACACACACACACACACACACACACACACACACACAAACACACAAGGGGAATGGGGGTGGGGGGGGGGGGGCAGCACTTTGGGATGTTTGACCTAACCTTGACGTTTGTTTAGTCATCATTCGAGAGTGTATAACCTTATTTATAGGCCAAACAAATAGGAATCATTGACTTCTTAAGCTACAGCATGGCCAGAAAGGAAAGGAATTGAGCAAGAAAATAACAAGCAAAAAAAGACAACAAACAACAGAGAAAATGAGCTCAGAACAAAGAGGTTAAGAAGTTAAACTACATTACTCAGCAAGTCTTCTTCTACCATCATCCGCCTCACACAGAAAACTGCAACACAGCTTTGATCAATCCAAGCCAGCAGCTCGTGTCTCTAGCAGCTACAGACACGAGCTGCTGGGCTACAGTAGCTAGACAGTAGCTAGACTAGCTACTGTAGCAGGTTGGCTGATTTGACTAGTCAAAGTGTGGCCTTGTTGTATGGCTGTGTAAAAGCATAATGTTCCATGTTAACTTTCTATCTCCTTCCGGATCTTTACTGTGGAGCTTTTACAGCACAGCTCATTGTAAATTACACCCACGTGAAACTCCTGCCAAACGCACAGTAATGATCATACAGAAAAGTGCAGGCAGGCCAGGAGTTGTTTATACGAGAGGGTAGCAGGTTTGATTGGGACGGCCGAGCGGACAGGAAGGATTAGGGAAGTTACAACAGCATCTTTCACTTGTGAAGAGAAAACACACACAGAGGGAGGTGGCCGCTCAGCTGGGCCCACATGTTCAGACAGAGGAATCATTATAGAACCATGAGGGAAGGCAGGCAGGGAAAACTAGCCACAGAAAGTCCTGTGTTGGTTATATTAACTCTTGTACCCTACTGGTCCATCTGATGGACTGTTTTAAGGAAGATTTTTGTGTGTGAGACAAGGACAACGCAACCTGGATAGCACACTAAATATAGATTAAAGTCGCCTGTTCATTATCTTAACGTGCATTTAATTAGATTAGTCCTACTGTCGTTCATAAGCCCGGTGACTCAGCAAAGGTGGTCTAAACTGTCATGTGTAAATCAATAGAATAGAATAGAATATAATATAATATAATATAATATAATATAATATAATATAATAGAAAGACTGCTGTGGTGGCTGCAAAATCAAAAGTGACATCATGTCCTCAAATAAGGAAAACCTGATTGCCGCGATAAGTTATCAGCTTTTTACAGTCTATGACAAAGAACGTGTGCGATAAAACGCCATTAGCCACAATAAGATGACGGGATAAGAAGATAACGAACTCGCTGCCTGAATAAATTCATGTCACGCGTGCATGTAGCCATCGCGCGTCACTGGTGGATGCGACACAGCGATTTGTCATTCAATCGCTTACCTTGACAAAAAGTTCAACTTTGGGTCGGTTCTCGTCGCTCATCTCGGCTGCTGAGACAGAAATGGAGAAGTTTGTTTTGTGCAGGCCACAAAGTAACGTTAGCCTAAAAATTAAAACATTTCCAGACGAATAGGAAACGCCTTTCCGCTACAAGTAACCAATACAGTATCGAGGCAGCTATACAAGCGTCATAAACATTCAGAGAAAGCAAACCTTTGCTTCAAAAGGCTGGCAATATCACATTTTAGGACAAAGAATCCGCACAGCTAACGTTATAGCCTACCTTCAAGTCCTGAAAGTTGCAGTTGACGCCTAGTTTGTTGTTTCCCCTCCCAGTCTCGAGTCTCTCTGCTGCTGCTACACAACACTCATCATTCCTCCATTTCCTGGTAGATGGTTTGGGTTCAAGGCAGTTCAAGCAAAGAGTTGATTCGCTGTGATGATGGCGAGGAGGAGGTTGACTTGGGGGGGAAGTCCCGCCGACCTGGCAACCTGACTGAGGAACCTGGCAACCTGACCGAACCTGAGGAGGAAGGTGTGGAGTCTAAACTTTGGCACGTGGAGCTGAATCCAAAAATGTGTTCAGATGGTTCAGTCAAGGACGAAGCCATGTTGTCAATTCAGGTAGGCTGTCTGCAGCAAATGGGCCAAAATGCATTTGTAGGCTACATGCAGCTCACATTCATTTGCACAAAAACACTTCCTTGAATATGTAATGCATCTATAGGCTATCACTGTAGTAGCCTACAAATAGGAAATTAACACAATGTGTTTCTTTTGGCTACTTGGAAATATGTTGTTTGCAGCGAATGAGAAGAAAATATGCAAATAGCATTCCCAATGAATGTCATCTGCATGTAAAAAAGTATTTACATTTTGAACGAATCATATTCCCTGCAATATGGAAAATGTATGCATGTCTGTATGTATGTAGGCCTATGCATGCAAATGTAATGTGTGTGTGTGTGTGTGTGTGTGTGTGTCTGTGTGTGTGTCTGTGTGTGTGTGTGTGTGTGTGTGTGTGTGTGTGTGTGTGTGTGTGTGTGTGTGTGTATGTGTGTGTGTGTGTGTGCGTGCGTGTGTGTGTGTGTGTGTGTGTGTGTGTGTGTGTGTGTGTGTGTGTGTGTGTGTGTGTGTGTGTGTGTGTGTGTGTGTGTGTGTGTGTGTGTGTGTGTGGTTGTATTGCAGTACAGGTTATGCCCATTGAGGGTGATATTGATCTTTATCTAGCTCAGTGCGTTCAAAAGATAAACAAATTCATGGTATTTCTAGTCTTTGCCAGAAGTAAAAAACTATGCAGGGCTGAATGTGTCAAAAGAAAAAAGTATTGAGGGAAGTGACAGTGAACGCCTTTATTTAGGTGCTATGTGCCCGAACTAGGATCCGGGACCCAGAGGTCCTTGAGGAAGTTCTTAGGGGTCTCCAGGAAAATGATACATTGGAGATAGTTTAATGAATTAGTAAATTGATTTCAATCTTAATTCACTAGAAGTTAACCCAGTGAGATAAAAGAGTAATTATTCTGATAAGCGGCTTCACTCTCTCCACTGTGATTTTCCTATATAAAGTAGAGACTGACAACAAAATACTTCTTATTGTCGAGTGTGTCAACTTCTTTGACATCAACAGATTTTGGAACCTCTGTAGTGTTAATACATGGATAGCAAGTTATAAAAGACCCGATTTGACAATTTGACCTGTCTCAGAGAATTAGTAGAGAATTATTTCACTTGATGAAATAAGGGCAAAATGTTTGTCTTGCACTTCTGTTTTTACTCTCATATTTTCTATATCTGTATGGCCTGGAAATTGTATGCAGTGTGTATACGGACGACTCGTATTCTTTCAAATAATTTGATAGGACGAGGACTCTTCAACAATCGCATATCTGTTTGGCTCATTTGTGACTCTCTGCCTCATTTAAAAACACTGACTGAAACATAGTGTTGATTGAAGGCATGCTTCAACACTGAGACTGAGACTGGCTCTTCAGGCCCAGTCAGTCTGTCAGTGTGCTGTGCTCCTTAAGATGCACTAGATGGCAGCCTTGGTTTGGAAGTGACTTACAGACAGAATGGAGAAACAGGACTTAAAGGAACACTCCGCCCATTTTCAACCAGCTTTGTATCATTAGAACATCAGTAGTATATCAGAAAACTGTAAACGGTTTTGAAGTCTGTCATTTAATTTGTCAGTTATTGAGTGTTAAAGTGTGGACCAGTGACATCACTGGTCCACACTAACTCAAATTAATAACTCATTAACTCAAATCAACTCTCAATAACTGTCAAACTATTCAGCATTCATCTAGTTTGACAGTTATTGAGAGTTGATTTGAGTTAATGAGTTATTAATTTGAGTTAGTGTGGACCAGTGATGTCACTGGTCCACACTTTAACACTCAATAACTGACAAATTAAATGACAGACTTCAAAACCGTTTACAGTTTTCTGATATACTACTGATGTTCTAATGATACAAAGCTGGTTGAAAATGGGCGGAGTGTTCCTTTAAGTAGGCCGTAAGGTGATTTCACAAGAAGATATACTCTAGTTGCTGAGTGTGACACATGTATCAGTGACTGTTCTTGTAAAACAAAGCCCTCCAGAAAATGAGCAGACAATAATTCTTGTATGTCTCTGTGAAGAAGCTTCCCATGCAGTGCAGAACTTAAATCATGCCTATAAATCAACCAAAACTCAATGGAAAACTACAAGGCTGGCCTAGAGAGACCAAGCTTGTGGCATCCAAAGCAGGAAATGACAATTTCCTTATGGAGATTAAGTTCACCCCAAAATGAAAAGTCGTTATCTTCTCATCCATGTCAGTCGAAAGTCCACTGAAGTTTTCAGGATTCACAGAACACACAGGAGTTCGCCCTCGTGGCTCCACCTCAGCCTCCTTTCACAACATTGAAATTAATGGGGCCTTGTTTTTATGGCAAAAAGTGGCACAAAATGGCCATGAAATTCTTCCAAAGAGCTTGTGTGGCAAAGGTTTTTATAGCCAAACCAACAGCCAATATACCTCACTATCTCCTATATTTTCCTCACTGACAATACTCTGCTGTGTTTGGAGAAATTTGATTTGACATTTCATGCTTTTTTAATCTTAGCTAAAAGATGGCCCTGTTCACTTGAACAGTTTGGTCAAAGGCTAAGATGAAAATGGAGCTAACTTTCTTTATGTTTGCAGGTGATGCTACAAGATTCAATTAAGTTTTTATTACCCTGAGAAGGGTGTGTTTGTTTGGGGAGTATAACTTGAAGGTGGACACCAGTGTGCAATGAGTTCTGAGTTGATTATGGAAATGCAGCTATGATGAACATGTTGCATTTGACACAGAAAGATCAGACAAATATCATATTTTTTTCTTTCTTTTGGTTATTTTTTTTATGGCAATCTTTATTTCTATTCTATCACGTAACTACAGAGACAGGTTATTTTCCATTTGAAACCGTTTTATTTGCTGTGCCAGGGATAATTCAAGTTTCACCTTAGCTTATCCCAATCACATATTCAATCATTACATTGTCATTGTATATTTTAAAATAAATTAATGAGCAGAAAAACAAGTCATAGTGACAGTATTGTTACTTTGTGCACTACATTAGAAATGATCCCAGGTCATTATTGTAAAAGAGAATGTGTTCTCAATAATCTACCTGGTAAAATAAAGGAAATTATGATTAGAAATGATCAGTTTAAGTACAGTACTATTACAAGGCAACGGTAGGGCAAATGGTGGAAATCCACTGTGGGAAACAGTGTATCACAGAAGGTGAAGATAATCCAAACTACAACTCCCAGAATCCCCACAGAGAAGTCAGTACGGCAGCGCAGAGGGCAGCAGACAGTGAGAGCTGCACAGTGCCTGCTCCGTTACAGAGGTTGGTCTGGCAGCACTGGAAGCTGCTGGTGAAACCAGCACCCAGGATGGAGCCGGTGATCGTCTGCCCACACAGGTCTGAGTCTAGGCACCCGCGGGTGTGCAGGCTGAAGGACCCTGTGGCGTTGAACTCTGGAAAGAAAACGAAAAAAAGGAAAGTTAGAAGAGCTTGTAACACCATATAGACTACATGTGTTCTTAGACAGTATATGATGTTTTTTTTCTTCCTGAATTTGTTTTCTTAACCCATCATAACTCAGACAGAAGTACAAGTCTCTTCTATCTATCTATCTAAGCGTTAGAAATGTAAACAGAGCTTGCACAGCTATGATTAAACTCGTTGTCTTTCCTTACGTGCTTCCCCAGTGTAGCAGTTGAGAGTTGAGTTATCACATGTGACGTCTTGTGGAAAGAAGCACGTCCCAAATATTCCAATGGGGCACTGTCTGCAGGTCAGACACTGGGCTGTAGGATGGACAGAGAAGACAGCATGGCAGCTTCACAACTCACGCAACAACAACAACATAGCTTGGAGGTACTGCACGTACACAGCACACCTGTACCAGGAAAAGGAAATGGATGATGGATGCTTGGGGAGATATAGAGATAGCCTGGGCTGCAGGTGTAGGCTACGTGACTGAGTTTGATTCTTATAACATGGGCTGCTATGGTGTGAAAGGTGAGGTAGAGAAATCATGTCATGTTGATGTAATAACGAAAAACATCACCGTGCATAGATGCCGAACAATGGAATCGGGTCCATTTTGTATTGGCATTTAAAGTCACAATGAAGTAAAAAATGACCTTTCACCTTGTTAGCTAAATTTCCCAGCCATAATAAACACATATTATTAATATCAATACATTTAAAATATATATATTTTCTTATATTTCTTATTGAAAATCCCATCACGTTTGTTTTCTTCAAAACCTAGCTTTAATACACATTGCGTATCAATTCCTATACTAACCATCACAGATGTTAGCTCAAACCGCAGCCCTTCCGGCCTATTATCAAATAAAACTGCTTTTCCCTCGCTCCCTGATCTCCAGTTGATGATCCCTCCCTGTCTCATGCCCCAATCTCCCATTTCAACAGGAAGTACATCAAATGAAAGAATCAATATGCTCTCAAAGTGCACTTTTGATGGTACTATAATTATTATTAGAATGCTCTATAGTCTCATTAAATTTTCTTGACATGTGTCCTATGAGTTATTGAGTTTTAGTGTCATTCGGCATTTGGCACAAAAATTAAAAAAAATCACACTTTTTAGATATTGAAATTAAATGCCACTGTACAAAATGATGGCTAATTTGCAGTGCTGAAATTCCACAGCTGTCTGCTGCTGGTAATAAGTGTTGGTATAGTGTTTAATGTTTAGCCTCAGGCTCAGATTTAGCCACAAAGCATCTATTGATACACATTAGCTCAATATGTGGGTCTGATTCCCCTCACCATTTAGATAATAAAGAAATGTTTCACATCTCAAATGTGCATTCAACAACAATGATAATTAATTATGTTGGTTTTCAATATTGGCCTTCCTTTTGTGTTAATTTGGTTTAAGGATCAGGTTTATCATTTCATTTTATCAAGTCAATGTTCTGATTTTGAGACATGTTTCTGAACTCACCTGCTGCTATGAAGGCTCCCAGGACAATCACTCCTTTCCAAAAGTTATTCATCTCTCCGTACGGTGATGGAATGAAAATATTCCTCTAGTTTAAAATACTTTTAAGCTTACAGTGTTGTTACAGTTGCAGTGCTGTTCCAAGTAGGCTGCATTAGAAACCACGGCATGAAGATTTCAGGTGAGGAAGAGGAAGGAACAGGCAAAAGAATGAGGTTTATCAGGTTCTTCTGTCTTTGTGTCAGACGAGGAAATCACTCAGTAGCACTGGAAAGTTTCTCACAAGTCAAACATGAGTAACACTTTATTTGTCTAGTCCACCTACAAAGAGTCTACACAGTCTTTGTAACATTTCAACAGCTTATTAGTTGACATTCAACAATTAAACTTTGTCTTTATCAGTAGATGTTGTTTTAACAGCTTATTAGTTGAGATTCAACAAACATATTCTGTTTGCTTCCCGTTCCACACACCTGCACCTAGTGTAATATGTTGGGATGTTCATGAATTGTCACATAGACTATAGATTGCCAACTGCCGTAAAACCAAACAGAAGAAGAAGAAGAAGACTCTATAGATAATCTGTTAAACATCATGTTAAACATTTGAGTTGTTGAATGTCAACTATAAGCGGTTAAAATATTACAAATACTCCGTAGACTCTCTGTAGGCGGACTAGCCAAATAAAGTGTTACCCAAACTTTTTTCCATTAACCTCCACAGAGACATTCAGTTGAATCTTGTTCAGATCAATCAGTTATTTTTTATTATTCATTCAGCCAAGTAAGGAACACACAAGAGAAAAATCAGTCAAAGTTTTCTTGTGTAGTTGTTGAAGATACACTTTGTTTTATCTCTTAATGACTTGAATCTACAAAAGTAAAAACGTATTAAAATAAACCAACTAAGTAAATGTAATGAACCATTTTTCTGTGGCTATGAGAATGATAATTAGATGATCAAATTAGATGAAAAATTTCTCAGACGCACATTTTTAAACACTAGCAATCCCGCGCGCTACGCACGTTCGATTTCGGGGGTGGAGACTCTGGAGACGATGCGTCATGGGCGCAACATGTGGGATTTATGACATCACTGATGATGTCACAATTTGGTCACAGATCACTGATTATGTCACTGATGATGTCACTAACACCGCCCACCCACAAAATTGTGACTAACAACACCGCCCACCCGCCTTAAGCAATTTTAAATGAGATGATGATGATGATGATGATGATGATGATGATGATAATTCTAGGGTGGAGTCCGATATAAGAGTTGCGTCATTGCCATGTAGAGTTAACAGAATGGAACATTTGTGATGTAGTTTGAAAGGCTAAAAGGTTTAAAGAATCAAATAGAATAGTATCAGCTTTATTTTATGCATTGATGATTGATGATTGATGATAGCCTAGTAGTTTGTATGGTGCTTCCCCAAGAGGCCACTGTTTCATAACGTCTGGCAGAGCGACAACACATCACCTGAGTAAAACCTGCTTTTAATCCCTTTGCATATAAAGACTACACCCATGAGAGGGATTTAAGAGGCTTTTCTACTGATTCCAGGTGCTCCAAGTGGCCAGCAGGGCGGCGCCCACAGCAGCAGTGAGAGGCAGCCGGATGGAGGAGGCGCCATTGCAGTCACTGTTGCAGTTGTTAGTGCTGCAGCAGGTCTTGGTGTTGCTGTAGCCCAGCGACAAGAGGGTTCCTGTCGTCGTTTTGTTGCAGGAAGCTGTAGCCAGGCAGCCTCCGGTCTGGAGGCTCAACAAAGAAGAGCTGACGTTGTTGAAAGCTGGAGGGGGGTGAGGAAAGAGTTGAAGTTAAAGGAACAGTTCACCCACCATCATGCCTGTTAACATAGGTAAAGTTTGTCCATGTAACAGTAACACACAGGGAGGTTGCCTGCACAACTCAAACCAGACACCATTGACTTCACTATAGTACAACTGAATTCAGTGGTGAGTGGTTTTCTCTCGATTTGTGTTGGCAACCTCCCTGTGTTATATTATGAACAAATTTCACCTGCGTTTCAACTGGGGTGATGGTGAGTAGATGATGGCAGCATTTTTATTTTTTGGGTGAACTGTTCCTTTAATTGTCCCTAACTGCAACTGATTATTAGCACATCACATTGTGGAGCAGCTGTTTAAATCTCAGTAACCCTAAACAACTAGGCTACATTGTAAAGAATCCCTGATGTGCAGAGAGAGAATGCCATAGGCTACTGTGCGAGTTGTACAGGTTGTAATGGACTGAATGGGAAAGCAGAGGATCCTTTGCTTTACTCTCACCCAGTGTTCCGCAGTAGCAGTTTGTCACGTTCGTGCCGCACGTCGCAGTGGAGCTGATCAGGCATTTACCCAAGATGCCTATTGAGCAGGTGTTACAGGTCAGAGACTCACCTGCAACAAGGAGGGGGAGATGAGGAAAGTGGAGAGGTGATAGTAAAGAAGAAGGGAGAATTACCTACTTTGTTTCACGTTATAGGCCTACTTCAGAGGAAATTTAGCCAGTAAACCATAGTGACTAATCAAGCCATAGTGTCAGTATTTTGTCACTAAAACAACATTACACAATGACCTGCTGCCATGACCTGCTTACCTCCCTGACCACAACGCTGACATCATCATCTCCTTAATCAACATCACAACATCATCATCATTATCATGGCCTAGTGGGTGGGATCCAGGAGATCATTAGTGGACTACACAACTACTACGGCAGTGATACTCAACTTGCCGCCCGCGATGGAATTGCAAAAAAAATGTCCAAATGTTCATGTCATTCAGGGCCGGATCTAGGGGGTGGCAGGGGTGGGCTATGCTCACCCAAAAATTAATCTTGCCCACCCAAAAAAAAAAAAAAAATCTCCCTTTTTGAATTCCAGGCGACCCCACTTAGGGTCGCGACCCCAAGGTTGGAGACACCACTGGGTTAGTTAGTTTAGGGCACCTAACAGTAGTTATAGCTTTAATTTGATTTGAGAAATAAGCTCATCCAATGAAAAGAATATTATGGAGTTGATTATTTTAAACTATGGATGAAGGATTGTTATTCATTTGTTAGGGTAACAAAGTCAATCTGCTTTCAAAGTTTTCATTTCAGTTTGAGTTTGAATAAGACTAAAAGTCTTGTAATTTAGCCTTGGTTTTAGCCTTGGTTTGAAGGCTAAATGGCAAATAGTTTTAAGTTAAGTTAAGTTAAGTTAAGTTCAAAATAACTGTTATGGAGTTGATTATTGAAATTATGGATGAAGGATGTTTTTAAGTTTTATGGTAAATCAATCTGCTTTCAAAGTTGTTTTCTTTTCACTTTTAAGACTAAAAGTCTTGTGGATATAATAACAGTTGTGTAAATAGTTAGTTTGTTAGTTAGTTTGTATGTACATAGTTAGTTTGCAAATAGTTTTAATAATAGGAGTTTTGTAAACATTGGCCTGTCCCCTGAGTGAAAGTTCATACTTAGGTTACCCACAGCACAATGTGGACACCTAGTGGAACGATTTAGTGTTAGAATATAATGCAACTTAATCCCCATCCCCAAACCGAGAACCTTTGGGCAACCTATCGCCAAAGATGTAACAGGCTAAAAACGGACTACTGTATGGCATACTAGCTTGTCGGAAATAATGTTCCAAAGTTAGGCACATTTTTGGCGAGTTTTTTTTTTGGTATGGCTATTTTCATTGCCCCCTCAGAATTTTCAATTGCCCACCCAGTAACCTCACCCTAGATACGGGCCTGATGTCATTCTGGGTATAATACTCCACTTCTGTTATAGCATTTCGGTCTGGAATATGGAATATCTTTCAATAATCTATGCTAGCTGCTCTACGCTACCCAGGCACTTATGTATGTACTTGACCTAACTAACTTAACCTAACTATCCGGTGTGCACAACATTGTCAGACTAAACTCCAGCTGACACCCCAAAAACCTACAATCCACTACAGAAAAATGTATATTGTTTGTTTATTAAGTGGCCCTTGGCCTTCTATCATTTCATGAAAGTGGCCCCTGGGCCAAGCAAGTTGAGTATCCCTGTACTAGGGAATGAGAACATGAGAAACCCAGAATGTTGTCAGGGCCTTTTCCCTTTTCTGTGTGTGTGTGTGTGTGTGTGTGTGTGTGTGTGTGTGTGTGTGTGTGTGTGTGTGTGTGTGTGTGTGTGTGTGTGTGTGTGTGTGTGTGTGTGTGTGTGTGTGTGTGTGTGTGTGTGTGTGTGTGTGTGTGTGTGTGTGTGTGTGTGTGTGTGTCATGCTGTAAACTCAAATTTGATCACTAGATCAAATTATAGAAAATGTACTGTGCACTTATTCAGGAAGACGCACACTCACGACACACAAACGTTTCAAAATTAAAGCCAATTTAGGTCATCTCATTCGATTTTTCTAGCTTCATAACTAAAATGGTGTGGTTTGTATTAGACCTCTAACCTGATGCTGCCAGATGGACGGTTTAGCTTCACATTACGTTTCACTAAACCAGTCCATCTGGGAATGCAGTAATCCAACCCGCTGACGGAGGCGGGCACTTTTTCCAAGCTACTTGGCAGGTGATTGGATGACCCATCTGTCTATCACCGCTGGTGCGTGTTAACTTCAACCAATCAGATCGCCATGCCTCTGACGTAACGTTTGCAACGGGAGGAATAATAAACAAACCCAGCGACGAACTACAAGAGCTTTAGCATAGCAGTTAGCATGGAGGTAGATCAAACTCTTGCCGGGAGAAGAGCGAAAACATCTTTTCCACCCAGAAAAGCCTTAAGTGCCGTTCTCTGCTCTTCTTTCAATGAAGAAATGCTGTCCAGTTGAGAAATAACAGAAGTTATTGCTGCATCTACGATAGCCTAGCTAGCTTTCGCTTCCGCGGCGGCAGCCATGTTGACGAGTGAAAAGAACTACAAAGACCATGTACCCACTACTTGCCCAGACGCTTCTCAGCAGCGTCACGCAGAAAGCCCGCCTAAGGCTGCCGCTGATTCGACGAGCCGGCCATGGTTCGGGTTTCTAAGCC
Source organism: Poromitra crassiceps (assembly GCF_964638095.1). NCBI lineage: Eukaryota > Metazoa > Chordata > Actinopteri > Beryciformes > Melamphaidae > Poromitra > Poromitra crassiceps. The sequence goes on along the minus strand of NC_139643.1, from coordinate 36,856,380 downwards.
AATCATCTTAACTGCCTGTGCATATCAAGATGGATTACGTAGAGAGAATCTCTTTTGATCTCGCGAGGTTATCCATCTTGCAAGCAAGGTTATTAGACCTCCTGGGTCAGGCAGAACCATCATGAGGGCTGTGTTCTGGCCCCCGGGCTGTACAATCCCCAGGTGTAATCTAGACTCATAAATGTATACGCTCAGTATCCCGGGGTGTAAATGTAAAAAAATAAAAAAATCTGATGTATGCCATGACATGTTAAAATGTATAAATACTGGTTGATTTTGTTTGTATAGTGAATGGTCATTATACTAAGTCAAAGAGGATGTCAAATTGAACTTGTTTTATATGGATAATGTGCTCCAGTTGTCCATCTTTGTTTTTTTATATTCCAGTCAAGCTCCCATTATTATCCAACAGAGGTTTTTAATTGTTTGTTGATGCTGCCTGATCTTGTATAACACTGCTCCTCTGTCCCTATAGGGGTTTCTTGATGGCAGTCAGTGGGTGCACCGGGGACGCTTTCATGTGGTGGAGCACCTGGATTTTCAATGAAGTGGTGGTGGTGATGGTGTGGGTGTGCCGTCTGCGGTCACCTTTAGGTGAGTGTGCATTTAGGGTGTAGTGATTATTCCCTTATCTGTCTTTGGTGCCACACTGTGCTGCCCCCAGTGACTGTCTTCTCTCCCTTCAGTCGATAATAGTTTATTTTATTTTATTATTTATTTTATTACATAATAAAACTGCTTGTAAGACCGCTTGAAGTGCTTATTTTAACTGCTGTTTTAGAATGAGATGTAGATGTATTCATTGTTACGTGCAGTGGTGGAAATGGGGGGGGGTGCGCATGGGAACGGAGTTCCCAGAGTAAACGTTGAGAGGCAACAGCGAGAATGAGAGGGGGAAGGGCATTCCTCTTCAGGTTCCCCTTAAAAAAATGTCTGGCAATGCAGTGGAGAGCAGAGCAGTGGAGAGGGGGCAGCATGAAAGGAGCAGATAATAATAGGAGAACATGTACTGTATTTGGAAGCTGAATAAGCAGTGTCAATATCAATATGTCAACAATAGGGTTGGGTCCCGAAACCCGGTACCACAATGGTACTAGTACTTTTACAACCGGTACTACTGGTATCGAAATGCAACACAGATTTAGGTGCCGTGCCCAAGCTGATGAGTGAAATGTCCGCCCTCCGGTGCTCCGAAACCGATTCCACACGCACCTTCACTAATATTAGCGTTTGGAGTACACGACTTCAAATAAAAAAAATTAATAAAAAAATGAAATCCGCTTAAAATCTTGGTATTGGTTCATGGCTCTGTTTAGGCATCGGTACCGTTTTAAAAGTATCGTTTTAGCACCGGTAGCCTATTGGAAAAATACGAAGCCATCAAGTCTGTCATGAATAAAATCAAAGGGAAATAATCAGTAAAGCTCAGCAATCTTATTTAAGTAACTTTTGTAAGAGATCTTTTACATAGCTGTAATGGTATAATGAGTAAAATCAATAAAAAAACAGTCAAGCATTCAGAAATGGCGGGGGGCGGGCCGTGCTGTGTCCAGGGACGCCCATCCTGCGTAAGTAGGGTTCCCAGAGTTTCCACAACTGGTTCCGTATTGTGTCAAGAGTCCCAGACTACACATAATCAAAGTTGTCATTATTATCAAGAAAACATTATTAATCCAGTAATTTTTCAATTTATATATGGGGAAAGAGTTTTAATTTTAGTTGCCCAATTATATTTTTTGGATCAGCCATTTTCTATTCCCATGACACTTAATGACATTTAATTTACTCATAGGCTCACAATTTTAGCTCTCACTTTCTTTTGGTATCATTTATCATATGTAGGCTAATTGGTGTAATGAATAAGACTACCTTATAAACTTAGCACGACACTTGGTGACACTTTGCAATAAAATAATGTAATCCACTTGCAAAAGAGGATTAGGGCCACACATGAAAAATTTGAGTTCTGAGATTATAGTCAGAATTTTGAGATTAAATCAGAATTCTGACTTTAAAGTCAGACTTTAAAGACAGAATTCTGAGATTAAAGTCAGACTTTAAAGACAGAATTCTGAGATTAAAGTCAGAAATTCATTTCAAAATCAGAACACAAAATTTCAAATAAATACACAAATAAAAAACATTGAGAACAAACTTATGAAATGATTGTTGTAAGGCACATGAGTTATGCATGTATAGCACTTCGGAATGCAATCATTAAATTTAAAATGATAGAGTACATTTAAATGAATTAAAAAAAGGTCATCAGCAGTTAATTCTATCTGTGTCCTCCTTTTAATCTCAGTTACAGTAAATGTCGAACCAAAGCATCCTCCCCCAAAGTATCTCTAGTGAGAGTCTCATTTCATCCATTTCACAATATTGAGGGTCTTTCTCATGTATCATGTTCCATCTGTGAGTATTATCAGCGCCTTATAGGTGATCATTAACCACTGATTATCGTTGATCAGGTTGAGATGGAAGCATTTGGAAGTCTCAAAATATTACATGAAATATGTAATACCATTTTCCTGTGGTAGAGTTGAGTGCCTCCCCCTCTTACCTGTAACAAACATCGCCATCAGTGCCACACTGACCCACAGGAATCTGTTCATCTTGATCTCAGAGATGTGTGGTCTACAGAGAAAATAAAATGATGCCACAGCAATGGAACCAGTCAAAAATCCTTTCAAAGAGCCAACAGTGCTGATAAAGTGTATATCCAGGTAATGAGCATCGCCTGCTGTGGACATCTGCTTTTATATCCCAAGGGTGTGGTGTCAAACAAAAGAAAAATAATGTTTGTTTTGGTCTAATTGAAGACAAAACAAAACTATTGTTTCGATGCCCAACAAGGATGGGGTTGAACAGCTTGGAATAATGGGGCATCAGAGAGGCGTAGATTATTGTGGAGGTGGTAGAATGAAGATTTGACAGTTTGACGGATGTGGGACTTGAGGGAAAGGGTAGGGTCAAGCATCACGCCTAGGTTGCATGCCTTCTCAATAGAGATGTGTATCTTCAGTCAATGATACAGTAATTCCTCAACAAACATTGAGCTACCCAGCAAGCAAAAATATTTCATGATGACGTTGTGATGACATCTTACAGTGACATCCAGGACTAGGCCAAATCACAGCCGATATGGGGATGATTTAGACGTGTCTTCCAAGTCGTCGAGCTGACATCGCAATATGACGTTACCACGAATAGGCATATTCAGTTATTCTGCTATGTACACAGTGTGTATTCAGCAACTTTATACATACAGTAATACAATATATGTCCAGATTAACAATTTATGGTACATAAAAAAAAAAAAAAACAGTGCCACAACTGGGATTTGAACCCAGGTCTCCTGTGTAGTGGCGTGCTAATTTATCGCTGCACTATCTGATTGCTGAGTTAAACAATGGCATGTTAAACTAATGTACCATCTTGAAACATGGATCACTGTTCATTAAAAAACTAAATGTAATTTATTGCATTCAAACCTTAATCTCGAAGAATCATTGGGATTAATTTTCTCCAGCCTATTAACTGTTAGACACCGGTCCTGCGCTACACCACAGGACAGGCTAAATACGAGACACGAATATACTGTAGGCTACATGATGTGACATTATAACTACACTATACCATACTTTGAAGAAAAAAATTAAATAGAATAGAAATCTTTTTGAATGTAATGGAAGAGAGCAAGTGAACTTTGCATCTAATCAACGGAAAATACTGATCAGTCTTTCAATCAAAACCACACATATGAATACTGGGAAGAATTAGGGGTGGAATTGAAAGCAATATTGGGATACGGGGTACCTAACACGTGTGAGGTGCTTTATTTAGGTACTGTAACTTAACCAATGAAAATGTACAGCGGGAGGATCAGTATTTGGTTAAAGTTTTGCTAGCAGCAACCAAGAAGGCAATCACAAGGAAATGGTATAAGGAAGAACCACCACCCCAGATTCATTGGATGGAAATAGTAGAGGAGATTTTCGAAATGGAAAGACTTACACACATCCTGAGAATTCAAAAGACACAATTCGAAATAAAATGGGACAAATGGACAACTTACAAGGAAACCCCTCTTCACAGAGACACCACCCTAACCCCTGAAAGAAGACCTGAAGAAGTTTGAACCACAGAATGTATTCACGTATCATTGACATACTCAACGCTTGTTTTTTTTCTGGTTTTTGTTTTGTTTGTTTATTGTTTGCTTTGTATGTGACTATATGTGCATAAAACAATAAAAATTTAAGTAAAAAAAAAACCCCACACATATGAAAAGGAAGGACAGTGTGACAAGTTTGAAAACATGCAATCCACACCTGGGTCAAAAATTATAAGTATTTTTCTTTTAATCTATAGTGATAGGGGCAGGTATGTTGCCATAGCACTTCACAGGAGAATACACAAAATTGACCTGCAGATAGTCAATAGTAATTCAGTCAATAGCGTTTAATGTAAAATCCATGTACTCCAAGGTTAAAACAAGCTATTTGGAAATGCTGTTTGATCCAGGTGGTAGGTGGACCGTTTTACAGACATCTGGCTTATTCAATTACATTAATTAAGCATGTAGCTACATTCCAAAGAAATCACACAGGCACACAAGTGGAAATAATATCATGTTGTAATCTGTGTCAGGATTTAGCCGTGATCTGCAGACAGAGGTCTTTGATTTGGCTCTGAGAGGTGAAACTACAATATCTTGAATAAACATTGGAGACGTCACGTGATCAAAACCTGATTTAATCCTTGTGACTTCACTACATAAAGGCAACACACTCTGGACGCTTCTAAAGGTTTTGAAACTGAATCATCACGTGTTGAAAATTGTGGAAGTGCATATAGGTCAGTTCATTCCCCATACACCAGGCATGTCCAAAGTCCGGCCGGGGGGCCAATTGCGGCCCACGGACCGATTTTAAGCGGCCCTCGGCTTGTCTCTCAAAATATACTATAAGTGGCCCTCCACACAGTATTGGTTAATCAAGCAAGTTCAATTTGTATTTCTTACTTTCACCTAACAATGCGAGCACTATCATACAGTTTGTAGACAAGCGCCTAGTAGGAACAACACAGCCAGAACTAATGTTTTCAGATGGTAAACAAAATTCTTAGAGTACAATTCTATTGTTTGTGATTTTTTATTTATTTTCTATAACCTACGCGATATGATGCGAGAAGCAGCTGGCCCCCCGTTATTTTCACATGATCTAATCTGGCCCCCATTCAAAAAGGTTTGGACACCCCTGCCATACACCCAACACATTGCATGTAATTGTCTCCTATACTATACAGGGAGGGTTATGTCCAAGTTGAGTCATATTGTGCATCCCTTTAGTATATAGACACTGAACAAAAAATGTAATTTAAAATATAGTAAGGCATACAAAAGAATGAATGAAATTTTTGAATTGGAAATGTGGGAAACCCTATAAATTACAGGCCATTAACTATGTAGTAATGCCAGCAAATAACAAAGTAATTTCCAAGTAAAATATATTTAATAACTACTTAGGTCCTACTGCATTAGAACGAGTTCAACTACTGAGTAAGTAAACAAAGGTGCTTTTTATCAGCCGAGGCCTGTTCTGGTGTTTCAGCTGTTTTCTGTTGTGATTGTGAATATTGTACATATTCAGTCCTGGGAGGCTATGTCTTTTCTAAAATATGTAATGTATTATTGTATGCATTCTACATTATAAGCAAATGAAAACCTAGGTGTTGTCGTTTTCTGTTCCTCCCTCTGTGGAAGATCAGACCAATGCCTCTATAGCTCCTTAAGAGTTTTCAAAAGTGTGGTAGTGCCACATGAAAAAGTACTTTTTTATATTTAGCTGTATATCACACAGTAATTGGCAGTCATTTGAATGCTATAACTAGTCATTACATCTATTTGATGTGTTACTTTGGTTTCCCCAGTTATTATTGCGTAATTAATGGCCTGTAATTTAAAGGTTTATTGAAATGTGTAATGAGCTTCTTCTTCTTCTCTAGTGGTCCCAGGTGCTCCAAACAGCCACCATGGCAGCTCCAAGGGCTACAGTGAGAGGCAGCTGGATGGAGGAGGCGCTGTTGCAGAGGTTGGTGCTGCAGCAGTACTTGGTGACCTGGTAGAAGGTCGTCAGGATCTCTCCTGAGCTGTTTTGGCAGTTTTTTACAGTTGGTACTATACAGCCTTGGGCATGGAGAGTCAGCAGTCCTGTCCGATTAAAAGCTGTGGGAAACAGAGGGGAGGTATCATTGATGTGAATTGTATTTTACTTGAGCTTATTATACAGCGGTCCCCAAACTTTTCCGACTCTTGGCCAACTTGAAAATCTCAAGAATGTTCCCAGATCCGACTGTAAACAGTACGGAGGCCAAATAATGCCTTCTCAGAGCACTGTTTATTTGAATGTTAAAAGGAGCTGTCCATCAGCACCACCCAGAAATCAGAAACTAAAAGTGAAGGGCTGTCTGCAATAGGCTAATTAGCAAATCATTGATTACATATTAAAAAACTATCATTCAACAATGGAGAAATGCATTCCCATACACAATAATGAAATAATAATAATAAAAAAATCACAAATCGTAATATTTTGCAAATGATTTGGCAGCCCACTTGCAATACCTTCACGGGTCTCCAGTGGGCCCCAGACACAGGTCGGGGGAATAGAGAGCCAAAGTCACGCCCACTTCCGGTTTAGGCATATTATGCACCAGAGCCATTTGTCCATACATTTCTTAAAATGCTTATACAAATATTTTTCTTGGTCAAACCAAGCGATTCAGCTATATTTGGAATCACAAGAGACCAAAGAACATGTCACTCAGACTCAGAATGAACTAAGGAATCCAGGGAATGTGGAATTTTGAGGCCCATAAGGTTCAGAAGTTATAGACCAAAACTTAAGGTTGCAATAGCGCCGCCATCTGGTCGACATGGGTGAGTGACCTTGCCTGAGTAGTGGGGGGCCATAGGAACCCACCTGCCAAAATGATTCCTAATGTGCTTGCTCTGGGACTAGGTTTTCTCAGCTGCACATTAGAAGAGAAAAATAATAATCCTTACAAATACAATAGGGTTCCTAGCACTAATGAAATGTGCAAAGAAAAGAAAATGTCATTGCCTTTTACACTGTTTTGCTGTAGCTGTGGTCAATCGTATCGGTTAATTGTATCAGAGATGGACAGCATTGACCAGCTTATTTCTCTTATATTTAATAAAATACCAATATCAGCCCATTATCCAATATAACAACATGTCAGTCTAACTCAAATAAGTTTGGGGATAACTTTGTAACAGTTCAGTAGAGCTATCTCCTTCTGCGAGATGAAATAAGCATCAGTCATTCAGCTGTTGATCTTACTGGCTTCTCCTTTGTAGCATGAGGTCTGATCAGCGCTGCAATTTACAGTTGTCCTGTGGAGGCAGAGGCCGAAGAGGTCAACATCACAGGTGTAACAGCTCAGAGACTCAACTGTGGGAGGAGAGGAGAATGAGGTGAGTGGAGAGGAGAACAGAGGAGGAGGGGAGAGAGGAGACGGGGGGAGAGAGAACGTTCAGAGAGGACACAGGGGAAAACATTGAAAACATTTGAATTGTTTTTGGTATCAATCCTCAACCATTATGCTGTGGGTGAAAGTAAAAAAAAGAAAAAGCTCAACAATGCAACTTCATTTACTTTACCACCTTCATCAAACAAATGCCTGCTGTAATCACAATGTACACAATAGGCTTTGTTTCAGTGCCACTCAAGGTGAAGAGTGACCTCGGCCCTGTTTCACAATGTGAAATGCATTGTGACTTTGAAACAAATAATGTGATACGCCGCACCCTTTTTATGAGGTAATAAATACAGAAGAGAGGAAATCTACAGTACGCTGCTTTTAAAATCAATTTAGTACAATCACACTGCATGCTCTGACCACAATATCCTGTCCTTGGTTCTCTACAAAATCATAATCAGCATAATTATCATCATCATCATCATCATCATCATCCTCCTCCTTACTAATTGAAACATCTCTAACTAATCTCTAACTAATCTCTAACTCTAACTCAAGGGAGCGAACATGATTTTTTTTTTAATTCAACCAAACACAAATTTAAAGAGAGATGTTAGAAATTACTAAGAACAACTATGTCGTCGTTATCGACCAAGATGAACAAAAATGCATAGTTTCATCAAGTTTAAACATTTTCATTTTCCCGAAGCAAGTATAAGTTAAAGACGTGCATTTTCCATGCACAATACGCTTGCCATGCACCTACCTGTAACAAAAAGTGCCACCAGAGCCACGCAGGTCCACAGAAACTTGGCCATTATGATCTTCAAAGAGATGTGTGAGAATATGAGAGAAAATGCCACCGAGTAGTGTTGGTCTCTAACTGTGATAATGCAGGACCTTCCTCTTCCAGAAGCTCTGTGAGTGCGATAAAACGGTCGAGAAATAGAGTCGACATCTATTTATACCAGGAGTTATATCGTGATAGATCGGTGCAAATAAAGGCCAACAAAAGGCCTGCGATAAGAGGGAACATGTGACGCGAGGCACATTCCTTTAATATGAACTGTAAAAGAGAAGAGAAGAGCTGTGAACAGAAGGGTATAGAACAGAAGAGAAGAGAAGTGTATAGAACAGAAGAGAAGAGAAGTGTATAGAACAGAAGAGAAAAGAGAAGAGTGTCCTATAATAAGAATGTGAAGTATCTGTGAGTGAGCAGAAATTGTGTTCGGCCACAGCTATGCCATTTTACGTGTGATCGTGCTGAATCTTTCAGGAAGTGTAAAGAGCACATCTGCGGGTGACTTGACAGAGCCTGATTTTTTTAATTAGGTAATTAAGGCCGACGAAATGGGCTAAAATTGTGAATTAGTGGCCGAAATCAGTCAACACAGGTTCAGCACCATGAAGAGCTCCATTCATTAACTACTGATGGAGCTCACCTGAGTGGAGGAGCACAGCTGACCAGAGTTGGAATCAGCCAGAGAATTTTATTACTCGGAGTCTGTCTATAGCTGTCAATATAGTCCCTGATCCCTGAGTCCATTTAGAATGTTTAAGTTGAAAAGGTCTAGAGGAGAGAGGAGAGGAGAGCAAAGGAGAGGGTAGGAGAGGAGAGGAGAGGAGAGGAGAGGAGAGGAGAGGAGAGGAGAGGAGAGGAGAGGAGAGGAGAGGAGAGGAGAGGAGAGGAGAGGAGGATAATATTAAAGACATGTTAAGATAGGCTCATATTTTCTGTATGATGTACTAAAATAAAAAATACCAGTTTTCTTTTAAGGATTTTCTTTATTTTCACTCTTCATTTTGTCCAATGAGACACACACCAATTAAAAGGATAAATAATAGTCAATAGTAATAAAAAACAGCATGGAAGGTGTAAGCATTCAGTGTTTGCCTTAAACACTCCATTGATCGACTTCCATAATGTAAACATGTGAAAAATGAAAACAATTCCAGCCATACACGGTTCATTCAGCTTCATACAGAACATCTGCGTTCGCATTACTTGTCATCACAAAAGGGGAAACTGACATGACAACTATCCACAAGCAGAACTGAGTATAGGACGGCTAACGCTTAGAGCAGTGATTCTCAACCTTCTGCATAACAAGGACATTAGGGCTATGCACCCCCATTTGTCTCTGGGACCCAAACCTGAGAATATTTTTATCATCAGCTTGAATTTTGTGCATAATTCTATGACTATCTGTATTGTAGGTAGAGAGATAACAGTGAAAGTATGATCAAATCAGTCAATCTTCTACATTCTGTTATCTTATTGTAAATTAAATAATGGCGAAGTTTAACAATTCATCAATTTGCTGGGGACCCCCTGGTACCCCCTCAAGGACCCCTGGTGGTCCCCGGACCCCACGTTGAGAACCACTGATACAGACCATTATCTCTAAAAGTCCAGAGAGTTTAGTTGTGATTCTTAGTGATTCACATCATAGCAAAATGACAAATTAAGTCAAAGAATGCCCAACTGGTTTGAAGCAACCGGTTTGTCGGGCTGGTTATATGAACAGCTGGCAGGTGCGGTGTGTCTTTCCTGTCGTTGTTGTTTTTGTTGTGTATAAAGTTTTTATTGCTCTGTGGGGCGGGGATGGAAGGGGTCAGGTGTTTTAGTACAGCACGCTCCCCCACACTGAGGCCAGGACGGCTGCGGCGAGGGCGGCGGTGAGGGACAGCTTGGTGGAGGGGGCGCCGCTCAGCGTGACGGGGTTGCACTTGTCCGTGGAGCAGCACTCGATGGTGGTGGTGAAGGCGACGCTCAGCACGGTGCTGTTGGTGGTGGTGTTACATCCGGCCGGCTCCGTGCACCCCTGGCTGTTGAAGCCCGAGAAGCTGGAGATGCTGGGGAAAGCTGAGGAATAAAGTATCGATGTTGAGATAAGAAGGGTTGTATTGAGAGCAGTAGTAACTTATTTATGACTTTTCCCAGTAACTAGTAATGTAATGGATTACAATTTCCAAAAAGGAATAATATTAGTTACTTATGTAAGTAACTTCAAGTTACTGCGTTACTTTCTCCAGTACGGCACAGTGCTAAAACGAAGTCTGGAGATAGGTTTGGCGAGGCGAGACTGCGTTGCCAGAACACCATAAATCTTTTGTCCTGGGTAGGCAAATAAATATAAATTATTCAGTTTGGCTGATTGTTGACTCCTCCTGTAAGGTTAATTATTGTTCCAATACATTTAATTCAGTTCTAAAAGGAGCTGGCTAAACAGGTTGTAGGCTGTCACTCACAGCGAAAGGAATATAGTAAAATAAGGAGTAATGCAACTAATTACTTTTGAAACCAAGTAATAGGCTAAGTAAAGTAATTTAATACTTTTTAAAGGAGTAATCAGTGATCAGTAGCCTAACTAATTACACGTCCTGAGTAACTTGCACTGATTGAGAGAGAGAAAAACAGATCAGTGTGAAGGTGTGTGTGTGTGTGTGTGTGTGTGTGTGTGTGTGTGTGTGTGTGTGTGTGTGTGCATGTGTGTGTGCGCGTGTGCGCGTGTGCGTGCGTCAGGTGATGAAAGTGATTTTGACAATGCAGACATCTGAGACATGCCTATGTGGTTGTGCAATGTTTGAACTGAGTGCTGGGAAGGTGGACGAGACTTACATCCTTTTCCGGTAAAGCAGACGCTGGTGTTGGTTGTGCAGGTCTCTGTAGCAGAGTTCGCGCAGTAACCGAACAGACCCACTGAGCATTTGTTACAGGTCAGGGACTCGGCTGAAACAGAAACAATACAAAAGGTGTAATGCAGGCAACAGAGATGAGGAGAGGAATCAGATGCGCATGCGCTACTATGTTTCTGCTGTTGTTGGTGGCAGTATAGCTGATCTCCAAAGGGTTTATTTTCCTCAAAAGAGTTAGATTCAGTCAAATGAGCTGAAACAATGGACTGGGGGGTGGGGGGCTGTATTATCCCTGTATCTACAAGAAATTATTTGCACATATTGGAATGATTTCATTCAAAAAGCTTCAAGTTAGTATTTCAAAAACAGGTTTATCATGCCCTCAAGACTATTTTGTAAGCAAAGACTCTCAACTTCCACCCATCATTTGCTTTATTTTCATGGCAGCAATGCCTTTAGTAGAGAGTTTGTTATTTCTGTGTTATTTCTCTTTGCCTTTGATATCAACGATGCCTCATAATGCTTTTCTAGTCTTGCTCCTGACTGCATTGCAGAACCTCTGTGCCGGGGCCAAAGTCTCTGTGCCAAAGTATCACCAAGAAAATGCTGTGGTTGTTTTGTGGTGCACCACACCCTGTTCTGCCGTGCAGGAACAGGACCATGAGCACCTGTCACCTGACCACGCCCTGGTTTGGATGTACCATGGTGTATGAGGAAACAACCACAACCTAACAGAAGTAATATGAAGAAAAACATTCTGATTTCAGAAATGAGGATTGAATTTAATTTTGCCCAAATATACAGTATTCACTCCACTGGTATAGCCTACAGTCACCAAGACAAATTCCTACTAACTAAAAAAACAAATTGAATTCATCCTGTTAGGCAGTTGCTTTGTTTGTTCAACGGTGATGCATAAACGGAAGCAGTGACTCCAAGGTCATTCAATCTGGCTCTCCATTCAAAATAAATGTCAGTCCCATTTACGGATTGATTTGTTATAGAGTACATATACTGTATCATACATTTCATTAGCTGCCATCCTTTTAAAATATCTTGTAAAAGTCTAGCTTTTAAAAAGTATTTTAAAATATTATGGCACACCGTTTTTCTCAGCCAACCCTCAATTGAATGGCAAATTAACTATATATTAAATCAGATTAACTACTGGTCACTTGCATACTGCAACCAAACCTAAAAACTGACCTGAACAATTAAAAAAGGAAATTTATTAGTTGTATTGGATCTTTTGGGGATGGGGACGCCTACATTTACAAACTAATTGCCAGAATTATTTTGATCACATATTGTCCATCAAAGTCTTACCATACAATAATATGTTTGTGATCATTGATTCTTGCTCTTGATTATTGATCAGGCTTACCCAGCATGAAGCATGCGATGGCTGCGACGATTCCAAATACAATCCTGGCCATCGTGCTGTGTGAAGTGATGCTCTTGGCTTCTCGTGGCAGAAAAAATCCTTTTGCAAAGCTTCTTGTCACCTAAGTGGATGGATGGATAGATGGATGTGGAGTGTCAGAAAAACTGGTGAGCCTGCACCACAGGCCCCAGGTTAAATAGAAGACATGAGAGGGGAGGGGACAAGAGGGGGTTCTACAGGTTTCTGTCATTGTGACGCGGTGATGTCATCCCAAACACTTGATAGATGCATATCAAAGAGGTGAGAGAAGGGTGGGCTGAATACAAAGAGCGAGCTGTGCCATGTTGACACTGTTTATACAACCTGACCTGAGATTCAAGAACAGATACAGTATAGTCACTGATTGCAGGTCCCTCAATTAGCAAAAGTTTATATAATTTAGCATAGCGCGTTGTTTACAAAGTAACTCAACAGCAAGAGAAAATGATGATTATATATAATGTACTATCCAAAGGGCTTTGAAAGAGTTTCATCCATAACCCATTGAGGAGCATGTGAGCCTTAAATGAAAAAATGAAAACCAAATTGGAGTTATAAAAGTTTCTTGTGAGAATAGCTATGCTTTAGCTCAGGGGTTCCCAACCTTTTTTGGCTTGTGACCCTACTTTGACGTCACAAAAATCTAGGGACCCGAGACATTCCAAATTCTGGTACATCATCGATAATATCATCAGTGACATCGTCAGTGATGTTACATAATTATGCTTCTTTTTCCCCTCAGAATTCTCACTTTAATCTGAGATTTCTGACTTTAATCTCAAAATTCACACTTTTTTCCTCAAAATTCTGACAGTAACACGGAATTCTGACTTTAATCTCAGAATTCTGACTTTATTCTCAGAATCCTGATTTAAAGTTATAATCTCAAAGATTTTCATCTAAATAAAAATAAAACTCACAATGTTGATTGAGGCTATGGTCCATTGATGGAATCCTTTGCAGTATACTGACAGTCATGTCACTGCAACACTGGATCTCACCTGCAATTACCACTCATCGCCATAGGTGTCACCCAAGAGAACAAAACTGAAATCTTAGAGATTATCACTTTAAACTCACAACTAAAAAAATAACAAAAAATCGCATCTTCGGTAGTATTAAAATTGTGTGGTGTATAAACATTTTAAAATTAAAAAAAGATGAGGCGACCCTATTCCATGTTCACCCGTAAATACAGAGGCAACACACACCAACAATTTTAAGATGTTGATCACAGAAAACAAGAAAAAGTGTCTCACACGCCATAGAAAATATTATTTATTTGATATATTGGCCCTGCATCCTTCTTCAAGATAGTTTAATGAGAACATGACTCTTTAAGATTTTATTTCACATACTAGAGCCTCATTAGTCTCATGTGCATCGCTCCTGATCTGTCATCATGAAATATACAGGAAACATAGAACAGCAAAACACAAAGCGACAGATGACACAGTACACTTGTGAAGGGAGAAGCCAGCACTCCAAAAGTCTTTTCGTATGATTTATTTTCCTCAAACCTGGGCAGCAGACAACGGACGTTTCAGTCAAAGACCTTCCTCAGCGTTGAGGAAGGTCTTTGACCGAGTGCTGGCTTCTCCCTTCTCTGAACTATTTGCTTCACCCAGTGAGTTTTTAATCGATTTTGAGTGTTTTTCAACAGAACACTTGTGGCCTATAATTGAGAATTTGAATGGCCCCTGGACAACTATGTTTTGTCAGAGGAATGCCGCACGAGACTGGCCAAGTAAGAAAACACTCCCATTTAGGTATTTGCTGGGCATTTCCAGAGGTATGAGTCACTTGTGATGTGAACTGGAGTGGGCAGTTAAAAACTGCAGAGCAACAAGCAGCACTTCTGATAGTTGAATAATCAGCTGATGATGTATGATTATAACGATGTCTGCTCTGTGTCATTGAAAGCAGAGATGCAGAGTTCAATGACTGTATACAGCCAAGTAACCACAAAAATGTTCATGATACAATCTGTGCTATCTCAGCCTGAATAGGTTTTGAGCGGGCTGAAACTAGGAGAACCGGTCAGTCCTGCAAGGCGGAAGTCAATAGGCAGACACAGACATTAGTAGACACGGAATCACAACAGTTTCATCAGTGTTCTAAAGCAGGAAGAAAGAGCCTTTTTGTTCCTCCATTTTGATGTTGACATTGTCATTTATTGAATTCTTCAAATTCTCATATCCAATTTTGCAAGACATTCAGCCAGGCATAGCATACACATTTCTTTTTAGGAAAATAATGCCAAGTGTCAAATAGATTCAGGAAGGAAATGATAGATCAAATTGCTCATGCAATGCAACTTGTGATGGATCTAATATCAATTCAAACAGGTGCAGAGGTGCTTCCTGGACGAGGAAGCGCCTTGACAATTTTCCAGTTGCCTCCAATAGATGATAAACAAACAAAATCAATTTGATTACCTTTTTCCATATATATACACACACACACACACACACACACTATACACTACACAAGATCAAGTACATAGCTGTGGCCATTTCTTGTATCAACTCTTGTATCAACTTTCACAGACTTGACTTGATAGCAACAGCGCCCATTTACATGATTTTAGCTATAGACAGTACTTGAAATAAAGCAATTATAAAGCCATTGGCATCAACATGAAATGTTTACGTATTGAAATGAATATAAAGAAATTTTATTTGAACTAGAAATGCATATAGAAGCCTTTTGAAAATTTAAATTGCTTATATGGCATGTAGAAACAGGGTGGGGCAAATGCAATACGTTTAGCTCTATAACTAACAAATAAAAAATAATTTAGCCACACAGTGAACATGATTTAACTATTGGCACCTACTGTAAGGCCCTGCCTGTACTTACCAACTATTTGCGGCTCATTCTGGTAGGACAAGTAAATTGTAGGGCCCAGAGAGTTATGGTGATGACTGGCATGCAACTATGATCTCAATTATCTAATCAGGTCGGTGCTTTCCGCATGCATGCGTCGGATTGCGCTTCAACCACTTTGAGCTATGCCAAGATTAGAATATGTCTGACGTCAGTTTAGAAACGCTTTGCAATAAATCAGTTCACACATTTACTGTCGCTCACATCCGCTTACGGTCACTCACACCTGAGCTATAGATGTTGAGAATCATCCATCGTGCCTAAAAGATTGCAAAGCCTTCAACACTACAGGCCCGAATTGGTGACAAATTACACTTTGGGATGAGGGGTAACAAAAACGCTGAAAAGAGGCTTAAATGTCCCATCGTGGATCTAAAAACGTTGCAGTGTATGTGAAATTAAAAGCACAGTGCACCTGAAGGTGGGGTCGAACACGGGGCCCGCGTGAAAAACAAGTTCTGTAGATCATTTATGTACATAAGAGACCATGGAGCTTAGTGTTGCAGGAGAGCATTAACTAAATCCCTGTCGGTGTGCATACAGTGTGTGTGTGCGTGTGTGTGTGTGTGCATGTGTGTGTGTGTGTGTGTGTTTGATCCATCCACATCTTCCTGCTCAGACCAGGGCCATGGCCATCAGCACAGCGGTGGCGGTGGCGAGGGCGAGCGGCAGTGCGGTGGTGTGGGGCAGCCCAGGCGCTGCGTTGCACAGGTCAATGTTGCAGCACGTCTTCGTCATGGAGTAGATGGTTTGGTTTAAGACAGCCGTGTCATCGGTTCCGTTGCATTCATTCACTTTTGCACAGCCCTTTGTCTTTATAAAGTTCAGGTCGCCTGTGGAGAAATAGCAAATACATCGATTAGCTATTAGATTATACTGGCTATTGACCATTCACACGGTGGCCATTTTGAACACTCGGGGTGGGGAATATTTTGGCCAGTGTCCTACTGTTGTCCTACTCTAGCTGCGCCCTATGGGTGCCAGGATGCCTTTGTTTTTATCTATTTATCTTCTGTATTGAAAGCAGAGACTGGAGAGTCAGCATTTTAAACAGAGGAATAAGTGCCTCAGAATAGAGGTGACTTTGGTCATCACTGGGGAAAGAAAGGCACACTGGCACTCCTTAATGCTAAATTCAAGCATAGACATAAAGGCACAGATGCTAATTTGTATAGGGATCTGATGCATCCTCTTCTTTTCCCCACAATGCACCCACACTACCATAAGGGCTGCAACATCTTAATTATGGTATTAATACCTACTCCTCCTATTCGTGTATATAATGTACATATTGGCGTTTTAAATGGTTTTTTGTGTGTTTCGGTCTTCTTGTGCAGTCCTTTCTATGGCGGGTTTCCCCCTAAAAGGGGCAGTGGCTTATGAGCCTACTACAAAATGATATGTTGCCGTTCTGGTCCATGTGGGAGGTGGTGTGGTGAGGGAAAAGATGCTATGGAAAAGAGGCTGTAGCTAGGGATAGGAAGGTCGGGTTCGAGGGCTGGGTTGAGCGAGTGGCTACGTGTATCTGTGTGGTGGAAGGTGGCGTGATCAGGAAAGGAGGCGGGTCCAGCGTATCTAGGGACAGGAAGGTCGTAGAGAGTTGGGGTTCGAGGGGTGAGTACGAGGAGTGGCTAAGGGGATGTGGGTGGCTCAGGGTCAGGGTTCTGATCCGACTCACAATATTTGCATATCATAGCAGACTGGAGTATTGGCCTTGGCGGAGGTCTGCGCGCTCTCAGAGCGCAATTCTAGTTAGTTGTGTCTGGAGTGGTTTAACTGTGTCTTTCAAAGTGTGCAATGATGCCAAGTCTCCTCCAAGCCTCTCACAACTGGGAGAATGCAGACCGACAGGATTTCTAGCAGTTTTAGCTCCTTACCTGATTTCCCCTCGCCGCTGAAGCAATGTTCTCCCTCAGGGCAGGTGACTTTTGTGGTGAAACACAGACTTCCAACCCCAAAATCACATTTGTAGCACTCCAGGGCATGAGCTGAGTGGGGGGGAGAGAGAGAGAGAGAGAGAAGAGGATCAAAAGCCGTAGAATGAGGGGGGAATAGACCCTTTTCACGGTGGCCATTTTGTGTCGAAAAGGCAGGACCAACACGGGTGCAAGCAGAACACTAATGACAGTTTCCAACTTCCAATCATGGAATTTGGAAACTCTCATTAGTGTACTGGTTGCACCTGTGTTGGTCCTGCCTTTTCGACACAAAATGGCCACCGTGAAAAGGGTCTATAACGTTAGCAAAAGGCAGCAATATGCCTTTTTCACAGCAGCCAGTTTGTGTCTAAAAGGCAGGAAGTAACACAGGTGCACCAAAACATTAATTATGGTTTCCAACTTCCAGGCCATTTAGGTGTTCCAGTGCCAGGGTCCTAATTAGTGAGTTGGTTGCACCTGTCTTTACCCTGCCTTTTAGACACAAAATGGCAGCTGTGAAAAAGGCCCTTTAGATTAAAACTGAGGTCTGCGTAAACATCTTGTCATTTGTCTGAAATGAAAGCTCTTGCTGACAGTCCTTTGCCGTCTAGACTGTTGGAACAGTGTGGGTCAAGGGACACTTTACCGCTCACTCATATCCTGCAGCTTAGCATTTTAAAAGTGACTCAACCAAAGGAGGGTAGACAGGCAGGTTCACTCCACAGTTGGAGAAAGGAGAACTGGGGTGACCTACGACTGGGCGATATGGTTGAAAATCGATATCACAATAATCATAAGGATGTCTTTCTGATTCGATGTGCATCACAATTATGGCTCATGTGTGACAAAAATTGTTAAATAATCAAGTTAATGTTCATCCCATTGAATGGTACATGTGGCAAATAATATGCCTTAAAATGTTTCACATCTCAGTTTTTACATAAAATATGCTCGTCATCAGTTTAGACAGCAGGACTGTGCGTCACGAGATCCCAAAATCACCACATGATGATATGATATTGATGTATCGCCCAGCCCTACTATGACCTGCTGAACCCTTCTCACTTGACCCGTTTCATTCAATAGCTGTGTCTTCCTGAAGTATGCATATTTATTTATGATCTGACTCAATGTCATACATGCATTCTACCAACTCCTATGTGATGAAAACCTGGAATGAGTGTGTGACTGAGTGCTGGAGGGGAGATTCCTACACTCGCCACGCACGCACACGCGCGCGCACGCACACACACACACACACACACACACACACACACACACACACACACACACATACTACTAGAGTTTCTAACAGTTAAACCTGCCCTTCAGGTCTCGACCTCGAAGCTTCACGACTGGGATTGTCATGGAAAGGGATATGATCCTTTCTCACATAAACCCACAAGGCATGTCTGTTTCTTGCTAGTTTAGAGATTAGCTTAGACACTTTACACCAGTGAACTGTTCAGTGTGGTCCATCTGGTTCTTTTGGCTTTCATGAAGAAGACCTTACTCTGCTTAGATCTATTTCATAGCATCAGGGACCTCAGAGGAAATCAAAACCCAGACCCAACTGGGTTTGTTCCATGGGGTCACATTTACTGTATCTATCCACCTGCCTTGATAATTTTGAGAACCAGGAAATGAATAGTTAGCAATGCAATAAATGTCCAGCAGAGGTGTAAAGAGGACCAACATGTTTTCTTTATTTAGATTTAGAAAAACTGCTACTTCAGTTTATCTCAAGTCAATTAAGATCACTTGTCAAGAAAACAAATACATATCACAATTTTAGGCATGTTTAAAAAAAATCTTCAAAATATCTGTTTTGCCATGGTCCTTACAAATAACTTGATGGGTTCTTATCAGACAAAGGTTTTGTACTTCACTCATGTCCAAAAATAACTTGCTCATGTAAAGGGTGGAAATGCTTTCTGGATTACGGTAATAAAGATTAAGTATTCAATAGGGTAGATTATACTAAAGGATAATAACTAAAGTATGTGCTTTCTTTCTAACTTGTGGTGTCTCATGATGAATGTCCCACACACACACACACACACACACACACACACACACACACACACACACACACACACACACACACACACACACACACACACACACACACACACACACACACACCTTGTGCAGCTGGTTTCGGTCACACCCGAACACAAGAGGAGTTGAGCATTGCGGCGAGGGAGCTCCGCCTCCCATAGAAAGACGCATGACACATACTCAAGTGCTTGTTCTAGGTAGGAGCCAGTAATTACATGTGATTGGTTAGTCAGAATCTAATGCAGCCTCAATCTCCACCCTGTCTCTCTAGAATACAGATCAACAAGTCAGGGGTTTGTCTACCTGGCAAAACAGCCAAGACTACGACTACATCTGACAATCTACAAAAACTGGATTCACTTTTACAATAAAAAATATGCAGAGAATTAAATGTGACGGGAAACAAAATACTTTGGGAAATTCCCCTCCCCTCGATGCTGCCACACCTCGAGGACTCGTGGTGGTTAAGGGCTCTGCAATGTAGACCAACAAGTTATCTGTCACCTGACAGCGTCAGTCTGGAAGGCTTTTCCCCCGGGGGTTAGATCCAGTCCAACCTGTCCCCCCCCACCACATCTATACATTACACACAATTATGAGCCATCTAAAGTTCCATGACTGCAGACTACAGAATAAACAGGTCAATTTGGGCGCTTACGAGAAGCTGACTGAGGTGAAGAATTCATCGCATGGGAACAATCACACCAATGCTGTTCAGTTATATAAGGGTATAAGTGCAGAACGCATAAGTGTCTCAATACATAATTGGTTAGTGCCTCAATTTTTTCCCTTCTGATTTCCCCCCCATTTTCTCCTCAACTGTACTTGGCCAATTCCTCTCTGCTGTCCCGGTCGCTGCTCCACCCCCTCTGCTGATCTGGGGAGAACCCGTCAGTCTACATGCTTCCTCCGATACATGTGCCACCCGCTTCTCTTCACCTGACAGCAAAGAGTTTCACCTGCAGGACGGAGCGCGTGGGCGGATCACACTATTCCCCCCAGTTCCCCTCCCTCCCGAACAGACGCCCCGACCGACCAGAGGAGGTGCTAGTGCAGTGACCAGGACTCATACCCCACTTGCACAGATGGCCCATTGTGACTATTAGGAACGTCTGACCGAGAGTGCTTTTACCTCCAGTGTAGCTCAACTGTGTGGGTCGGGAGCCAAAAGTGTGTCACGGGGCCTTTTTGAGCGTCTCGCGGATGTGCACATGAGAAAAAAAAGTTCTTCTACTCATTAAGGTTGCTGGCGTCCGTGGCCAACTGTACTGTCTTTCAGAGTTTGTAGCGGGCTCATTTTTTAAGCTAAAGTGAAGATACTGGTACCATGATAGTAGAAGACCTAAGGAATCCATTGGTACCGACATGCCATGCTAGCTTGTAGTGAAGGGGTCTAAATGACACTACAAAGTTAAGCTAAATTCTGAAATTTGGTCACGAGTTAATGACTAAGGAAGAATGTGGGTCGTGAGGCTAGACCAGTTGAGGACCATTGCTCTACAACTACCCAGACACAGCAACACGCTCTGCACAGGGTGGACACCAAAACATCTGACGGTATGGCAACAAACAGATATATGTTTAAGCCAAAGCAGCCGATACACTCACCACAATACAGCATTTACAATGTGGCAAATCCGAACTGCCAGTGTTATCATACTGATGACGAGTAAAAGCTGGGGCTAGGCCAGATAGCTTTTTGTCTTTGGGCTCAAATATTTGAGATGTTCTGTGATCTTTGTGATAAAGGTTATAAACTTGGCAGGAAAATGTGGGTGGGGCGAGGATTTTACCTTGAAGAAGAAGAAACCGGACGGACAAACCTCATCTCTATTAGTCAGACACACACACACGTTATGCAGCACAACAACACACACAGCATGCTATATATGGTGCTGTGAAATTTGTCTTCCGCCTCTCCCTCCAACGGGCAGGGCCAGGTAAAGGTAAAGTCCCACTGATTGTCACACAATGTGTGATATTTGTTCTCCGCATTTGACCCATCCCCTGGGGGAGCGGTGAGCGGCAGCAGCGCCGCGCTCGGGAATCATATGGGGGTAGACACTGCCGCTCAGGCGATGTCTTCTTCCATGCTTTTCAGTGGGGGTTCATTGATGTTATATGGAGGAGGAACCCCAGGTGAACACGGGGAGAACATGCAAACTTCCACACGGGAAAGGCCATTTTCACGAGATAACCCTCCTGGCACCGAAGGCATGGGGAGACATATACCCAACAGTGCCAAGAGACGGGACTCAAACCCAGGACCCTTCTTGCTGTGAGGCGACAGCGCTACTCCACTGCGCCACCATTGAATAAAAGCAGAAGGGTGTGAAGCAGCTGTGTATACTTCATGGGTTAAGTCATGTGGCGTGCAATTTGGCTTTCCTTGTGACATTGTTGCCAGTTGGTTGCACCATGTGCATGTGGTTCACTGGTTTGAAGTTTAGAGAGTGGCACAAACATGTCAATCATCTCATGTGGAGCACATGATCCCTTTTATATGTATTTCCCCCCCCTGTCTTTCTCACTTTCTTTCTCACAATGGGCACACCTTTGCATAAGCAGCCATGCGTGGCATTTACATGATCATATGCAGACAGATGAGATAAGAGATGAGAGGACCACTTTCTCTAAATTCCACACAGCGGGTTAGGGTTAGTATCTTTCAAACAGTATCTGTTTGAAAGATACTAGTATCTTAGTATCTTAAAACATCTTTCAAACGCGTATCTTTCAAACATCTGCCACCACCGAGGCCACGCTGAGGCACGGCCCAGTGAGCTTCAGGCTGATGTGGATCTAAACTAGTGCGGAAGGATTCAAACAGGCAGGCAGAAGTAGAAATAGCCGATTGACATACATTTGGAAACAGGGAATGTTCTTCTTCGTTGTTGGTCATGATTAACGGTCCGCATCAACAGGGCTGAATCATTGACAGTGGTGGTGTAGTCAGGAATGTCATACCGAATTAACCTGGATAGCTAGGCTTAGATAGTGAGGTAATATGCAGTTGTGCGGTGGTAGCATGGAGGGGGGTGTTTCCAGGACGCTGGATTACACCGTTAAGCCTTCTTGAGGTGTCGTGGGCCTAACTTAACGAAACGTCGGTGAAGGAAGGTGCCCACTTGAAAACCCCAATGACATGCTTCATACTGCTGTTGGCTAGGGTAGGTAACTGGTGATTTGTGTCTTGTTTATTAGTTTGTTAGCCTGTTAGCTTGTTTTATTCTGGATTGGGCTTCTAAATGTGTTTTTCCTCGGATTTTGGCACAAGGGATAGTAACATCTTGTCCTGTGTATTAATTAATACTAAAGCTAGCTTAGGCTAGTGACTGTTGTGAATAGTGCAGCTGACAACTAGGGAAAGACCTAGTGACAGCATGGAAAGACAGCTGACAGGAGGGATTAGACCCCACCGGGGCTGCAATGGGTTAGCTGCTCATTGTGGCAGTAGCCAAGGCCAATAGGCCATTGGTTACACCCAAACTTGCTACGAAACAGAATTATGAAAAAACACCCCTAGAGTCTGCGAGAGCGGGGGCGGAAGATGACTCACCTATGGTTGACACGGTTATTGACTCTGGAACGGACTTGACTATGAGTAGGGAAAACATGTCAGTGGAAGCCACTAGTTCAGATGTAGATGGAAAGAAGTGTCAGGTTTGCTTGTGTGGCTGGCAGAAGGTAACAACTTTGAGGGGCCTTAGAATCCATCAAGGCAGGAAGAGGTGCTTGGTAGAGGGAACACAGGGACCCCGCATTGATAATTATTTCTTAAGAAGTTTATCAAGTCAGTCGGGTGAAGTCCAGCGACAGGAAGTAACCCACAGCTCGCAGGACATCAGCACCCCTGATGTTGAGGCAGGTCCTAGCACCGAGGAAAGCAGAGAGGCCAGCCAGCCAAAAAGGGAGAAGATTAGCGGTCAGAAGCCTAGAGTTAAGTGGCCAGGTGCAGCGGAAAGTAGGAAGTGGGAAGATATCAATAGTGATTTGGTTAGGATGTTAGAGAAGCTTAAAGGAACTGCTGAGAGTAAGTTGGAGAAAATGGGAGATTGTATTTATGATTATGGTAAGGAAAGGTTTGGCGTCTTTGAGAAAAGGAAGAAACTAGAGGGTGAGGTAGTTAAATCTAGGCGCCAACAAGAGATAGATAGACTTATCCAGGAGAGAAGACAGCTTAAGAGGCAGTGGAGGAAAGCTACAGAGGTTGAGAAGGAAGGCATTGATTGCTTGCAGTCAGATGTGAGGGATCGGTTGGCAGTTTTAAGAAGAGCAGAGAGCATTAGGAAAAATAGGAAAAAGAAAGAGAGAGCTAGAATAGCATTCTATAAGGATCCATTTAGATTTGTGAAGTCATTGTTTAGTAAGGAAAAGAATGGTAGCCTTATGGTACCTAAGCAGAAGCTTGAGGAATATTTGGAGGAGGTTCACAAAGATAGGGAAAGGTTTAGAGAGATGACAGTCCCAGCTGATATTCCACCTATTGGTGAAATAGAGAGCCAGTGTGATGATAGCCCACCAAGGTGGAAAGAAGTTCAAGAAGTAGTGAGACGTGCAAGGGCCTCTTCAGCCCCGGGTCCTAATGGAGTCCCCTACCGGCTGTATAAGAGTGCTTCAGATGTGTTGCAGTTTCTATGGAAGCTGATGAAGGTAGTCTGGAAGAAGCAGGTTATTCCTAAGGCATGGCGTAGAGCAGGGGGAATCTTCATTCCTAAAGAAAGGGACTCGTTAGAGATAAGTCAGTTTAGACCTATCAGTCTACTTAATGTTGAAGGGAAGGTTTTCTTTAGTGTTGTGGCACAGAGGCTGTCTAGTTATCTAGAAAAGAATAGGCTAATAGATACTTCGGTGCAAAAGGCTGGAATTCCCGGCTTCTCCGGGTGCTTAGAGCACACCAGCATGATCTGGCACCAAATCCAGTCAGCTAGGCGTGAGAAGAGAGACCTGCATGTAGTATTCTTGGACCTGGCTAATGCTTTCGGGTCAGTGCCGCATAGTCTGTTATGGGAGGCCTTTGATTTCTTTAGAGTGCCAGGTAGTATAAAGAGCTTAGTTAAAGCCTACTTCTTAGATATTCAACTCTGCTTTACCACAGCAGAGTACACTACAGCTTGGCAGCAGCTGGAGATAGGCATTATGGCAGGGTGTACAATTTCCCCATTAGCTTTTACCATGGCAATGGAGATCATTATTAGGGCTTCAAAATGGGTAGTGGGTGGAGAAAGGCTGCAGGGAGGGCTGCGGCTCCCTCCAATTAGGGCATACATGGATGACATGACGACTATGACGTCAACCGCTCCATGTACTAGCAGATTGTTGGATAAGTTAAATAGTAATCTGCAGTGGGCTAGAATGAAAGTGAAGCCAAGTAAGTCCAGGAGTATTTCAATCATTAAAGGGAGGGTAGTAGGTAAGAAGTTTGTTATAAATGATGAGGTGGTGCCTACAGTGTTAGAGAAACCAGTCAAGAGTTTGGGAAGATGGTATGATGCAAGTCTCAGTGATAAGGGACAGTTTGAGGAGGTGAGGCAGGAAATGATTCAAGGTATTTCAAGTATAGACAAGTCAGGGCTCCCAGGAAAGTTAAAGTTGTGGTGTTTGCAGTTTGGATTGTTGCCTCGGTTGATGTGGCCACTGACAGTGTATGAGGTTCCCCTTTCAAAGGTAGAAAAGCTAGAAAGGATGATTAACTCATTCATTAGAAAATGGCTTGGAGTCCCACGCTGCCTAAGCAGTGTAGCCTTATATGGGAAAGGCATATTGGAATTGCCATTATCTAGCCTGACAGAGGAGTTCAAGTGTGCTAAGGTTAGACTGGAAATGACTCTGACTCAGTCAAAGGATCCAGTGGTTAGGAGTGTAGCGCCCACAGTTAAAACAGGGAGGAAGTGGAACCCAAAGGAGGCAGTACAGCAAGCACAGTCAGCTCTTAGACACAGGGATATCATAGGTCAGGTGCAGCATGGGCGTGGAGGCTTAGGGTTGTGCATAGGGAAACCTGTGTGGAACAAGGCATCAGTAATAGAAAAGAGGAAGATGGTAGTTGAAGAAGTACATAGGCAAGAGGAGGCAGTAAGATGTACTAAGGCAGTGTCGCAGGCAAAGCAAGGACAGTGGGTGAACTGGGAGAGTGTAGAGAAGAGAAAGTTGAAGTGGAGAGAGTTGTGGAGCATGGAGGCCAGCAGAATTAGATTTATTCTAGGGGCTACTTATGATGTGCTGCCATCTCCCCAGAACTTAAATCAGTGGTTGGGCGAGGATGGTGCCTGCCCATTGACAGTGGTGGTGTAGTTAGGGATTGTTTGTTGTTAGGCTTAGATAGTGAGGTAATATGCAGTTGTGCGGTGGTAGCATGGAGGGGGGTGTTTCCAGGACGCTGGATTACACGTTAAGCCTTCTTGAGGTGTCGTGGGCCTAACTTAACGAAACGTCGGTGAAGGAAGGTGCCCACTTGAAAACCCCAATGACATGCTTCATACTGCTGTTGGCTAGGGTAGGTAACTGGTGATTTGTGTCTTGTTTATTAGTTTGTTAGCCTGTTAGCTTGTTTTATTCTGGATTGGGCTTCTAAATGTGTTTTTCCTCGGATTTTGGCACAAGGGATAGTAACATCTTGTCCTGTGTATTAATTAATAATTCTAAAAGACATGGGGAAGATACAAGGAAGTAACTACCAGTATACATGGACATAGCTTTAATTTCAAAAGTGGAGGGGACACATTTTGTACAGGCCCACATTCTCAGGCCCAGCGGCCATTTTGTTTAAATGTTTTTCTAAATTTTTGGCCGTTTGAAGCCAGATTTAGAGGAATATCACATTTTAAATTAACATTAGGATTAGACTGTTATGATGGCATTATTCAGTTTTAACCATAAAATGTGCCCATTTTCTCATTCGGGTAAATACTGTATATTTATATTTCGAGATTTTTGTAAATTATTTGTGCTGTTATGGTTATTAAACTAATAACCATAACAGCACAAATAATTTACAAAAATCTCGAAATATAAAGTAGTCTCGCTTACCAGACTCTCCCAGCAAAGGGGCTGGGAGAGTCTGGCTGGGCACGCTTTCTATTGTGGACTACAATGTGCCATCCCCCGAACGTACCATGCAGGCTGGCTTCATTGCATAATCCACATCAATCGTTTTCAGCGTGTAGCAACGAGCTAGCGACTAGCGCTGCTATTGTTATTGTTTCAAAGGCAGTGGCGCAGACATTTGAGCTCGGCAGATTCGACACTTACAGCAGCAGAGGCATACAGATTCAACACGGGGGGTGTGGAAAGGAAATCCAAATATGGTCGCAGCCGCAGTCAGAGCAGGTCGGAGCCAATGCAGAGCTTGCAGGCAGCGGAATGGGATTTCCATCCAGCACCGACTGAAATGGTCGGCACTCGGCACCAATGAGAGAGCTAACTAAGTCCACCATGCTGCTTCAACCCAGTCAGACTATTAGTTTAGTGACTCACTTCTACACTGCTGCCACTTACTAAAGCTGCGTTCACACCGACCTATTAAAGTTTTTCGCTGGGATCGAGTTTACATACAAAGTCAATGCAAACGAGCGATTGACCGTATATTTGCCCGGGAGAAAAATCGCTGGGTGTCCGAGTGACAGAGACAGAGCGGGAGAAAATTTACTCGTCGCCTGAGATGAAATATCCCAACTCCAGCGAAATTACGCTGGCATCAGTTGCTGTTCAACGCTGATTGGCTGCCGTGTGAGAGTGAGTCAAGGATCAAACTGGCTTGGAACAAACCGCTGGTTTATTGTGTGGCAACAAACCGCATTGACAGCTGATTGACAGGCTGAGAGCTGACATGAAGTGAAGTCTGTACTACCGCTATAGAGCTCGCATTATGAGCACGCTGATAGGCTTAGCTTGTAAACAACTACGGTAGCTCGTAGTGGACAAATATCATGACATTGCGTAACGTTATAGCCCACAGATGTCCGTCAATTATTGTGCCTGTTGACGAGCGATTTAAACAGAGCGACAGAGCGATTCCAAAGGCTTGAATCGAGCGACAGAGAGAAAAATAAATATCTCGTGTGAACACAGCTTTAGAGATGTGATTGGGCCCCCCCAGAGCTGTGTGCCCAGACACAGAGGGGGAGAGCTGGTCCTAGTAAGAGATGTGATTGGGCCGGCCCAGTGTCACACTTCTACTGGCCCTGTCGCTGGAAGATGGGGTGGCCGCATGGTCCTAGTGCCTGCCGTTTCTCTGTTTTTTTTTAAACATTACTTTAGTTTTTGGACTCCAAATGGTGCAGGGGTCCAATACTGCCTTCTTAAAAAATGTGGGGGGGACATGTCTCCTGTGTCCTCCCCCCCTTCCTACGTCCCTGCCAGTACACCACTTAGTAATGCTGAGTACTTTTACAGTACTACAGTGAATCTTTCTTCCCGACTTGAGTAAGATTTTGTTGAGGAAACAGCACCTTTGCTTCATTAATATATTTCAGGTCTCTCTCCCCTTTTGCCCTCAATTTTGACCAAAGAATGAGACTGCTGGCTGACGAGAAATCAGCAAATGCATCAAAACAGTATATGGTGGCAGTTTAAACCATGGGGTGTGCCATCTTGCAAATCACCATAATTTACCTAGTCAGCCTACTACTGCTCCCTACAGTTCATTCACTGAAACTACGGATTGCTATGTGTTTAAAACACTGAAATCCTGGATGGGGCGGGGCAGGGGTGGGAATGGGCACTCAAAATCGATGAAATAGTTGCATCATGGGACAAGAGCACAGCAACACAATTATAGAGCAATTACAGTAATTCGATAATATTCTAGGCCTGATATCTCCTCATGTAATGAGCGCTCAAGGGAGCAGTGTTCTCCAGGATGACACCTTCTGAATTTACTACCCGGGTTTTCCAACTGAGGGCACCATCGTCTCAAAAGGAGAGAAAACTTGTTTTAAAACAATTATCCTTTCTACTACTAACAATTGCCAATTCAATACAACAGTGTGTCCATGTGCGGTCAGCACACAAGTAGCTGATAAGCAACAGGCCCATTCCTGACTCCCACATATGCCAAGTCAAATTCCAGAGAGCTCAGTACGAGAGAGAGGTGTGTGTGTGTGTGTGTGTGTGTGTGTGTGTGTGTGTGTGTGTGTGTGTGTGTGTGTGTGTGTGTGTGTGTGTGTGTGTGTGTGTGTGTGTGTGTGTGTGTGTGTGTGTGTGTGTGTGTGTGTGTGTGTGTGTGTGTGTGTGTAAATGAAGCAGATGCAATCTCATTTGATGGGCGGAAAAAGCAATACGGATACTGGAATATAACAACTGAGACGCACTTCATGGGATTTCTGCTTCGGTCACATTACACGGGCCGTGATCCGGACTTGAACCCGGGTTTGAGCTCATGTTATCCACTACCACGTCACACGGTGCACACGAGCATACACACCTGCTTCACTGGGAATGACTCACAAGTTGAATGTATAGGCTATGTACGCAAATAAACCAAAAATAATTACAAGAAGGAAAGGTAAACATGCACAGTGCCTTCATTAGCTCTCTTCAAATATGAATAATGACACTGCTTACCTACCAAAGGAAAGTTAAATATACCCAGGCGGGTCTACTGTCGTTGAGTAAATACACTTTAATGTGCATGCGGATCTATCCTAAAACATACAACTATTGTCCCTTCCTGTGTATCCCTGAGGGACTGGAACAACATCCTTCAGCACAGATTAGAGCAGACACTTAGTCTGAAAGCATTACCCACATTCAGAAGAGTTGCCAACACCAGCAACAGCCTGGACCATGTTGACTTAAAGCAACCAGACCTCATTTCAAACCATTTTTTCTAAGCATTCACATACAGATTCATTCCTGATCATTTTTACATGCATCTAATTCAGTGCAGGTGTAAACACTTCCACCCCACAAACAGCCATTTAAGTAACTAATTAGTGGGGGAAAAGGTGACAGTTATCGTGCATTCCTTTATAACTGGGAACTGGTAATCTTACGACTTCAAAGGTCATGAGCTGGGACGGTGACGTCACCAGAGCTGGTATTTCCCATTCCAAACTCGTAGGAGCCTCAGGAGCCCCGACCTAAAAAATCCAAGATGGCTGCGCCGCGCAACAACAGTAGTTATAATCATAGTAATGTTGTTTAGCACTTCTGTTTTGTTTGTGTCTCATTAAATCAGCTGTACACACAGCACTGCCTAACTTCTATCTGTGTGGACATGAGGCTGCAGTGTTTGTATGTGCAAAATGCCACGAAATGCCATGTTATCAACTGTTATTGCTAACAATGGCTAGCCTGGCTAGCGACTGGATCTGACCAATAAACAGTGAACTTCCCAGCTCAAGTTCTCTGCAAATGGAACGCTAACAAAACGGATGTGACATAATTTAGCCTCCACATCCCAGTTATTTTGCGATAAAGGAACGCACGATTATATCACCTGAAAGCTTACGCTTCTGACACCTTATGCTGTCAGAAGCAACAAAGCTGTTCAGACACACAGGAAACCGATCACATGTGGCGGCCTGAGGCAATCGGATCTCAATGCGCATTGGGTGTGTTCAAACCTGTACTTTACTGAGATCGGATTGGCAAAGATTAGGACTGTGCCGTTTAAATACCAGAACAGGGTCAGAGACAGAAATCTGTCACGTCCCAGATAGGAAGGAATTGGGCAGGTCCCAGATAGGAAGGAAAGGTAGGTCCGGGTAGGAAGGGAAGGGTGTGGTCTGAAACAAGAGATGGGGAACAGCGGCGAGAGGGGCTGCCAAGGACAAAACAAACTACAATAGACCCCAACACAATAATAAGAACATATAGGATATAGCCTGCACAACACACCCAGTCTGCAAACACTTTTTGTTGACAGTGAATCTGACACTGGGCTTTGGCTCAAACTACGATACTACATGTATTGGGTGAGGAATTTCTCATCTAATGCGTGGCAGGTTGAGAACAAACACAGACTTAGCCTATAATACCACGAACAGGCTGCCTTACCCAAATCCTATAATATGGTATTGCAGCAAGAGCCAGGGATGTACTGGAGGATAAACACAGTGTTTTCTCATCCGTGGGATAGACTTGACTCATATTTTCCATGTGACCAGTGAGTTCACAGTGTGCATCATATGAAGCAGTTATCAAACAGATTTAAGTGGAGGATGGGGTGTGTTTTTTTTGTTGGGGGGGGGGGGGGGGGGGTGGTAATTAATGCTGTTCTATAGAATTGAGGTTTGTTTATAAATGATGCAGTATCACATTATAATGAAGAACTGGTAAGTCAGCTTATGTTTAAGCCACTTTTTGTTAATTTACCCCTGGGTTACTTACAGCAGGCAACAACATGTCATAGGAAAACACAGTCTGACAACAGCCTGAAGCTCTGCGCCATTTAACACAGTAAACTACTAACTAGGCTACTGTAAGTCAAATATTGGAGCAAATGTTAATGAACCAAAACACAGAATAGTGCCCCAACAAAAACGTGCTTGACAAGAATTGTGTTCTGAATAGTACTTCTCTGTTTATGGTTATTGTGTTGTCCTCATTTCCTCTATGGAAATTAGATTTATAGGCTCAAGACAAAATAGAACTCAACACTAGCCTACTACTACCTAGGCTATACCTTACAACAACAAATAGGCTATATAAATATCTCAATCTTGTAGGTCGACAGCATTTCTAAACTAGGCTATACAGTAGGCTATAATATTCCTACATGGGAATATATAGTGATGATGAAAAAATACATAAAAGTCACTAAAAACTCACTATTGAGTGCAGTAAGCACGCACGCACACGCACGCACACACGCGCACACACACACACACACACACACACACACACGCACACACATACACACACGCACACGCACACACAAGACTAACGGTTTCCTTTGAAGTCGTCAACGTTGTCCCCACAAGCTGGTTTTTAATTTGTTTTTGTTTGTTGTGATTTTTTTCAATTAGTCTCCGCGGGAGCGGTCCTATCGTAGTTAAAAAAAAACATATTAAAACATGCAAAACCAATCGATTAACCACAAGTTAGCGGTTTTCCTCTTTTCTTACCGATTGCAAAGCAGATCCCAGCTGCAAAAATGCTGAGAATAATTCTGTTCATCTTGGAAAAATAAGGCTTGAAAACTCGACGTGACTCCCAGGACAATTCTATCTGCGTGGACTCAGACCGTTATAATCTTGATCAAACATTTTTTTTTGCGCCATCCCTCTATTTATAACCTTCCACCTCCCATCCAAACGTCAGCATTATCCAATCAGAGCGCTGTTTGGGACATCCACACCCTTCCCCCCTAATCTCCCACCTGTGCAGTGTGCACAACAAACAGCTAGGTAGGGGCTCCAACCGGGTTTAGGTGCTCAATGGTCGATGGTGGAAATGTGCTTTAGACAAGACAAGACAGGACAAGTTTATTTGTATAACACGTTTAATCACACAGGGGCGTAATGCAAGACAAAATTCTGAGGGGGCACAATAGGCTGTATGGACCCAACAACATTTTGGCCATTTTTTATTTATTTTGGCCATAAATCAGATTTAGAGGGAGATCTCATTAACATTAGGATTAGACTGTTCTGATGTCATTATTCAGTTTTAACCATCAATATTTGCTCCTTTTCTCATTAGTGTAAATAGCTACTGTAGTAGCCTATGGATTTTTTTTTATTATCAATTAGCCTATTTGTGCTGTTATGGTCATTCTTTTCTGTTTTTTAAGAATTAGATTTTCCTCTGCATCTTGACCTGGAGACATCAAATGGAATGCAGTGTTTTGCTAACTACAGTATAACCTGCACAAGCAGCTCACTGCCATAAGACTCACACAGCTCTCATTTACCAATAGGATGATAGCATTACTGATGTTATTGTTTATAAGAAATTATTCCATTTAAGAAATTTATAATTTATAATCTGTTTTAGGTGTGACCTAAGTGGAGAGGGCTGGAGCAGAACAGTGTTGGATATGAGTCACTGGAATTAGGGAGAGGATACGGCAGATTCCACAAAAAAAGAGATTTATTGTGTCTTAGACATTCCCTTTGGGTTCTGGAGAGAGCACACAAACAGAGAAATCCATTTAGAAACATTCACGTGGTATATTCTCAACTTAACACAAATACGGTACATCATCATCATCATCATATAAAATTGAGTAAGTGGGCTCTGTCTGTTTGCATTTTTCGTCACTTTTTTGGTCCCACATTGTGAGATTTGTGAGGATTTTGGTCAATAAGATGTCACACTCGAGCACTCGAAGATGTCATCAGTGATGGTCACCCGAGCAATTGTGATGTCACTGATGATGTCACAGTCTATGATGTCATCAGTCAATGTGCAGACTCTACTTTTCTCTCACTGACGTCATCAGTGATGCGAGGTGGGGCAATTGTGCGCTGAGTGATGTCACTCGAGCACTCCATGATGTGATCAGTGATGGTCACTCGAGCAATTGTGATGTCATCAGTGAGTGATGTCATCAGTGATGCGAAGTTATGCAAATTTGCGCTGCGCATGCCAATAGAGCAGGCGAGTATTAGCATTTAATCATTCCATGTACTCAACTTAATATATCACTCACTTTAGATGCACAATAGCGAGAACAAAGGGAAGGCCAGGCTGGGTGGTGGGATGAGAGCATGAGAGCACCTGTGCCTAGCTGACCTCAGACAGCAGGTGTTTGCTTGTTGGTCCTCCCAGAGATCAACAGGGGTGATCACAGTCAGACATGGAAGATTTTCAACGTCTTATCAGTATGTTAGACTCGAACATTTAAGATGTTGAAAATCTAACATTTAGAGCAGTTTTCTCCGTGTCTTTAAAGCAGGTTAATGTTTGCTAGTTATAATGTAAATGTGCTGTGTGATCCAGGACTCAGATTCTACTTTCAAACCCTGTTGTCACTTTGCCCTCGGGGTTATAAAGCACAATGAATGCTGAATTTATGATATATTCTGTCAACAACTTATAATCTTTAATAAACCTTATTTATATAAGGTCTCATGCATGATTATAAACATTTATGATGAATTTTACATTGCCTTATAAATGCATTATAATGTGTTATGAATGTGCTTATAATGCCTTATTGAAATGGTCTTCCTAGAAAGTATTACCAGTTAATCATTCCATGTACTCAGAAAACAGAATCTAAATTCAGTCAGTTCAGTGGAACAAATCCCACAAACACAAGTCAAGTCCAAAGCCACCAGAACCCACGTCAAGTCTCATTCTCTTCAGCATCAAGTCAAGTCTCATTCTCTTCAGCATCAAGTCTCAGGCAATTAACATTGTGACTTGAGTCTGACTCGAGTGCAAGTCATGTGACTGGAGTGAATCCTGTTCTTCACCTTTGGCTACGTTCACACAGCCATCCTTAGTGCTTGAATCTGACTTGTTGCTCACATCTAATTTTTTTGTGTGGCTGTTCACACAGACTTTTTAAAAGTGGCCCATGTCAGACTCCAGTGTGAACAGGTCGCGGACCTGAAGTGACCGGCATACACAGAAGAACAACTATAACGTCACACGCAGCACACTGCTGTTCTACGTAAACCCGGAAGAAGACAGCAGCAAACATGGTGGTAGCTGACAATGTTGTTTCATCTGTTGTTTACAGTTTAATTTACAAGTTATTGTGCAGTGGAAGCCAGTGAATACAGGAGCAGATGATAACGAGGAGGAGAAAGAGAGCCAACATTTTAATGATGGCATTTTGTGGAGCAATAGCTGCTACTTCTTGCTAATACTTATAAGGTCTAAAACCTCACTTTCCCTCCACTGATTAGCCCCCTCACAGCTGTCCTCCATGTTTGTAATCACAATCTGCCCACTTGGTCCTCCCTCCTCCCGCCAGCGCAGAATAGTGATGAATGTCGCTCTGGAATGACGTAAAAGTCACATTGAAGCATTAAGTCAGATATGGGCCAGATGTCTGTTCACACCGGAGTCACATTCAAAAACATCAGATTCGAATCTGATGTTTTTCCACATTTGAAAGTAGCCCAGGTCGTCTTTAAAAAAGTCACTTTCAATGTGACTTGTACTGTTCACACAGTCATGTAAAAGACTGACCTGAGTCACTTAGGGGGGAAAAGATTAGATTCAAGCACTAAGGATGGCTGTGTGAACGTAGCCTTTGTTGCATGTCCATATTCCCTGTCCGCCCTCCAGTGTGAAGCTTCCAGTCCAAAGCTTAAAGCAGGAATGCCATCAAACTAATATTAGAAACACATTCGAATCCACACAGGCTTATGTATTTCCACTGGCTGTGTTGACATTAGGAGTCAACGCAGTTGGGTTTAATGAGACTAACTGGATGTGATTGTAGTTTGTTGTAGGATCCCTAGCCACATCACAGTTATATATCTTTAAACAATATATAATATCACTGACCTGCATGGACTACTGACTTGTAATGGAGCCCCTAGCATAAGAATTCTACACGTGTGTACTTACAACAGAGTGATAATAAATATCTTGAATCTAATATAAATTATACAGTCAAATCGTATACCTTCTGTGTACTGTGGTTGTGTAGTGAAGCAGTGATACCATGAAGTGTGTCAGTGTGCTGCATGCCAACTGTGTGTGCTTATTATATTTCAGTATCTATTCATATCTGTCTGCGTCATTTACACGCCTTAAAATAAGTGATCGTCTTTGATTTGGCTTGTGACTCGACCCTCCTCCTCCCGAGAGACAGTAGGCCCTGTGTGTCAGTTGTTCTCAAAAAGAAGATGCAATACTTTCTTTCTCACTGGTTTCTCAGATATTCAAATCATTAATACAGGTTTTGCTTGAGGTGGCAATATAGTGTTGATCACAGCTACCTGAAAAAGCAATTCTGTTCATTTCCAAAGTACAAGGACAGGAAGACAGTGCCGCATTTGTTGACACTAGCTTACTTTCTTTCTTCTGCAAACATGAAAAACTTGTAACCACGTGGTTCATTTTTCCTGAACCACAGATTTTCCTATTGGGCAAACACATGAGCAAATATAATTGTCTTCCCAAAGCCAGTTGAACCTGATGACAACATGTGAGCTCGCTTTGCACCGCAGTTTTGTCACATGGTGGCACTTGAAGGCGTCTGCTTAAACATTAAAGAAGAAAATTTTAATATCTGGGTCGGATAGCTGGATGGAAACTTGATTTTTTTTTAAATCCTACGAGTGAGGAAAGGAATGCGTCAGACTTGAGGCTTCTGTCGGCCACTCCTCATATGTCTATTTGTCTCTTTGTGTTTGTCAGCTTTGCAAATAGCCTTGGAGGAAAAGACAAAAGGCATTTACCAAACAACGGATGGCAACTGTCTCAAGTCATTGCTAAGACATACAGTGTGTTTCTCCACATCAACCACGAAGACAGGCTGTTGGTGTGGTTGCTGTGTTTGTCAAGAGCCAGTTGGTAGGCTATCTGTGTGAAGGTAAATTAAAGGGGGCATGTTTTGGCCTGTTGTCAGAACGGAGGAGCGGTTATGAAATGGCATCTTCACAGTCATCATTTTGAAATAGTTCAGTAAGAGGGAGGTTGTTTTGGCTGGGTGAAAAGCCTGCATTGTTTTGCCCACAGATCCTCGACATGTTTCTCAACTGTTGTCACTGGGCCTGTGGGCGAGAAACAACCCAACCAATCCTCCTCCCCATCCGTCACACAGCTGAGCTCAGACAACAACACGTGAAGAAGTTGACACTTGGCCAGAAAAGAAACCTGCGAGGAAGTCAAGGAAGTCGAGGTCAAGGAAGTCAGGTTGAGCAGTCATTTAAACAACATAAACAGAAATGGACCAAAGTTTATTCCCTGTTGCAGTGTTTACGAATACCAGAGCCAACAGGAAATATGTTTGGATCCAAACTATTCCCTAGCAACAGAATTTGTGTGAAACCGTCGATAGGACTCAACAACAACTAGTCTTTGATTGTTGATAGGACTCAACAACAACTAGTCTTTGATTTAAAAAGCCGATACGGCAGGGATGTCCAAACTTTTTTGAATGGGGGCCAGATTAGATAATGTGAAAATACCTGGGGGCCAGCTGCTTCTCACATCATATGGGTTATTTAAAAAAATCTATTGTACTCTGAGGATTTTGTTTACCGTCTGAAAACATTAGTTCCGCCTGAAAACATTAGTTCCGTCTGAAAACATTAGTTCCGCCTGCGTTGTTCCTACTTGGTGCTTGTCTACAAACTGGTAGTGCTGTCATTGTTACTGTAGGGGAACCAAAACAAACCAAACCAAGAATGCAAAATGAACTTGCTTGATTAACCAATACTGTGTGGAGGGCCACATAGTATATTTTGAGAGACAAGCCACGGGCAGTTTAAAATCGGTCCGCCGGCCGCAATGGCCCCTGGGCCGGACTTTGGACATGCGATAACGATAAGGGAATTCATTGCATACATTGCATGCTGTGTATTGATAAACATAACTTAACGACATTATAATGATACAAAGTGATAATCGGTAAAGCATCCTTTAAGTTTGACTTCATGCTCCAGTGTTAGTTCTTCTCTCAAGTTAACAAACTTGCTTTAACAAAACCCCATCAGTGTGTCAAGTCAAGTCAAGTCAAGTTTATTTGTATAGTACATTTCATACACAGAGGCAATTCAAAGTGCTTCACATAAAATGGTTGACAGGAAAAGAAAAGAAAAGAAGAGAATAAAATGAAAACAAAACTTTAAAAAAAGAGTATAAAAAGTGCATTAAGCAACAGGCGCAGCAGTTGCAAAAAGAGCTAAAAACTTATAGAGGACTCATTGGGTTTGCATAGTAGCTGTCAGCAGTTAAAAGCGACAGTAAACATAAAAGTCTTTAGTCTATTTTTAAAAGTAAGTAAGGCTGGGGCAGATCTGAGGTCTTCAGGCAATTTGTTCCAGCTAGCAGAAGCATAGTGGGTAAATGCAGCCTTCCCATGATTTGATTTGATCCTAGGGACAGTTAATAAGCTGGACCCTGTTGACCTAAGAGTTCTAGACGGTTCGTAGCGTGGGCGCAATTCAGCTATGTATTTTGGGCCTAGGCCATTAAGTGATTTATAGACTAATAACAGTATTTTAAAATCTATTCTATGACACACAGGCAACCAGTGTAAGGACTTAAGAACTGGAGTGATATGATCAGCTTTCTTAGTCTTCGTGTAGGCCTATTACATCTTTGCCCTCGTCAGTATTTACATAATGCTCAGCTCAGTGGCCTTGTGGTTTGAGTGTCTGCCCTGAGACTGGGAGGTTGTGAGTTCGATCCCCGGCTGAGTCATACCAAAGACTATAAAAATGGGACCCATTGCCTCCCTGCTTGGCACTCAGCATCAAAGGGTTGGAATTGGGGGGTTAGATCACCAAATGATTCCCGAGCGCTGAATCATTTGGGGGAGCTCACCGCTCCCCCAGGGGATGGGTCAAATGCGGAGAACAAATTTCGCACACTCAGGTGTGTGACAATCGTTGGGACTTTGACTAATGCTGGAACATGATATTTAAAGACCTTCTTTTGTATACCAACAGTAGGCTACAGCTCTGTAATCCAAGATCAGCATCACACAAATTAGTCTGAATATGAGGGAGGTTTATTGTGCGCGTGTGGTCTCTACTGTTGCCTGTGCAAATACTTCCTGGTTGCATTGCATCTAGCACGCATATTTCAAAAGGCTTCCCAGAAAAGGAGCGATCCCTAAACTAAAGAGAACAAAAGAGGTGTGGCAGAGCAGTGGCATGCCATTTTCACATGACCGTATGAGCAGCTCATCACATCCCACCCCCCCCCCCCCCCCACACACATTGAAAATGTTTTCTGAGATCAGAGCACACAGACACCTCTCAGTGTTCAGATCCACTGCAGAGCATCAGACAGAGGAAAAGAGGGAGAGATTAAATCAAGAGTTCCTACACATTTCCATTTCAAAATTCCATACTTTTCGAGACTCAGTTCTCTGTCAGACCATTTGACATCTGAGTACAACACAAGTGCGTCACT
Source organism: Poromitra crassiceps (assembly GCF_964638095.1). Taxonomy (NCBI): domain Eukaryota; kingdom Metazoa; phylum Chordata; class Actinopteri; order Beryciformes; family Melamphaidae; genus Poromitra; species Poromitra crassiceps. The sequence goes on along the minus strand of NC_139643.1, from coordinate 36,817,944 downwards.
TTGTGTTGAAAAGTGGTGGGGACATGTCCCCATTATAAATGACACCTACAGTATGGCCACACCACAATTTGGAGGTTTCGGGTTTGATGATGATGTGAGGAAATGTGGTTGGCACCTGGGTTGAGAATGAGTGCTGGAAGCCTGGAAAGCACTAGAATGTTTAGTTCGGCCAGGCCAGACATAGTCTCGCAGTGCCAGCTGTAGATGATATCTCCGTCGCTGGAAGCTTGCTGACGTCGACGGTAGGTCTGACCACGTGAGACTAGGCCAGACACCTCTGACCTCAGATACATGGCTGCTCTCTACTGTCATACAGTAAGGTTACGTGTTGCTGCATGATGGGGAGCCATTTTGTTACATCGGAACTACCACGTTTGGAGTGTGAACTGCACACCCAGCCTAGCCAACTCAAAATGGAGTAATGTTGATTCTGATTACAATGTTGGACCAGATAATGGCGGGTCATTCGTGGGAGAACACATAATTGTATCAAAAGCCCTGAAAACAAAGGGCGGGATGGCCTAAACCCCGCAGACAGGGGTGCAGCGGACCAAACCAGAACAAATCTTTGTCTGTTTTTTGACAGGTCTTTTCAGAAGACAGCCATTTTTTCCCACCAGACCTCATCCGCATTGATTCCAGTATGAGGCTGTTCAGGTCTTGGCCTGGTGATCGCAATGAAGGTGTCAGTGACCTCAGGAAAGGAGGCCCACAGATTCCATGCATTTTTTTTGACAATTCCATACAATGCTGATACAACATTGTAACATTTTGATACAAATTACAAATACTTGCTCAAAAAATGTATCACAATACTAATACAAAATACTCGTCTGAAAAATGTATTTGAGACACAAATACGTATTTTGTATTTTGAAAATACATAAAAATACATTTTATAAAAACTGATAAAGAGCTGCAACAATTAGTCAATCCATCAATTCATTGCCAAATATTACATTAATTGCCTATTTTGATCATCTGTTCATCATTTTGAGCCATTTCTGTAAGGAAAATGTCCTAATTCTCTGATTCCAGCTTATCAAATGTGAAATGTTCTGGTTTCCTTAGATGGTAAATAATCTCTTAGTCCTCTGTGACAGTATTCTCCTTTGTGTACTAGGGTTGGCACCATGGACGATGGCATCGACCATCGTCGATGGGCCGACCCCCATCGACCTCTGACACTTCTACATCGGACCATCGTGATTATCTGTTCGAATTAAAGAGTTGGCAGATTTAATCATAAAAAAGGCTATCTCCACTCAACCGCGACACACTGGGGACGCACAGGCGGCATTAAACAAGCGGCAAAGCGTACCTTATCCCCAGTTCAGAGAAGTGGTAAAGCGGAGAGGAAGAGAAGAAGCAGAAGTCGGTTGTGTTGTGACAATGTTAAGAAAGAAGAAACTTCACGTTCTTTCCTGTTTTCAACCCAATGTGAGTAATGTTACAAGTCTTCAACTGTGAATTCAACTCGCCTGTTTTCAGGAACTCTCTCCATTACATACTGTGTAGGCTGCCTGCTGCTGTGTTTCTATCTCTCCTTAACGTAACCCAATGTTAGGTTCAAAACTGAGCCCACACAAATCTAACGTTAGCCGCCAGTAATTCTGCCCCTTTTCTGCCAGCTAGTTAAATTAAACACACACACGTTGTTTGTCACGATCTGTAACGTTAACGTTTGATTGTTTTGCACCTTTCAATATTGCTGGTAGTGATAGCCTACTGTTTGAATTGCTTGGCTCTGTACTGTAGTAGCCTAGTAGCCTATCCAAGCCCGCTGGTCTCTCATGACATGTAGAGCTCAGCTGTCCTGTTGTAAACGTGAACGTGCATTGCAGTGGCGCAGCCAAACGGCACCACATGGACTTCATAAATCATTAATTAACCCCACCCCCCGTCAACGACGATGCCAACGTCCATCGTGATGTTTCACTGTGGAACCATCGCAATGGTTATTTAGGTGACATCGCTCAACCCTATTGTGTACCCTCTAACACATTACAGTTCTCTCATTTCAGTTTTAGCTGTTTTTCAGCACAGCTAATTTCTCCCTCACTTCAGCTGTTAATCACCTTCTGTGAGGGCTTTTGACTTACAGGCAGCATTTCTACATGTTAACCTCAAGCTTTGGAACTTTGACCATGTTAGCCCTAGATATCTGACATCATAACAGTATCCCTGGAGATGATGCGCCATGGCTGCAGTTATGGAAATCGCCGGCTCCACAGGCTCCCAAAATCATGACTGACAGACAAACACCGCCCACCCACCTTGGTGCCATCGTGCAAATGTGCGCCATCGGCTCATACTACATCAGAGTTGCTCGAGTGACATCACTGATGATATCACAACTGCCTGAGTAACATCACAGTTGCGCAATCAGTGGCTCGAGTGACATCATTGATGACATCACAATTGATCGAGTGACATCACTGATGACATCACAATCATGACCCACACTGCCGCCACACACACTGCCACCCACTTTGCCAATTTTAATTAAGAAGATAATTAGTTGTGTCTTGATACATACAATGATACACTGGTTTGAATATGCAGTAAACCGTTTCATTTGCAGATAGGCCAGTGCATGCAATATCTAATCATCAATTTATATTAGTAATTTATCTCTGGGGGAATTTCCACCAACACAAGGCTTCATACTAGACGAAGAAGTGATGTGAAGTCTGACTCAAGACCCACCCTACTCTGCCTCTGATTTGTGGTTGAGTTTGTTCTGAGGGTAAGCCAATCAGAGCTAGAGTAGAAGTGACATGTCACATTTCTTTCCTCCACAGTTTAAACCTGTGTCAATGATAAGAATGTGTCAATTTGAGAATAAAATAACATAAAATTAAAGAAAAAAGTATTTTATGTATTTAAAATACACAAAATACAAGGTCTGAAAGTATCTTGATACAAATGACATCTTATTTTTCTCGGTCTAGCCAAATACAAATGACAAAATACACAAATGTATTTGAAATACGTATTTGAAATACATGTATTTGATCAACCAAAGTCTCTTGCACACCTGAGAAGTCTTGTGGCAGGTGCGTAGGTGGAGTAGAATCACTTAGAAAAATAATGGACACTCGCACACTGTCTTCACTTGCTCAAAATTGGAAAATGTAATACACAACGTTTCGGTACAAGACCTTTTTCAAGTATATATATATATATATCATATACTTGAAAAAGGTCTTGTACCGAAGACAAGGTACAAGACCTTTTTCAAGTATATATATATATATATCATATACTTGAAAAAGGTCTTGTACCGAAACGGTACAAGTGAAGACAGTGTGCGGGTGTCCATTATTTTTCTAAATACATGTATTTAAAATACTGCCCATCTCTGAGCATGACGCATGTGGAGCACAGTGGCGCCGGAACGAGTTTGCAATAAGGGGGACACAATATTTTTTATTTATTTTTTATATATTTTTTTAATTTATTTTTTTCCGGCGCCCGAAGGATGAAAAATTGACGTTTTTATGGACGTTTGGATGATTTTTAGCCATATTTAGATGAATATCTCATTTTAAATTAACATTAGGATTATACTGTAGTGATGTAATTATTCAGTATTTTTCCTTTTCTCACTCACTTGGTGATCTGCTCTCCCTTTAGGTCATTTTATAATTACACTACAACAGACAGCAACACAGGCAGAAACACTGAACTTATTATTATTATTATTATTATTATCACTTCGAAACACAGTGCAAAACTTGTCATCTCAACACAAAAATAAAATAACAATAACCGTATACGATTATAGCAGCAGCCAATGACAGTGAGTGCAGTACAGAGTCCAGTTCTGTCTGTCTCTCAGGTGTAATAATCCCACAATGATCACGGCTTTAACAAGTGTCACAGGCTGTGTAAACAGTGTAAAGTGGGCTCTCTGTAACTTGATCCCTGGGTCTGTCTGTCTCAGGTGTAATAATCCCACAACGATCATGGCTTTAACAAGCATCACAGGCTGTGTAAACAGTGTAAAGTGGGCTCTAAGCGTCAGGGGCAGTTGCCCCCTCAGATTTAAAAAAAAAAAAAAAAAAATTTTTTTAGGGGGACCAAATTCTAAGGGGGACAAAATGTCCCCATGTCCCCCTTGTTCCGGCGCCAGTGGTGGAGCATCATCCATGTGTCTGCTTCTTCTTGTCGGCATGGTGACAGGATGTTAGGTCAGTAGGCTTGTTGCTGGTTTCTGCGAATCAGCTGTGTTCTTCTGAAGTTCCTGACTGATGAACTGAGAGCGCTGGTCTTTATTTTGACTATCTTTGAGGAACTGCTGCCATTGGGCTCCCTTTGGCAATAAATGTTTTTTCCACAGCTTATTTTGAGTGTGTGGATGTCTTTTTCAAATCTATCATTCTCCAGCTAGCTGCAGCACCTCAACCAGGCCTTACACTGGGTGAGCAGTGTCTTTTCTTTAGTTTGACTTGTTACATGTTACATGTTACATGCATGTAACATGTTAACATGCCACTTGTGTTGTTCTTGTCTGTGTTTTTATCTGTATGTCTATCTGCTGCAACTCAATTTGCCCTTTGGGACACTAATAAACTTGAACTTATACTCTACATAAGGACGATTTCAGCAAAGTGACAATACTACTCGAGTACGACATGTTTGTACTCTTTCCCTCGCTGTACACAACAGCTAAAAACAACAGAGGATTCCTCTCCACAGATTTTAAAGGAGTTGCCCAAGGAGGAGTGGGTGGTCCCATGCTGTGGCCTGAGGTTTCCCTGAGTCATCAAGGAACCTCCTCATGTCCTCTCCCAGGAAAATCTGACTGCTGCCATGCAGAGAGAAAAACAAGGTTTTATGAGTCATGTGTAAGGAAGCTGCACCGTAGTGTCTGCTTGGTTGGTTGTTTGTGTCTCTCTCTAGGTGTTTTGTAGGTCAGCTGGGATGAGAGGGCAGGGATCACTAGCCTACTGGATAGATGCCGTTTCAGATTTAATAATGTATTTTGATCATTGGGACGTATTGTAAAACTTTTCCCAATCCTCAGTGTACCAGTGGATTTTCACAACTAAAAGCTGAATTGTGAAAAAATTATTAGCCTACAGAACCTGTATGATCTTTGTTATTTATTATTGGTGTATGTCTCCCACTCATTGTTGGGCAAGTTACTAAGGAAGTGTGATAAGTTACTTTTGACTTATTACTCCTTAAAAGTAATATTACATTACTAAGCAAATCAAAAGTAATTAGTTACGCTACTTGTTATATTACCCACCTCCTTCTGAAAAAGTGACGTTCAACCTGCTTAGCCAGATCCTTCTAGAACGTAATCCATTTTATTGGAATAATTAAAAATAAGCCAAAAAATAAGCCAAACTGCATACTTTGTATTACATGGGACAAAAAAACTAATTGTGTTCTGGTAGCACAGCAGTCCACTATGTGACTGTTACTCAGAGTCATGTGAAATGTCGCTGCAGCCACACCCAGAAGGCACTCTCCCATGCTCCCTCTTCCTACGCCTTCAAAATAGTCTCTCTCTCTCTCACACACACACACAACCCTCTGGGATATTTTGTGTGTGGATGAGTTGAGGTTTAAAATTTGAATACTACTCAAATTGGTGCCATGAATTCCTTGGAAATAATGACAAAGCAAAAGATTCCATTAAATTCCGTACTTTTTTCAAGGGTTTCACAAGTTAACCAAGCTCTCCGCTGACACCGTGTGGAGAGGGAACAGAAGAGCAGCAGCATGACAAGCCAGCGCCACAAATAAAAGTCTTGAAAGAAAGACGTCAAAAGGACAGGAACGTATGAAAAGAAAATAGAAGTTTATTGAGAATTCTGAATCCTGCTCACCCTTCCACAGTAGCAGAAAGACGATGACACAGACGTACATTAGTTAAAATCTGGACACATAAATCCCATCCTTATGGTTTCAGCTAAATCAAATAAACACATTTCAAGCAATCCATTTCCACCAGCACGCAAACTAAAAGGTCGACAGAGGGACAAGGGGGTGGGGGGGGTAACACGCAGAGTATCTGCCCCGCTGTGTCAGAAACAAACAGGTTCTCAGCAGAGCGGCGGCTGGTATTCTGTCGCTAAAGCTTGACATAAATAATCCGACTACAATGGATCGGAAAGGGAACACCAGTAGCATCAGTGCAGTAGTGGAGACTTGTAGGATTCAGATTGTCTAGATTCCTCTTTCTCTGCGACTCCTCCTCGAAGTCTGCGAGGGAGATGAAGCTACACGGGGATGAGGGGTAAGGAAACGACCAAAACGATCCAGACGCAGCCCCTAGCTCGCGGTAGTGGGACGTTGTGTGTCGGAAAATGTAGCGCGGGTTACATTCTCGCTATGCTGCAGTACCAAATACAGACGGTTGTTTGACACGCACACAGACAGCCGGAGAAATGACGGAGGCTGAGGTTTCCGAGCGATTCGGAAACAAATTCACCCCAGTTCGATCTACGTCCACTACGCCTCCTCTTAAGAGCAAAACAAAAACAAACTACGTCCAAGACGGGTGCTCATTTACTTCTCCTTTATTTAACCAGGTGAGTATCATTGAGATCGAAAGCTCTTTTTCATTCAAGCCCCTCTAAGAAAACAGAACAGCACCCGCGCGCGTTTTCTCAACATCTTAAGGCAAATTTAACAGAATACTTTGTGCTGTGTGAAAATGGCAAAACGACATCACACACGACAATGGACCGATAAAAAGCCGGTAACTAAAGATCACAAACGGCAAACACCCGTCGCCACCGTCCAAACTGTCTCTGTGAGTGCCAGCCTGAGTGTACATGCATTGGGGATAACAAAGGGAGGGGGGAGGAGGGAGGTTGGCTTCCAATGAATCAGGGTTTACCACCACTCTTTACCAAACTGTGCCAAATACAGAACATAAACAGCGCCAGAGATGGAATTCAACTTGGCCACCTTTTTTTTTAGCTTTCCATCTACGCCCCCTAGACGTAAAACCCTTGGAGTGGGAGCAAGGTGGCTAATGCCACATATTATAAGAATGGTTTGCCCCGCTGGGCGACGTTGCCCATCGTGTACTAGTAATGTGAGTGAACAGCGGTAGCAGCGTGGAGCCCCCATATTGTTAAGACTTCCTCTTACCTCTTTTCCTGTTTTTGGCACTGATGAGTTTGGTAAGGTACGTGCATGGAATCCCAAGTGTGTGGTTGCATTTGTGTGTGTGTGTGTGTGGCTGTGCGTTTTTGTTTTGTTTTTATGTCTCGCTCACACTCAAAAATCTTTACACATCCTTTTTCTTTTGCCCTAATCTAAACCAAATAATACAGTCTTCAGGGTGGGGAGGGGGCATGTGGAGAGCTTTTGAGCCACAGGTGACCCCTCCCCTTCTGACTATAACTCTCTCCTTCCCGTCTCTCCTTCCTTCCCGCCTCCTGTGTGCTCTAGCGGATGGCCTTGACGGGGCTCTTGAAGCTGGAGGCGGCCTGCAGCTGGAGCTGGTAGGCCATGGGGTGGATCTTGAACCCATACAGCCTGGGGGAAGAGGGACACGACAAACACCTATGAGCATTCCTTCACCATGGGCATGTCTGTGAGTGTGAGTGTGAGTGTGTGTGTGAGTGAGCAAAATAGTGTTCGGCCACAGCTATGCCATTTTACGTGCGATCGTGCTGAGTCTTTCAGGAACTGTAAAGAGCACCCCTGCGGGTGTCCTAACGGACCTGTATTTTTGAATTAGGTAATTAGGGTCGACTGCATGGGCCAAAATGACAAATCAGTGGCCAAAATGACTCAAGGCGGGTTCGGCACCATGGAGAGGTCCAGAGTGGAGGAGCACACAGGTGAGCTGAGTTGTAATCAGCCACTGAAGTGCACTATGAAAACCCTCTGGCGAGAGAGAGGAGAGGCTGCATGCCAACTGTGTGAGCGAGGCCTGAGTAAATGGCCAGTCACACAAGGACGGGTATTCAGTTAGCATGAAATAAAAAGAGAAAGACCAACAAAAAAAGCAAAAAGAGAACATGGTGTGCAAATGTGTGAGGAGATTTTTTGGGGATCAAATACGTGTGTGACACATTTTTGTATTTGTATATTATATAAAAACAAAGTGATTACTGCGTTTTAAAACTGAAGCTGTTTTAAGTTGTGTTCAGAATCAGCAAAGTGTTTGCTTTTAGGGAGAGAATGTAAATGCCTGCTTTGATCTCTCACCACCTCCCTTCACCCCACCCTGTACTCTCATTGACACCGCGCGACGCGTGTCCCTCCTTTGCACGGGACATTTACTCCAACTCACCGTTTGCAAACGGTTACATGGCTTACTGCTGCAAATGGACATCACGACAGGGAAATAGGATGCAAATGAGACTGAATTGGTTCACAATGTGACAACAAGTGGACTTACAGTAAGTGTCCAGAGATTTGCTGAAATTGTAACCTTAAAACCGCACTAGGCAAGATGCTTTTATGTAAAAATATCAGCCTAAATCACAAAGTAGGAATGCAACAGGGTTAGTGTCCCGTCCACACTAACTGAGACTAACTATTTGCCCAAATTAAATTCTGCTGTGGGGTACGGCTGCATCTCCGGGCCACACGAGTAATGAATCAAACCTGGAATGGACCTAAAACACCTACAATCGATCAGCTCCAACTATGTTCTAGCATCAATCCGACTGTAAACAATGACCTCGGTGCACGGAAGGATCGGAAGCAGAAGCTTTGGTGGAGACGTATCCGCTCAACACCAGAAAGCCGGAAATATCCGCCGTCTGTCCAAGAGTCTTAATCGTTGTCAGACTGATAGACTGATATAGACTGGATGCGCAGAGCTTTAAGACTGAAATCCAAAGTTTCCTAAACAGCAGCAAACGGCAGCGTCCAAAGAAAGGTGAACTCACTAACGTTAAATCTGCTGCTTCTCTTGTCCCTCTGGTATCCTTTGGGATAAAGCGATACCAGACTGGTTGGTACTGTAGATATGAGGGAGGTGTGGCCTGCATGTATGTGATTTGTGACGTCACCATTTGGAGCGGTTAAAGTGCAGAGTTGTAACATGAATTTTGGGTTTAACATTAATTAAATGGCCTACAACTAATAAACAATTTACTCAAAAAGTTTAAAATTGCCGCCAAGATGAACAAAAAGTCGACTAGAGCTTCGTTGTCCCCTGCAGTTGAACAGGTGATGCAGGTCTAATGTGCGCACAGCTTTGGGTCGAGCCCGCCACACTAACCTGGGGACAAACTGGTTGGCGGGCCTCTTGGGCCGGTACTCGGGGTGAACCATGAAGAGCATGTGTGGGAATCCAGTGCCAAAATAGGCGCCGTCTGTGTGGTGGTGCCTAGAGGATTTGGGTGTGTAGACGTCCATGCACTTAGGGCAGTACAGCTTCACCATGGCCTCTCCTGGGATGTCCGACAGGCCTGCAGAGGAAAAGGAGTAAGAAAACATGAGGGTGGATTTCAAAGAAATTCACTGTAGTGGATAAGAACTTAAATGAAGCTACTAAATATTTAGCAGCATTAACTTACAAATGCCCAGCGAATAATACTGGTGTAAATACTTCCTTTATTTCCCCTCTGGCAGATTAACCAATTTTGTCGTCCTATCCAAGCAAGATTTAAACCAAGCAAACTAAGATTTAAACCAAGCAAACTAAGATTTAAACCAAGCAAACTGAGATTTAAATGAACAATCTGCAACATTTTGAGTTAAGGCCAGCTTCTGTAGAGCTGTAGTCTGGCAGATGGTGGGCTTTGGCTTTGACACCGGCTCCTCCATTTCGCAATGCAATGCAGATGTTATTGATAGACAAAATGGACTCAGCCACTTATTTTCATGTTCACCATTGAAATTCACACATGTTTAGAGCAGCTATCAGTCAGGTTTGTTGTTGGTGTATTCATTCAGCCTGCTGGTTTTAGAGCAAGATGATGGGCACAGCAGGGCCGACCGTACTTAAACATATCAATATCAAACAAAGAATTTACCTTGAAAAATGGAAACAGACAATGTTACCGAAATGAAAATTGGCATCATTAATCAAATATGTTATTATGAAACAATTGATCATCACATACAGTGAGCAAAAGGAAGGCTGCAGCTGAAACGCAGACAAGGCAGTGTAGGAAATTTAAAAAATATTTTAGGGTGAAATTTTGCCCCGACGATCCAAAACCCTAACCCTAATTTTGGGGGCACTTAAAAAAGTAATTAATGCACAGCGCACTGCGTTTTCTTCGTCTTCTTCTGGCAACCAGCTTGCAGGTGTTGAGTGTGTGATAAAGATGGAAATTAAATGAATCGAATGAAAAGAAATTAATAGAAATCTTGGGGGCAATTTTTGCCCCATGATCATGGTTTTTAGGGACATTCTGAGATTTCTTGGGGGCATTTTTGCCCTTGCCCCTGGCTAAATTCCTACACTGAGACAAGGAAACACTCGAACATGCCACTGTATAAGACAACAGTCTGACAACTATGCCCTGCACTGATCCTGCATACGATAGCCTACGCCAAGAACATACTGCGGTTACTGCCTTCAATAAACTTCTTTGATCTCTTGCACGCCACGCATCAACTCCAAGCAGAATGAATGATTGTGTTCTTTACAATGGTGAATAGACAAAATGAGACAACCACACCATGACACCTACACAAATTACTGCTAGCATTTATGTAAAACATTACACTGTAAATAGTCATCATGTAAATCTGCCATCTTGCACGGAATCATCAACCCCCCCCCCACACACACACTTTAAACAATGTGCAATTCAATTGACAGCTCCTTTTTTTCTCTTCTAAATTTGGACATATAGTATTTTGGAGTGAAATCCTGTATCAATCTGTCCTTACTCACCAATGGGAAGCATAGGCTGATTCTCACAATAGACCCGGGGGCAATATCCAAAGTCTCCCTGTTGATACTTCTCCAACTAAGAGGGCAGAGAAGAGGATAAACAGTCAATATTAAGTAACAACAATTATTATCTTACGAAAATAAATAATTCACTGATCACAAGGATTTTTTTGTCTCTAAAGTTAGGTTTAAATATAGCATCTCCAGTGTAGACAAAGTCAGATTCATAATCAATGAAAGGTGAAATTTACACAATCAGCCATAATTGATATGAGATGCCAAACGCTGTGACTGACAGCCACTTGCTTACACAGATAGGCCAAACCAGTTTGACCAAGTTTGTTTCCCTACTCATCCCACGTGAACAAAAACAAAACATTATTTTCCCTCATCCTGCCGAGCTGCTATCCAGCCTAAAAGCTCAATAGCATTGTTTCAGTAGAGTTTTATTCTCACATGGTGGAAATTTCCTTTCCATCATGAAAAACTGAAGGGAAAACCACCGTCACAAATCCTGATGGGGATAGTGGATCTGCTACCACCTACCATCTGTGCGATGCCTCGGTTGGTGAGGATGTAGCGTGCGTGGATGAGGCCGTACAGCATCTCAGCCGCCTGCTCTATCAGGTCGCTCTGGTTGGGGTTGTCCTCAAGCTCCTCATCTGATGATGTGCAAGGGAGAGAGAGGAGAGAGGCCCATTTGTTATTGTCACTGTTTCTGACAGCTTACAGAGGAAGAGATAATCAGAGGGACAGGGAATACAAAAAATAAAACAAAGAGACTGAGAGCGTGTCCTTGGGATAGGAATGCATTTTTTTTTCACTGAAGGTTTGAGACACATGATACAAGTTTTCAAAGCGTGACACATCAATGAATCTTTGAAATTTAGGGCACACAGAAAAAGGTGAAGCAATTCTCAACCACAACAATTCTGAAGGAGCCTGAAAAATACCTGTTGTGCTTGAATCACACAGTTGCAGGTGCCCTGAGTTTCAACGATCCTTTGAAAACATACCATAAAGATAATTAGATTGAATCATTATTGACCTGGTTCTAGGTCCAGGATCATGTCCAGGGCCTGGCGGTAGTGGGGAACCTGCTCATTGAGCCCTGTCAGATTGAACTTGTCCTGGATGTAGTCTTCATCCACCTAGCGTTGGAGAAATTGGGTGATAAGAAAACTGATTAAAATAAAAAAGGAGCTGGCCATGTGATCTAGCTAGCTGTGTGTAGTGCATGTGGTAGTGAAAGTAAGATGGGTGAGATACAGATTAAAGGCTACTCACCTCACAGAAAAACTCATTCCCCCTCAGTCCACAGAACCAGGAGATCCATGACACTTCTTCTGAACTGCTCATCTCTGGAGACTCTGGAGAGGCGGAGGATAAATCAACTTTATCAACACTGGATCAGATCTGCTTGACGCTAAATATATTTTTACTGGCAGTCTCGTATTCAGCGTCCATTCAGTTAACTTACAGCATACCTTACGCTAGAGGTCTACTCATAATAATGTTTTCGAAAAAGATACTAACGTTGGTCTGAACGACTGCCGAAATCTGACTGACAACGGCTAACATTAGGCTAACTAGCTCACGTTATCGGTTATCTTGTCAACATTAGTAACGTTAACATGTCTAGATCGTCACCTAATGAATTGGATGTAAGTAAACATGGGTTTGGTAATAAATCAGATGTAAAGGCCAATGCATAATAAGCGGTTAATAGCGAAAGCTAATGTTAGCCCGCAAAGCTAGCTCGCTAGCGGCTACCAAAAACCGAAATTCAATATGGCGCATCGTTGGCAAATAGGCCGCATGAAGAAGGTCCGCGTTTGGCTCTCCCTTCACCTCTGCTGCAAACTGACCAAACCATGTGAGCGAGTTATTCTACCAACTTACCCCCTCTTCAACTTTTCACTCCTGTAAAATATGATAGATTAGTAGTATTTAGCTATGTCGCGGGATGTAAATAAGATGGACACCACCTCCCAGTTCACCCTCTAGGGTACGTAGCGTTACGTACGTCGTAAGGATGGAGAAGGCGGGCATGACCCGGCCTTTTCTGCCTCTGATTGGCTTAGAAAGAGACGCAGGACAGCCAAGCAATGTGATTTGATGAATCGCCCCTGCGTCGGTGACACCTGCAGCAGCTCCCTACCAAAGACGATGGGATATCAAAGCAAGACACCCCAACTTCCAGTCATCAAGCTGCCCACGCCCATTTAGGAGACCGGAAGGGTACAATTTCTTATTATTGGCGAAGCCTGCACTATTTATTTAGCTCAGCTTCAGCTCAGTGAAGTTTCTCTCTATATTAAGGAGAGCGCTGTTGTAAAAGTGATTCTGAAATATCTGTGTGTCACTGGCTTCCCTGTGGAGGCAGTATACTTATCTCTGTTTCCCCCAGTGTTTCCTCCACATTTATTAACTGTCAGCTTGGTCAACATTACATTTTCTGCCTGTATGGCATTGGCAAAAACACAAGCAAATAGGCTGTCAATGAACTACTGGTAGCACTTTACATTACAGCTTGGTAACAACATGATTACATGATTGTTTAAAAAAAAAAGAACACCTCACCCTATAAGATCAAACATAGGCTACATTTTCCTCTCACCTGTAGTGCTATTTACCGCTTTGTGAATAGCTTATGTAAAACATGATTTTTTTTCTGATTATTATGTAACATTTTCTTGTTTGGGAAGGAGCACTTTGGACTGTTGTTTGTTTGAGGTGCTCTTTGGATAGAGGGATTCACCCATGGGCGTGCTCTAGCTGTACTCATTATTCTTATTCCATTCCAGACCCTCACAGGTGGGCACTTTGGCTTAGACTGGACTAGAGAATAAAAAATAAGTACTGTTTACATTTTTAATCATAAAAGAACATTATACCCAAATCCGACAATTCAAGAAACAGTCTTGTTCTCTCTTTATACATTTTTTTCATATACATTAAAATAGACACTTTACACTTTTAGCTTGTACATACCTTATTTTTTGTGAGGACATCGAGAGTAATGCAGTTCCTTACATACTGTACTTAGCCAATAAAGCAGATTCTGATTGATATTTCAGGCTCTCCCCATAAAGACATTTCACACAGTTCATCACACATAATCTCTTATAGCCTATCATTTCCACAGAAAAAAATGTATCTTCCACTTTTTTATGGCTTTTCTGCATGGGTTAGTGTTATTGTGTTGTCCACATCTTCATTATTATAAAGCAGTCAAAGTTTTTTTTTTTATGATGTAGAATTATTCTGAGGCCACCAACTTGGATCATTGATGTAAATCACATTAAAAACATAAGCATGCTTTGAATAACCCTGAGCTTTTGAACATCTCCCTCTCTCTATCCAGATTTATTCTCTCAATGTTAATCATATTCACAATAAGATTATCAATAAAGACTGCAGTGTCAATCCCATGCACACATTTGACAAAAGTGCTTTACTTGCTGACCATTGTCTGTTCATCAATTAATTAATTCATCTTCCTGGCACTGAACCCTGTATCCAATGGTGATAGTAATGTGTGAATAAGATTATCTTGGGTTAATATATTTGGCCATATACAACCTAATGTCAATATATTAGCCTTTATAAGAAAATATATTTTTCAATGTATCGATTAGTAAAAGTACAGATTGTAACATACTCTGATAATACTTGTGGTTTAAAGACAGACATTGCTTATGTCTGTGCACAGGTGGAAAAGTACTGCACAGCTCTGGGAAGCCTGCACCCCAACTCTAACGAAATGTGTGTACAGGTCTGTGTCCTCAGGTAAAATACACGTTGGAAGAAATTCCAGTAATCTCATCTAAACTTTGCCAGAATATTCCACTTCATCTACTCGACAAGAACCAAACATGCAACAAGATTTTCCATTAAAACAAAAGAAGTTTATTTAACTTTTTTTCTCTGTATAATTTTATTATAATAAGACACTTCTCTGCTTGTACATTGCTCCCTTGAACTTAAAAAATGGCAACATTTGTTTGTGGGAATGTAAGTTGGGGTAGACAAAACTTAGATACATACCAATATACATACATGTGTGTATATTACGGTTCCATTAATAAACCATAAATGCTATAACAGCTTGAACCACTCCAGGTACCTTGGTAATGCTGGAAATATAGTACAATCTTTGATTAAATTTCTGGAATACACTACTTTTTTTTTCTTTTAACATGGGTACATACAATAATATGCGCACATCAACATTAGGAGTTAAGAAGGGATGGAGGACTCTTTGAGCCAGTGTTAAGTGTATGGCTACCAATATAATTTATAACCAGTAACAGGCAAGGCAAGCTGCACCCATGGATGTGTTCATGCGAAGAAGTCATAGTGAAAAATAAAAATATATCCAACTTCACTTGCCTGTGTAAGGGTGTACGTTTAAATTTAGACAAAGAAACTGGTTAACGGTTTTCGACTGCATGTTCGTCATTGGGTTGAACATATACACACAGTTGAATGTATATATACGTGGATGTATTTAAGTGACACTGTAGAATCGTCCTAATATTGGTTAAAATCCAAGAGTGGGCAAACAAGGCAGAAAGTGCTTGCCATTCATGTTACCCTCCTGTCCCCTTCCCAAGTTATTACAGACGCCAGAAAATGCACACGCACACACATACACACATAATCAAATGCCCTACTCACATCCCAGAGCCCATCTTCAAACTGTTGTCAGTAAACAAACAAACCCCAACTTACAGCAGTGACAGAATTGATGCAGGGGAGATTAAGATTACATTTTAGTTAATCTCGGATGTTGTCCCTCGTCATTTTCAAGCGGTGTGCCATTTTGTGCGTTTACAAGTGTAACGCCCACATCAATCCAATGAGATTTCCTGTAACACTCGAGGTCAGCATTATGTGTTTGCAAATGAACATTCGGAAACCGTGTGATGAACAGTAGTAGGTGACGTGGAACACTTGCCACCGTTTCAGCGTAGTCCTGAATTCAATTTGCTTGGGCTGCCCACATGGACTGAAACGGCCACCTTGAAAACTTACACTTTGAAAACACTTCCTCAGACAAGGAGCTCTCGCCAGTCCTCCTTAGTCAAATGAGTCTCCAAAAGAGCACAGAGTGCACCCCTGCAGACAGGACAGCAGGGTGGGTGTAATAGTACAATACTCAAGACAGCCCATCTCAGTACTCTGGGCCCAGACAGAGTACCAGTCCTGTTGCATCACATGTAACTTTGCTCAATAAGATAACACAAAGAAAAAAGTAAAGTAAAAACACCAACCATGGATGTTGTTATACTACAAGGAGTGCTTATTAGAATGTATTTCAATTATCTATTGAAGCAGAAACCATTTTCTGAAATTAAATATTCAAACATTTTTCTTTATTCTATCATGACCATTTTTTTTCATTAGAACTCATTTTTCTCCCAAATAGATATTTTAGCTGAAAAGTATGTTTGAAGAAAAAAATGTTTCAATACAAAAAAATACAAGTCATTTAGGAAATAATGTTTGATAAAATAAAGCCATCAAGCTATCAATTCAGTCTTCATAGGGTAAACGAAACTTGGTAAAAGAAGAAGAGTGAGGGGGAGATCAACGTCCTTATGGGAAACTTCAATTTTTTCAGGGTGCACAACTTCTGCAGGTAAAGATGCTACCACAAGGCTGAAAAAGCCTTCATTTCCTAAAAGGACCAACCAAGAGCAATGAGAAGTCACGTAGCAGGTCAACAATTGGGAGAAGATTCACACCGTCTATCTGAACAAGCAGCAGAAACATTGATATTAGAGACAAATCAACGCAAGTATGGGTGAGCAGTAGTACTTCAATGGGTCTGTTATCACAGGAGAGAGGGGAGGACTTTGAGGGAGGAGGGATTGGGGGGTTCAATAAAAAGGTATTTTAATGATTTGCTTTGCAGAGGAAAAATACACACTAACTTTTTTTTTCATCAGGGAGAGAGGCTGAAACTGAACTGACAAATGAGGCAAAAAAAACCAACACAAAGAAAAACAAAATATCTTATGGTACAATTGTTCTCATTAAAAGAAACTGCACTCTCCTCCCTTGGCGAGGGAAGGTGATGCAGAACTGCACTACTGAATACCACCCAAGCCCAAAGTGTGGTAGAAATATACACAGGTACATAAATATAAAAATTAGCCCAATCCAATATTTTGCCAATTCAATACCACATTTTCATGTTGCACTCCATCCACATGACTGCGTCTGTGTTCCATGTGTTTACGATGTCATATTGTGCTTGTATAATGCAAGTGTGTGTGTGGATTTCTTTTGCGTGAATGTCTTCAGTCAAAACGTGTGAATCCAACTGGGGTGAGAGTGTGGAGGGAAGGAGAGGGGGGGGGGGGGGCACACCTGAAAAGGGGAGCAAGACAGGGGGAGAATTTACAATAACGGACGGTAGATAGCAGATCGATGAAGAGGGACAAGAGGCGGTGGCGGGACAGCTAAAGTGAACATGAACACCGTCTCCATATACTGTACAATGTGCTAATATGTTAAGGGATGAGAACAGATAAGAGATGACAACATGGTCAAGAGGGATAAAGATGCAAGGTGTGTTTAAATGGGGGGGGGGGGGGGGGGGGCGGGGTTCATCTGAAATGTTCTGAAATCTTCCATCACTTCCTATTTTTGGGCGAGGGCCAGTTGCCGCGCCTCTCTCCACGGTTGCCCCCTCCGTTCCCGCCTCCTCCTCCACCACCACCCCCACCTGGTGGGCCTCGCGGACCTCTCCCACCCCCTCCCCCTCCTCCTCCCCCTCCTCCTCCTCCTCCAGCGCTGACCCTGCGGTTCTGTCGCTCCATGCCTGGCCGCTGGCTGGAGAAGCTTCTTTTGTTTGCGGAAGACTCTTTTCCCGTCATCTCTCGCTCCACCCCTCCTCCTCCTCCTCCTCCTCCTCCGCTACCCCCGCCTCCCCTCCCCATGTGGTGATGATGGTGAGAAGAATATGACTTCCCCCCGCCCCCGCCCCCGCCTCCTCCTCCTCCCCCTCCCCCCTCCCTCTCTCTGAACTCTGTGAAGTCACTGCTCTCGGAGGCCGTCTCCCACTCCTCGTTGGCCTGGTCTGAGTTCTGGTTGGAGAAGTCGGGGGACTTGGCTCCGTGGTTGTGGTGGTGCTGGGAGTGGGTCTGCCCACCGTTGCCCTGGTTGTAGTGGTGATGGTGGTGGCTGTTTGAATTGCCGAGGTGCCCACCGCCGCCGCCGCTGCTGTTGTTGTTGCTGTTGGCTGTTAGTGTGGCGTTGTGGTTAGCATTCGGGGCATTGCCTGTGATGGGAGCAGAGACGGGGGCTCCGTCATTGTCCTGAACTGAATTCAGGGAGGGAGAGGAGGGTCTTCCTCCCCCGATGACCCCTACTCCATTGATGCGTGCGGCATTCTCTCGCTCCTTCAGCCTCCGGAAGCGGGGCGGCTTGTCCTGCTGATGCTGGGAACGCCCATGGCGGCGACGTCTAGGAGGCCGCTCAAACCCGCCGGGAGGGAAGCCACGGCCGCCAGGCAGAGGGAGTGCATTGGTTGCTCCGGAGTTCGCCGTGGAGTTGGCTGAAGACAGTGGAGTCACAACCCCTCCATTCTCAGTGGAGCCTTGGGTGGCAGGAGCGGCAGCAGGTAAAGACGACTGAGGGGGGTTGGCCCCCTGGCTCTGGGCTTGGCTTCCATCAGCTGCCTTGTCCTTCTTCTCCCCTCCGTTTCCTCCGCGGCCCGTGTCTTTGGGTCCAGAGGACTGAGGCGGGGCCTGCTGCTTTCGGGATGAGGCCGAAGGCTTGGAAGACCAGCCGTGAGAAGCTGAACTGGCTCCAACCCGGTGTCCTCCAGCCGTTCCTCCTGCACTGCCACTGCTCCTGTAGATGTTTCCCCCTCCACTGCCTCCACCCCTGCCCCTCCTGGAGGGCACGCCCCTAGGGGTGAAGACACGGGCCTGGGAACCCCTGGGCGGAGCAGAGGAAGCGCCGGCATTATCAGAGGCATTCTTGGCATTGGGTTTCCGGGTGTCTTCCTTGTCCGAGTGTCCAATGTCACTGGCTCCGCTCTCACTGCCGGTCTCTGAGCCTCTCTGCCGCCTCCTCTTGGGGATCTCCTCATACTCTGAGCCCTCGCTACGGGTCTCGCTCCTGTTCCTGGCACGGGCTGGGTTGTGCTGGGACCGGTCCTGACCGTGCCTGCCACCAGCCCCCTCGCCCTTGAACTCCTGATGGTAGCCACTAGCAGCAGACGAGCGGTAGTCTCTGCCACTCCTGCCACCCACTCTGCCTCGACTGCTACTACTGGGCCCAGCGGTGGCCGTGTAGGTGCCCCGGTAACCACGTCCACGCCCATAGAACTCTCCCCCTCGTCCGCGGCTGGCTCTGCTCCCTCTGGCGGGGGCTCCATGGTGATAGGAGGCGCCGCCTCCTCTCTCAAAGGAGCGGTCCCTCTCCCTCCTGGAGGAAGACCCTGAAAACCCTGAAGAAGTGGTGTCGGCATCTTTAGGCCCTCTACCTGATCCTCCCCCACCTCCTCCTCCGGACCGCTCTTTCCCTCCTCCATTCCTGGCCTTGGCTGGCTGGCTAGGCTCGTCTTTACCAGATGGAGCCGATGTGTTCTGGGAAACGGAGGAGGCTTCCTGCTTTGTGGAGGTGGCCTGGCTGCCATCTTGCTCTTTATCTTTCCCAGAACCTACGCTTGTTTTCTCTCCTCCCTCAACATCCCCTCCCTCCCTCTTCAACTCCTTCAGCACTGGCTTCTTGATGGGGCCAGCCCTCTTGTTAGCATTGCTGCCTCCCGTCTGGCCGGAGGGTTTGTGGTCTGACGGAGTGTTGGAGGAGTCCTCTCCTCCACGGGAGTTGTTCCCACCTGCTCCTGTGTTGTTGGCCCTCCTGCCATGTGAAGAGGCAGCCCCTGTATTGCTGCTGCCGGGCCGCGGGCCCCACTGGGTTTCTGTCTTGTGTTCCCGTCCCCCTCTTTGGTTCGATTTGGGATGGGGATGCTGCTGCTGCTGCTGCTGATGAGGCTGAGCATGGCTGCCATGTTGAGGAAGAGGTGGGCCAGAGGTCACGGAGGAATGGGGAGCGTATGCTGGGCCCGTTTTCTCCTGTTTCACATGGCTGCTACTGCCAGAACTACCAGCACTGCCTCTTTCATTAACAGCTTCCGTCTCCCGCTGGGATGGGTGGTGATGCAGGGCAACTTTGCCACTTCCATCTTCCCTGGCAGAGGAAGAGGAGGAGGAGGAAGAGCATGAGGATGAGAGAGAGGGCTGGTGGAGTGGGGGAGAGGGATCGCCCTTCTTGGCGGGGGCCTCACCACCCCTCTCACGGCCATTCTCAGACTTGTGGGGGTGGAGAGGGAAGTGTGGCTGGTGGGGGTGATGGCCGTGATGGTGGTGAAGGTGAGAGTTGCTCTCTATGGGGGAGAGGTCTGCTCGGCCGTTGCGATCATAGTGGGGGTGCGGGCCGCCCCAAATCTGGCCCTGCTGGGGCCCCCGGGGAGGCCCTTCATCCTGGTGGGTGAAGCTGTGCTGTTGGCTTCCCCTCTCACCCCCCCTCTGCTGCTGCTGCTGCTGCTGCGGTTGCTGCTGTTGGTGGGGGGGCATCCTGGCACCCTGATCAGGGAAGTTGCTGTAGTTGCCCCGCCCACCCATATAGTGATGGGGGTGGTGGGTGCCTGCCTGGCCGCCCCCCTGGGTGCCCACTGGAGGTGGGGTCTGGTTGGACCCAGAGTTGGAGCTTGGCTGCTGGATGGGGCCCAGTCCTCCTTCTCGCATGCGGTGTGGAGGGGTGTCACTCCTATGAGAAGGAAAATGGAAAGAACATACAGAAGTTACAATAGCAATTCAATATTAGAGCATAGGTATATATTATATGGATAAATTATCATTCTCAAGATTTTATTACAACCTTATATATGGCTGTACCGAAGTTCCAAATGTGGTTCTCAAAACAATACATATAACGGATGTGATCAAGTAGGAAAGGAAGGAAATAACAGCAGGAAGGAGAACTCAAAATTTCAATTAGCAATCAATAGGAGGGAGTGATGCATCCCAAAATACAGACAGATCTTTTGACCTGGGATATCTGCAAGTTAAATCTCCCTCTGCACCCGACTCCTGTATCCATACCTCGGCCTCTTGGCCACATCGTCCTCCTCCAACACCTGCTTCTGCCTCAGGGGGGAGGTCAGCCCTCGACCCTCTCCTCCCCCAGGGAAAACCTCCGGCCCCCAGGCCAGCTTTGGATCCATAGGGGGGGTCCCACGATGTGGGTGGCCCGGATGCTGCTGCTGCTGCTGCCTGTCAAAAGGGTCTGAACCCGAACCTCCTGAATCAGACCGCTCACGCCCCATGAGTCCTGTAACACAGTTTTTTTTAAAGATATACAAACAACAACAACAACAACACTGTTTGATGGGAATTGTATGAAGTAATTTAAAATATTTTATTGCATTTCTGATCAGTTGCACAGTATAGCGTGAAAAAGAGTGTGACAATTCATGGACCAGATTCAACACGGTATGTGCCTAAGCCCGCTAGCAACAACATTGGCCCACCACACTAAATGTTATCCATTCTGCCTGAGATGCCACTATTGTATTCTGCCATTATTACCTGGGCATAGAGATTTGGCATGATCTCTCTTCAAAGCAATCAATCAGCTATTGCAGATAACGTCATGTCCAGTTACCAGAGGCTATTGCAGATAACGTCATGTCCAGTTACCAGAGGCTATCGCAGATAACGTCATGTCCACTTACCAGACGGGTGCATGCCAGCAGAGTAGTAGTCCATGGGCGGGGGGCGGCCCTGCATCATGCGAGGATCCATGTAGGGCATCATCATCCAGCGAGGGTCAAAGTTCATTGGCAGGGGCGGGGGTCGACCCATATTGCTGGGCTGATACAGGGGTCCGCCCTGCTTGGGTCCGGGTCCAGGCTGTGGTGTAGAACCTGGGGAGGGACCCTGTGGAGCCTGGGCCTGGGGGGGCAGCTGGTTTTGGGATGCTTGGCTGTGCTGCTGCTGCTGCTGCTGCTGTTGATGCTGCCACTGCTGCTGCTGCTTCAGGAGCTGCTCCTGAAAACAAAAAATATAAACGGGACAAGAGAACAGAATGATCAAGAAAATGTACAGTTATCAATAAAGGTATGCCAATGCTGATATGATAGCCAAGTAGCATGGTCTACACAAGCCAGTAGCCAGTAGCATGGCCTACACAAGCCAGTAGCCAGGCCTACACAAGCCAGTAGCCAGTAGCATGGTCTACACTAGGGCTGTCACTTTTTCCCAAAATAAAGTTTGAACGAACTTTAATTGCCCGAAATTCGTTCGAATATATTCGAAGTTTTTTGGTTATTAAAAAAAAAAAAAAAAAAAAAAAAAAAGAATTCAGTCCAGGCCACCGGGCACCATCCCGACGTGTTAGCTTGGACGCTCACAGTCACAACACTGCCTCACAAACTTGGCTGCATCCAACTCGAGACAACTTTTCAGACCCTGGAGACAATCTTTCTCAGAAGAGACTAACGCGACAAATCTGGAGACTTTTTCTGACATGGGATTAACATTACCAGCAAGCAGCAGTTGGTTAATTTTGGTTCATAAAAAAAAAAAAAAAAAAAAAACGAACAGTCAATTTACATATCGAACACGAACCCCTCCCCCACATTCAAAGTTGCATTCGAATTTCGAATGAAAAGTGACAGCCCTAGTCTACACAAGCCAGTAGCATGGCCTACACAAGCCAGTAGCCAGTAGCATGGCCTGCACAAGCCAGTAGCCAGTAGCATGGCCTACACAAGCCAGTAGCCAGTAGCATGGACTACACAAGCGCAATTTAGACATAAGTCTTCAACAATAAAGAAACACAAATACTAACCTGTTGCTGCCTTTGAAAACGTGGTGGAAGAGACTTCTGGTACTTTGAATATCCCGGACCAGGGGGACCAGTGGCTTGACGACCTGCTCCCCCTCCAATGTTATCAATCTTCACTGGGTCCACTCCTCCTCCTCCTCCTCCTCCTCCTCCACCACCACCACCTCCACCAGTACGGAGGTGAGTGTTGCCCATGGTCTCTTCCTGACTCTCTCCTGGCAAAGGTGCATCCAGAGGGAGCTGCTGTGCCTGGGGCACAGGAGGCTGGGGAGACTGCTGGCCCTGGGTATCTAAACCAGGAAAGAAAGTGTACAGATATTTCAGACCGTGTTTGTGAAGGTAGGTGTAAGCGCTCCATTAAGCTAAACCATGAATTAACCCATTAATTGTTTAATCGTGATGTTTCAATCATAACGAGCTTGAATCAGTGGCTTTAATCAATATGTGGAAGCTTTATTTGGACTGTAATGTTTAGCACAACAAATTTTGAGGAAGCTGAAGTAAGGTATCAATTAGGGCTGTGGTGATTCACTTATCTCCCGATTCGATACTATCACGATTCTTGGGTGCCGATTCGATTTATATTGCGATTCTTAAGTATTGCGATTCTACGATGTTTGCGATTCGATATTACGATTTATTGCGATTTTTGTTTATTTTTTTCTTTTCTTTTTTCAGTTTGTTTGCTTTTTTACACTAGATTAGAACATGGGAAAAGTTGAATCATACACTAGAGACTGTATATTATATATCATGAGTAGGGCTGGGCGATATAGTTAAAAACAGGGGCGGACTGGGATCATAATTCAGGCCGGGCATTAGATACCAAGCAGGCCAGGCCGATATGGGCCAACGCGCGTGAAATTTGGGCCGTTTGAAGCCAGATTTGGGCCGTTTGAAGTCCAATTTTACAATGAGATGCACCCACTTTAACCCTGAAGTGTAATTATTACTTCAGACTAACTAATAAAGTAATAAAACCACTAGTAAACCAGTAGGCGGCGCCTGGCCTGCTGTTCAGTGAGTGGCCTGACTGCAAGCACCCAAAAAAAAAAAAAAAAAAAAAAAAAATTTAATTTGCCATTATCGATTCTGGAATAAAAGATCGATCCAAAAAATCGTGACATTAAAAATCGCGATACTTAGGTGAATCGATTTTTTCCCCCACCCCTAGTATCAATGTTCAAAACGATTCACATCAGCCACCATTATTCACACCAGTAACTCACCTGGGGTGGAGTCATAGCTGCTGTTGCTGCTTGCCCGCTGCCTCTCACTGCCTCCAGGACCTAGAGCCGGCTGGACGGTGAGCAAGGGGGGCTCCTCAGGGTCCACACAGGGGGACGGGGGCTGGCTGATGTTGGGGGAGGAGGCCGAGGCCGACTGAGATGGACTGGGGCTGACCGCCGGGGCAGCTGTTGAGTTCCCGTCAAGGCTTGGTGGTTTACTGCTGCCCCCGCCCACACTGCTGCCCTGCTGCTGTTGCTGCTTCTCATCCAGCCTTTTGAGCTTCTCAGCGCAGGCGGCGCGTCTCTCCTCCTCCATCCGACGCTCCTCCTCCTCACGGCGTCGACGGGCTCGCTCCACAGCTGCAGATATCTCAGAGGAAGACTGCTTCCTGCGCTGACGCCAAGTTTCATCTTCATCCTCCCCCTGAGGCCCTGGTGCTCCCTGTGGCCCCGGGGCCAGCAGGCTGGCCTGGGGGGGAGGGGTGGGGCCTCCCGCTGCGGGTTGATGCTGGGAGGGGGCAGGTTTCACAGGGCCTGGAGGGGCACTCTGATTATGGGGCCGGTCCTGAGGAGAGCGCATCACAAAAAAAACATCACACCTCCATTATGAGCAAACCAACCCTCTTGATAATGATGTCATTGTTGTTCTACCAGTGATTACAATCATTTTAATAATCGCTTGGAAAAAGCGTAAATGTTTGTTTTTCTAAAGATGAACTATATATAAAACTCTAAAGGCGGTGGATGAGTGAATGACAGCAATGGCTTATCTATGAGGCCCTATGCAGATATCTACCTGACGATAATAGGAGTAGGGCCCTTGTCCAAGGAGCGGCCCTGGTGGGGGGGAGGGCTGCTCCCGAGGCCCACCCAGTCCAGGCCTGCGCCCCTATATACAGGTAGACACAGTTAGCCAGGCTCCACCACAATGAACTACACTGGCCAAAGCACACACTGACACATCTCTCTGCCCTCAAAGAAGCCTTTGCTTTACAGTTTGCACAAACTGTTGTCTGTCGTCACATTTGGCATTTCCATTTTTGGAATCGAACATCCTCTCTGGGTAGTCTCGCTGGCCAGCCTCCTCTACCTTCCGTCCGAGGAGTCTGGCGCCGCAGGTCTCCATAACTGGGATAAACCCTCCTCTGCTCTACTCTGCTCTGCCATTGGAGCGACTGTTTCGGTGGCAGCCGGATGCCCGCTCCCGGCTTATTACAAGCTCTGTCATTGGGTCCGACCATGTCAATCAGAGCGGCTTCCACTCCCTCCTCCCCGTGTGTCGCTGTAAATAGTGCCCTGCCGCCGCAGTGAAAACAACAACGCTAACTAGCTAGCAAGCTAACTGCAGAAACCTACACGCTAGCTCGTTGCTACACGCTGAAAACGGCAAGTTGGATTGTTTAAAACTATTTTCCAAGGGCACTTGGAAGCACCGCCCTTCGCAATCCCACTATGGAGACCTGCGGCGCCAGACTCCTCGGACGGAAGGGAGAGGAGGCTGGCCAGCGAGACTATCTCTGGGCAACACATGGTTGCTGTTCAGCATGCTACCTGGTAGTTAGGTGGTGCTCCCTGGCCCCCCCAGCCACTACCTCCCTCCTCGGCCCATCCTGGCTTGCTGGAGGGGGGTGGGGGACCGTCGTCAGCGTTGGAGGGAGGGGTGCGACGGGTGTCCCCGCTGCTGTCCGAGGCTCGAGAGCGAGAGGTCACGGGGGGGCCATCCTGGGACCTCTGCTGCTCCCTAACAAAGAGAGACAAAGATATTTGTTTAAATCATCATTATATAAAAAGGGAGTAAGTGGGCTGTTTGTTTAAATTTTTGCCCCACTGATGATGGCACAATGTCTATGACATCATCAGTGATGTCACTGTAATTGTGATGTCACTGACGAGGTCACAATATCTATGACATCATTAGTGATGTCACTGTGCAGTGGCCGAGCTAGCGAGCCCCCACAGCGTGCAAGCCTAGGAATGAGATTTCTAGTATACTATAAGGTCAGTCAGTATTCAGATTACATTTGACTTTTAAGTTGTAAAAAACAATTATCTTTATCATCTCACTCAATCATAATGAACTGATCATTGACAGATGACAATCATTTGAATCAACCACATACCGTGAGCCATTTTTGCTCTCAGTTCTCTCCTCATCCCCCTCTTCTTCGCCTTCATCATCGCTGAACTTTAACTTGGCGGAGTAATCAATCTCCTCATGTGCCCCTGTTGAAAAGAAGAAAAAAAAAGAAAAACAGACATAAGGAATGGATTTGAACCATTGCCATCTTTGTATAACAAACAAACAAAAAACAATTAATAAACCCATTTTGATCAAGCTGACACCCCCCTCAGTAGACCTATGCAATGGCCAGGACCCCTTAGCTTGGCTCAGCAGGAAACATGTTATGCAGAATACATCAGAATGTGTTAGGCTCGAGGCAGCATCAATCTCACTCACTACCGCTAAATCATCACCTTCTAAATCATTTAGCAGCATAAGCACTAAATCATCATGCACTGCACTTAGATATGAAAAGGCATGTTAGTGAACTTCTCCATCATGAAAAATTAACAGCGCACTGGTTTCTGACATTGCCTTGTACAAAGAAATACCTTTTAAGTGCTAGATCAGTACAGCTATAGTCAACATTATGCAGTAATTGTAAGCATAACGTTTTTTTTCTTTCTGTTCCATATAAATGTCATGTACACAAAGACACAACCAATATACTGTATGTGGAAAAAGACACATCCTGCTCAATAAGATATCCGATATTTTGTTACTTTCACTTTATTGCAACACACTTACTAAAACATTTCTTGGACACATATAACAGAGCATTAGACATGTCTAATGGGCCTATTTTTCTTGTCATTTGATAATTTGTGAGTTTGGAATTATAAGATTCGATCAGATTTTTTATTAGTTAAGAGTTAATCAATAAGTTCATGACCTGAATGCTACTTTATGCTTGTGTCTTTTGGGGTTACATATTTAAAAAAAACTAGAACATTACTATTAGCTGGCAAAACTATTAGCTTTGCCAGATCTTTCATGCTCAATACCATAATTCAGAACTACACTCAAACCGAGTGTAAAAATGAGCTGTATATCCATGAATGGACATCTTCTGACCTGCCCAACCCTCGTCTCCAACATCGTGGTCCAGCTCGTCCAGCTCCTTCAGGTCGTCCTGCTTCAGGATGGAGGGGCGCTTCACCACCTCTCCGCCTGCACCACGTGGACCGCCCTGAGGCCTCCCGTCAGGACCGCCCTGCCCACGAGAAAACCTGGAGGGAGAAGATTTGTTTTTGTCAGGAACATGATGAAGATACAGGGGAGGGGTGGGGGATGTGGAAACAAAGGTCACAGTGAAAGAAGGCATGGAAAACCAGGATTCAATTAGAAATGAATGGAAGTTGTGAGCCGTAAAAGAAGTCTGATACATCACATCCCTATAAATTCAATTGCATTCAAAGCTAGTTTTATTCTGCTGGAAAGGTGGGCAGCGCAATACTGTTACACTACAGTGTTGTACTGCATCAAAATAGATGATAAATCATCAAATCAGCTTGATCATTAGCTTCACAAAATTGTTTCATTAGCGAGAAATACAAAAAGATTTACCTGGGGGCAGGCCCCTCCCCAGGTGGCGGGTACCTGTAGGGCCCCTGAGGACCATAGGGGGGCGGGAAGGGCAGATAGGGAGGATACATCTAGGAGAGAGCAAGAGAAGAGAAACAGAGCAGGTTCAGATACCAATTCTTCATGCACCAAGTGTGTATTGTGACGACCCTCTCACTCTGTAACAGTATAAAGAGAGACAGAGTTGTGTTAATAGTGGTGGTAACTTGTTTTCATGGACAGCTGACTGACAGCTATCGCAGTGGAAAGAAAACGACAGGCCTATCTGTAGTGAGAACACAAAACACTTGTCAGTCTGGCACCAAGCTGAGGGACCGTGATGCCATAGCTTGTTAACCAAATCCTCTGCTGAGTCGTACATTCATTAAAAGAGGAAGGGCTCATTAAAACTAGGTAACAATCGTTAGAATCAGAGAGTGCCGCGCAGGCAAATTCTGCACTCCATCTGTGCACCAAGTATTGAAATGAGTTCTGCAGATGCGTTGCATAGCATTAAGTCCTACAGCTATGGAGAAAGATTATGTTCATATAGGTGAAGGCAAATAAAACATGTTTTTGTTGGCAGCACAGTTCTAGGAGAAGGAAAGGCACATTGAAGATAACGAGACAGAAAAAGGCAAACTTACGAAGGGAGGTATGATCCCTCGGTACGCGGGGAACCCAGGCCCGACGGGGGGCTGCGGCAGAGGCAGGGCAGGGCTGCCTGCTGGGGGGTTCCTAGGTAGTCCTTGGGACTGGGGGTTCTGTGGGTGGACCTGGCCTCCACCGGCCGCCCCGTCCATCAGCAGAGCCCCGCCACCTCCACCCTCCGCCACGCCCTCCCCAGACATGGTGGGCGCCAGGGCTCGGCCCCCACCGTCCCGCCAACTTGTAACGTCTGAGGACAGAGGGGAAGCAAAGGAAGGACGCTGAGGTTAATTTGGGTTTATGGGCTTTCATGGAGTGAGTTCAGAGATGAAACCTGTTACTTTAGAAACACAACACATCCACTTAATGTAAGAGCAACCTCTACAATACTCATCTTCTGGGTGGATGTTTATCAGGAAACTTCAGTCTACAACGTCATGTTTTTTTTCTCTCTTCTTGCATTGTCAAGTACACATCTCTGACTCGCTAGTTGATCACCTGCCCTGTTCTCTTCTACAGAGAACACAGTAGATTTTGCTATGTGACTTGCTAGATGACATTATCAAATGAGTCATTGACCATAGCTTGTTACATATTACAGTATGCATAAAAAGCACTACTTACACAACAGTGTGCTTTATTCTAAAATGC
The DNA here is from genome assembly GCF_964638095.1 of Poromitra crassiceps. NCBI lineage: Eukaryota > Metazoa > Chordata > Actinopteri > Beryciformes > Melamphaidae > Poromitra > Poromitra crassiceps. Next base: position 36,789,077 of record NC_139643.1, on the reverse strand, counting down.
TAGAGTACATGATGTTTTACAATCATAAAAATATTGTGCCACAGCAGATACAGCTAAATAAAATGGTATGATTTATAGAAAATCATGTTCTGTACACAGTGATGAACTTTGATAGTGTACAGTATAGAGGAGTGAGTGGTCTCATTGTGGCTGACTCAATTAACTGGACAGATTGATAGATTCTTGGAGACTAAAACCTAGGTCAGACTACAAGGCTTTCAACTGGGGACAGTTCAGACTAAATGCCTGCAGTCTGGTCAGGAGGCTGCTCATGCTAGGCGACAGAACAAACCCATCGGTTAAGAATCGGTGTTAAAAAATCATCTAGTGTGTGAAGTAGAATGAAGTAGGCGTGACTCACTCTGGGGGCGGAGGCTTGGTCCGGGCCCATACCACTGATCTGCAGTGGCCTGTTCTCTGCCAGCTCTGTCCTGGTCGCCAGCCGCCTGCAGGGTGGGAAATTCCTCGCGAGAGAATGGCGACGGTTGGTTTGATCCCTTTCCACCTGCAAACAGGAAGAGTAGAAGAGGATGTTGTTCATAGTGGGGAACATGTGTAACTACAACACATGGGTCAATATCTTCAAGGCATGCGGGCCACACACACACGGCCCTCCACGAGTTTTAATCAGGCTCACCAATAAATTCTGACAATAAAATGAATGTGCCCCTGCCTACTTTATGTCGGTGACCCATCTCTCTCTCTCGCTCTGCTCTCGGTTGTGTATCAAGCCTTGCAGGAGAAAACAGCAGTGCAGTCGAGTAGGTAAAACAGCTGACTAAGCTGATGCTTTCTAGCAAACCGATCCTACCCGTTCAGGAAAACACTAAAAATAACCAATGCAGTGGGGACGTTCATTGCAAAAGTCAAGATTTGGAGCCCTTTTGGGTACTTAACTTGGGTTTTGGTCTCCTAACGAAAACGCTCAATCCGCACACTATGTGCCCTCTCACACATTTTTCAGCAGGTCTGACAGCTGTGAGCTATCAAGGTTAAAGTGCACTCTTACTTTTCAAGTTGTTTTTGGTTCTTTTTTCTTCTTCCTTGCATCCACACAAGGCTAATGGAGCTCAGCATTCATGTGGCAGAAGTAACTTCCCCATTCATTTTCTCCATAGACATTTAGGAAAATCATTAGAGCAAAAACAAAAAATAACTCTGGGAAAAAAAATCTAATTTCCCCCATTATTTTTAGTTTTTGCTCCAACTGAAATGTTTTATGGTCACTCACGATTCAGTAGGTCATGGCTTGGCTTGGTTCCAGCCTTAAAACTCGTTATATAAGCATTTTTGTAAATGTCTATGGAGAAAATTAATGGGGAAGTTACTTCCGGGGCAATGAGGTCACGAAAAAGTCACCTGACTGTTGAGCTCTATAGGCACTTTTACATTAAAAGTGTGTTTTAGTACACAAGACACCAGTCACCTAAGCCGTTTTCCGACATGCGTACCGGAAAATTACCTTTAAGTCAATATCGGACATTTCCCTTCACACTTCGGCTCTCGCATGTGGGAATCTAGCAGCGAAATTGCCTGTATGTTGGGGGGCGGGGCGGCACTGCAGAGCGGGTGGGGAGTGACGTGTCGGCAAAACTCTTGATGGTGAAATAAGTTTGCTTGTTTATCCGTTCACCTGCGTCGCGTTGAAGCACTTTTTACAGACTGGCTTCGTTTGATGTGTCCGGGCTTGCCTTCGCTGTCGGCAACGTAAGCAAAATACTTCCACATTTCGCTTCGTGCATTTGCTTCGTCTGTGTCCCTGTCGGGCTGTGACTGAAGGAGGAGGAGGACTGTGGCCAGAGAGCGAGCAGGCAGCAGAGAGGAGAAAATCAGCACGCCCACACATGAAGCTGACATACCGCGCTTATTATCACAAGATCATTTCGCCAGTTTGCTTTAATGTGCGCGAATGATTAGATTATGCCCGCTGGAACATTAAGCAACGTGTGTACACCTCGCCCATGCCGGCAAATGACTGGACCCGTTCTACACTTGCGCCCGTTATCGCGCATACCGCTCTTCTGACTGGCTCGAAACTGGTGAAATGTCCGCGATGACGGGGTCGCGCTTATACCGGGACAACAACTTTCACACATGCAGGCATTAGACCACGTTCCGGTCATTTAGCGGTACAAAGCGCATGTGGGAAAACGGCTTTACTGGAATGTGTTTGAATGGAATTTAATTATATATTATTTGCTAATAAGCAAAATAAAGAATGATTATTTTAATAGTAGCATTTTCCCCCCTCATGCACAAAACACATACCGAAACTGTGACCCAAAAACTATTGTTCAGAACTTGATACTATTTTGCTTTATTAATCAGTTTTGTTGGTATTAATTAGGCTACCTAGCCTGGTAAACCAGCCCGTCACGTGAACTCACATTTCATTTGGTTCTCCGTGACGGTCTGGCCCCGGCGCCATGGGGGGGGTTTAGCAGGGGCGGGAGCGGGCGTAGTTACCTGGACAGACAACTCCTTCAGCCAATCAGCGTAGGATCCAATCAAACCCAAATCCACTCGGGAGAATGGCAAAAACATATTTTCCGCCGAGAAACTCTGCGGTTGCGGCGATACCCCTGTACTTGTTTAATTGTTGTTATTGAGTCTATTTCTGCAATTATTGCACTTTATGGCTGTTTAAACTACCGTAAATTTCGGACTATAAGCCGCGGCTTTTTCCCCGTTTTTTGGCCCTGCGGCTTATATAACGGTGCGGCTTATCTATGGATTTTTTCCAAAAAAAAAAAAAAAAAATCTCTCTTTTTTAGCACTCTTTCTAACTATATATCCACTTCTGTTTTAATTTCCTCTCTTGCCCTCTTTTCACCACACCGCGGACACTGTGTGCACTGTAAAAAAAAACACAGGTGGTGTTGTGTTATGTTGTTTTGTTGAAATGTTAATAAATGGGAGCTTCCTCAAACAGCCATCTCTTTCCCGACAATCCCCTCTGTGCATGAACCCTTACTAAACATTAAAACACAATAAAAAAAAACAACAAAAAAAAAAACATTAAAACACCTGCGGCTTATAGTCCGGTGCGGCTTATATATGTAACAAACAGGCAATTTTGCTGCTGCGGCTTATACTCCGGTGCGGCATATAGTGCGGAATTTACGGTAGACAAACGCTGACATGACTCCTCGAGACGATCAGGCAAGGAGGCGGCCATTACTGTTTTGTTAGTGCAGTGCTAGTGGCGTTCCTGATTGGCCAACTTGTGCTGTCAATCACAGCGGGGTCGCTGGTTGGCTCTTCCGCTCTGCAGCTTCTGCTAAACCCTCCCCATGGCACCGGGGCCAGACCGTCACGGAGAACCAAATGAAATGTGAGTTCACGTGACGGGCTGGTTTACCAGGCTATAGGCTACCCACAAAGATGGAAAAAACATAATATTTGAACTGTGTGTGTGTGTGTGCATGCATGCAATGTAAAATTGACAACCCTGAACTAGAAGGTAATTCCAAAGAAATGAATGAAAAACACCAGGAAAGACCCACCATCCCCTTGTCCTCCATGTGTAACACTGGCCTGTGCCCAGGACCTTGCCCCTGCGGCCTGGGCTGAAGCCGGGGCCAGAGCCTGAGAGGGAAACGCAAAGAGACAAACACCACATATGTCAGCTTTTAGAAACCTCCAAATGTGTCTTTAACTTGCAGTGTAATTGGGCATTCATGTTTGTTGTTGTGACTGTCGGTACCTCTGGAGCTGGCGGGGTTCTCGGGCGGGTCGGTACAGGAATCTGTGAAACCACAGGCTGCTGCGATTCCGGCTGCGGTGCTGACAATACATCGGTACTGAGAGAAGAAGGAAGGCGAGAAATTGAGGAGACAAAGGAGAAGGGACTTTTTACTTACTCAGTCACTGAGAAGGAGCACAGTGTTTTCCAGTATTTTGTCCTATTCTGAGAATTATAATAAGGATTTATTTTTCAAAATGTCTATGGAGAAAATGAATGGGGAATTCTCTTCCTTAAACTTGCACCTGAGTTCCACCTTTTTCTTTCCGCACCAAAATCGCGTTATTAACATTTTAGATAATGGGGGTGGACAGAAAATGGAACAGATAATTAACTTTTGACTGAAATCACTCTGTAGACGGAGCTCTGCCACCCACGATTATCTGTAGTCAGCAGCCATAGGCTTTCGCTTGTATAAAAGCCTTTGGTCATTTTTTGTATCAAGTGTACAGACTTTACTAGAAAAAATTATAACATTTGAGTCAGAACTCAGAAGTGTTCTTTATTTTGTGCTAACAATAGTGATGAATTCTGATGAGTTATATTTGGTTAGGTCAGAGCTATGGAATATTACATGTAGGATGCCCGATATATATCGAACCGATAAATTATCGGCCGATGATGGGAAATGTATCTTTATCGGCTATTATCGGTATCGGATATAGCCAATCTATAATCCAGACCATATTCTTGAGTTTTAACTCACCTCTTTGGGTCTGCTGGTTCCTGCTTGCTTGCCCATCCTGTGCCGTCTTTGGGAACGAGCGAGACGTTGGGATCGTTGCCTTTGTTCTCCGCCTTCAGACTGGGCAGGTTGGCAGGGGGTGGCATACGCCGCGAGGGGGCAACTTTACCAAGAGACTGTAGGCCATGGCGGGGGGGAACTGATATGGGCAAAAGAAAGGGAGGTAATTGAGAAAAGACGTCATTAGCGCAGAGACCACTGAAACTTGACACCAATGAAAACCACACTGGGAGAGAGGAGGGGCCTGAGGACAGAAATGGTGTGGTGGTCCCTTATTCCTTTGCTAGATATACAATTGAAATGCTGACCAATCCAACAGAGCCTGGGGCGAGGCAGGCAGTTTCACTCAGATGATTTCTTATGAATATGGATTATGAAGAGTTACCAGCAAAGTCATGATAAAAAAAAAACACTTCAGCAATCTCATTTAGAAGAGTATTAATGCTCAGAGAAGCATGGAAAAAGCCTTCTCTGATTGCAGGGCTATAACCTTTCTGAAAAGTGAATCTGTGCTGAATATCCGTCCGTCATTTGTTTGTGGAAGCTGAGAGAAACCACAGCTCTGTACATGGCCTCACTATATGTAGGTGGGGGAAGTCTGTCTTTTGGAAACGGGGACAGCTGCTTAGATCTGGTGGGGAGCTCCTGAATAAAACATAGACTGGGGACTCGGCACTGAAGTCAAAATGCATCCACAAGTGAGTCTCTGTCTCAGGTCAGACTCAATGGCTCAGTTGACATGGCAGCCAGTTGACAGGAGTCATTCACCCTCCAGGCCATGTACACTTTCACTATACCCACCTATATGGCTATAGCAGTGTGGCAATTCTAGATGACAATGTTTATTTGCTTCCTCTGCCAGCCAGCTGTAAAGGCCTATCAACAAGGGTGGTAAACATCCATGATCTCTGAATGATAATAACAAGAGCATCAGCAGGTTGATGCCTTGACCAGGTTGTCAAGGCAGCAGAGAAAAGTAGCATATCGCCCACTTCCTGCATTGGAAATCAGCACTAGAGCCAGAGGGAGACAGTCCGCTAATACATCAAACTTGGAGCACTCGGTGGCAGGAGACAACGCAGAGCACAGCCAGCCACTTTAAATCAAAAGGCCAACAGGTCAATCGAACTGTGACCAACGCTGATGTGTTTCTTGATGCTACATCTAATAAATTAACACTAGTCTTACATTGTTACAGTCAGCGGGAAAACAAAAGCTGGCAAAAATGCAAAAACCAGCAAGGCGTCCAATTTTGAAAACGAATTCCCTGATTTACTGGACTGCAGACAGCAAAGCAAATCCCATAGAATGTACATCATGACATGTAGTGAACTCGTGAATATGAGAAAATCAAGATACTCACCAACAGGCTTTTGTGCTTCAAGGCTCTTTCCTTTGTATGTATCAAACAGGTTGAGAGACGCATACTTTTTGCCATCCCCTTTGCCCTTTGCAGTTTGCCCAGAGCGCTCTGACATTGCGCTGTCCGCTCATTGAGTATGGTGAGCCCTGAGACTGGGAGAGAGAGAGAGAGAGACATCGGACACCAGGTATACATGGAAAGTGAGAGTAAATGTGCTGAGTTGACAACCACAGATTCTCAATCTCCAGCACGAACAGAAAAACTCTATGAATATCATGCAAAACTGAAATATCCCAAATGTTTCTGCTGTGGCCCCCCAGGGGGTGTGGCCCAAATGATGACCCCCCTGGGTGTTTGCAATATGATTTAGCACTTAAGAGGAGCAGACTTGGAATAGTAGATGACTGAACACCTCTTCACAGGAAACACTGTACCAAATAAAGAAGAAAAAGCTGAACCATGGTTGCCATGGTGACACATTAGAAATTATATTCTTCTATGCCTCGCCTTGAGAAAGTGTTGCATCCATGGCAACTGCCAGGCCTTTTGCTTGAACTCATTTTACTGCACATCAATAAAACACTGGGCTGACATCTGTCCAATTCAGAATGATTTGGCTATATCCAGTAGGTTAAACCCCCCCCCCCAACCCCACCCACTCCAATTAAGCATGATTAATTAAAACATAATCATCTCTTAGCCATCTGATGCTACGAATTACAAAGCATTAGACATTTCATTCACTGGCATTTTGAAGTTGTGATATTGATGTAAACCACTCCAAATTATTCATGACCAAAATAATAACATTGGAGCTATAAATAGGCATTCAAGTAACTGCACTCATTATTGTGTCACCTTGTTCTGCACCACAGTAGTCTGTCCCAATGAAAATTTAAAAATTTCAATTATTGGGTAAACAATTGATGGTATCACATTGCTTTCTCAATCTTCGACACACCTGACCTGAGCATCATGTCTACTGAAAAGATAGGTGCAACAAGGCTTACACCTGCAGGAACGAGATCAACAACACTGGCATATTCATATCTAAGCACATTTGACTGTATATATTATCCAACTGATTCAAACTAACTGTCAGACGGATCTGAAATCATGGCCACACAAAAAACATGGAAAACCCAATGTAAAGCGTAAAATCTACTATTGCGCACAAGCCTTGTAACTGCACAATGTTATGTTTGCAACACACACATCACATATCAGACGGTCACCGAAATATTGTAGTACCAGGCAACACATAGTTTTAGCCTGCCCTGCACAATAACTACCGAGCCTCAATAGCCCGATGAGATTAGGAAATTAGGTCGTGGGATGGCTGGCCAACTACATGTTGTATGGGGATTAAGAGGGGCAGCTACGTTAGCAAGCCGTGACTGCAATACACCACAAAGGGGCCCTGTCAAGATATGGCTAACGATGCGCAGTGGACACCGACGGCAGTCCTTGGCTCGGGAAACATAACGTTACCCACGAAAACACTTGCTAGAAACTGAGGAATATCGTACAATAAGTTCAATGAGGACGTTGCTAACATAAACATAAAACTGTTGCCAACACATTAGCTAGCTTTCCTGCTGTGCTAACTAGCTTGCTAATACAGGGCCTCGATATTCACGTTGGGAGGGGGACTGCGATGTTTCATAATGCATTTTCAATCCCTTGCGGTAACGTTAGCTCATAACGTAGCTCTTCAACTCAACGAGCGGCTGCTTTTTTGTGTCATATTGACATCGCAATCGGACCTTTATGTGACAATAACGTTACTGATTACACACCGCCCATCAGAAGCACAATACAACATAGAAATATATATATTTTTTAGGAGAACAAAACAAAATGGCGGTGAAGATAGGCCCAATGCATAGGCCGACTGGATAAAGTTAGCTAGCTGTAACGTTAAGCCAACTCACCAACATACATACACTGTTAAATAACTTGCCAATTTATCACACAGGGCATACACATATGCTAGGAATGCCCATCTGATAAATTAGCTATTAATGTTACTATATGGAAACCAATTGGCATTGGCCAGCTGAGATGTTACATTGGATCTTTTCAGGCAAGCAACCTGCTATCCGCTAACTTATTAGCTTAATTTGCTAGCTACGTTATATGTCAAGGTTGCCAACTATTTACTCGTGTGACCAGAAAACACTACATTATTCACAGAAGAATAACTTACGAAACACGCGAATTTCATATTTTGGCTAGACTAACAACAATAACGTTGCGTTGCGTTACCCAACCAGTTAGCCTGGCTAGGCTAACTAACAATCTAGCTAACGCTAGCTAACAACAACCAAGGAACGGTTCATTTCCAACAGATAGACTGGACCCCCGCAAACATTTTCCAGGCTAAATTCATATTACGTTATAGCTAACGGTAATCATTGTCACTCAACACAACCTAACCGACTATGTGTTTGCATAAAACATGCACAATTTGCCAGCCACTGACCTGGGTCTTGTCCCGACTTGTCTCGAGGTTGTATCGCAGAATAATGAGGTTAGGTTAGCTACTATGCTATATCGCGTAGCTTTCTATCAAGTGACCCAGCTAGCAACAACGTTAACGTCGTTAGCTACCCCGACCTCGAAGATCTGCTAGTTCTTTGGCTTTGCAGGAGCCCGAACTAGATCGGATTAATACTATAAAGCCGAATACGGGGTATTGAAAAACAATTGTATAAAGCGGCTTACTTGTACTCCTTTTCTTTTTCCACAAAACAAATGAAAAAGGAAAAAGAAAAATGTTACAGTGGGCTCGATCCGTCACCAAAAGAGCCGTCAACGGCTACTGGGTGATTCCGAGAGATGGGAGCCGTTTGGGACCTCAGGAGGGGGGTGAGGGGGGGGGGGGGGGTGTCAAAGGCTTTGAGTTTTAGACTTATTAATGTCTATTTCATACGTTAATGGAAATATATTAATATTATGGAAATTGATATACCAGAACTGTAGTCATTGCACCACAGTTGAAAGAGTTGAAATTTGGCTTTAAGGCGTTAATAATAAGAGCACATGATATTGACCAGATAACTAGGCCTATATACAAATATAAATGTATACTATAGACTAACTGTTCATATTTCATAAACAATGATCAACATAACAGAAACAACCAAAATACACGCAAGGCAATTATACACAACATGAGACACAATCCTCATGGAGACCTGACATATCCTACTTAAAAAGCTGAGATTGCCTCTGAGAGTTTTTGATTGAGCCTTTTATTCCAGGCCTTAGAAATAAAATTAGCAGTCTTAAATATTTCAGCCTGAAAAACCACTCTAACTTCTGGCCACCCTCTACCATTTGAAGACCATCACTGACATAATGTACAAGCACACTAGGCTATTTTACACACAGTATCGTTGAAGATAAAGTATTTGATATCTTTGTGGCATCAGAAACCGTGCTCAGGAGAATGGTTGACTTGTTTGCCTAAAAGCTGCTGTATGACACCGCAAATCAGGAGGACCATGTTCACAATAAATAAAATAGGGTATGCATGCAATCTGTTAGAAATCAATTTATTTACTCTATTGAAATGAAATTCCCTTGAAAAAAAGGTACAGATCAGAAAGAATGTTTGGGATGAAGAAAATGCAACCATGGGTAGGCCTAGGCTACAAAGCTGATTTAAAGAGTGACCATGACCATATAAATATTATAATTACATGATTTACAAAAGAGGATACTTGGGCCACATAATGAACTTGCTTTCTCACTCATACAGTCACATGTACATGCGAACAGTCAATGATGCGAACACACACACGCACACATCCCTTTTTTCATTACTATCACTGATTTTCTAAAACCACTTCAGATCAGATCTCAAACCCCAGTAGGGCAAAGCAGAGACTGTTCAATAGCATACTCATCACAAAAGGCAATCAACATTCATAGAAGCACTTTCTGGAAAAGATCATGTGGCCTCATTTCATCTCATTACAAAGGTAGAACAAATTCAATCCGCATTAGTTAATGGCAGGGAAAAAAAATCCTCATTATAATCATTAGCACAGACCAAATACAGTATGCTTTGAAAGTGGGTCACCAAGGAGTGCTGAACCAGTTTCAATATATTATTGTATATTTGAATAAAAAGTAAACATTTCATACAAATGCCTAATATAACAACATTCACAGTTTCTAAGGTGAGTGACTGATAATCAATCAATTCCAGATGTACAAATCTATCTATGTACAAATGTATCCAGATCTATAAAGCATTGCCCCATACAACAGTATGCAATATAAAAACATGCATCCCAAGGTCCAAACTTTAAAAAACATAATAGCCAGACAAACTAGTAAGAGGTGGTCACCTTGCGGCTTTGCTCTGCTTCATCATGGAAGACTGCTACTAGAACCAGTGAATGGTAATTATGGTGATACTTTAGTGTCGTATTTTATGGGGGAAATGTGGCATTGTTGACAACTTCAGAATAGATTTACATAATAATAATCATATTTACATGTTTATGATAGTATGACTTACTGTATGTTGTGGTGTGATTGGTCTGTCAAAATAATTTCTTCAATAATATTATACGTTTCCCCTACGGTCCACTTGAAAATCTCAAAAATGTTCGCGGCCCACATCTGACCGTAAAAGCCAAATAACTTTTTATATTACGATAAAAGGAGCTGTCCATCAGCACCATACAGAAATCAGAAACTAAGAGTGAGGGGCTTTCTGCAATAGGCTAATTAACAAATAATTGATTACAAATTGAATAACAGTACCAATCAACAATGGATAAATGAATTCTCATACATGATGATAATTGGATTTGTGGGCTCCGGCCAGCAGGTTGGGAAGGTTGTGCCACTCATGGTGTTGAGTCTTGATAACACAAAGTGGGCTTTAAAAGTCCCATTTAGTTTTCCTGAGATAGTGTTGGGAATAAACCTCCTCTTCCTGTGTCCTTTCCCTCTAACTTCCTTATCTGGGAGGGGGGAAAAACAAGGTGAAGTCATAAGTAATTTCAGTGTGGAATGATGCATGCTCTCATATATATATATATATATATATTCACCACCACCAGAGCCCAATTTTAACTAAAGATACTGATGACATCACAGGTGACATCACAACAATTGCTCATTACTGATGACACATCACTGATGACATCACAATTCACTGATGACATCATCACTGATATCACAATCATGACACACACCACCGTTACAGACACCACTTAGCCAATTTTAACTAAGAGAATATACCTCCCGCCGCCACGCTCTACAGTCCTCCGTAAAGGTGGACCTTAACAAATGAGATGGTCTCGCAGTAGTCCTTGTGGCCCTTCTCGTAGATTATGTAGATGTACTTCTTGTCCTCCGCCGAGCCGCTATCCAGTGATGTTATGCAGGAGTAGCCGCTCGCCCCTGCCCATATCTGGACAGCGTTGGCCTCCCAAGTCGTGCCATTGGTCAAAGACCAGCGTAAGGTGAGGTTCTCTCCTGAGGGAGACACAGGTAGAGACAGTGACATTAATGCAAGATATCAGAGCTCACTCATTCATAAACACACACACACACACACACACACACGCACGCAAAGTATTACTTTACACCAGTCAATACCACTCAGAAAAAAGAGATTCTGCTGACCCCCAACTTAAAGCAGCTATGGTGCACTTTCACTTGGGTTAGGGTTAATGTTTATGGTAGTGGCGCCTGTGGACAAAAGCGGTACTTTTTGCCTGGAATGAAAACTGCATTTCCTGAACGCGAGGCTCCTCCCGCTGTCTGCACCTTGCAGGCAGGCCAGGCAAGGCTTCTCCGAGGCAGCGAGCCTACCCCACTGTTTTATTTACTGCATAAGGTTGATGTTACTGCTTCAAACAAAAATGACAACCAGTTTCACACGGACGTAACACGTGGTGGGCTGGACACTATGCGATACCCTCACAAGAGGCATTTGGAATAGTCTCACGTGGTCAGTACCTCCGTAGCAGAGTGTCTGGCTGGCTATTGTGAGACTACATTTGGAATAACAATATAGAAATCGCCTATCTCCTTGCCGATGGTCTCATTTGCAACCTGGTTATTAGTTTGGTAATTACATGGTATTACCTAATTATTATTAGGTCAATCATTATTATCACTATTACCCCCATATTACCATGTTGTTACTGATCATCATTAAAGCTCATGAAAAGTCTAAACCTGGGCTGAACTCACAGGCTGTTTTCAAAAATCCCTTATGTACATCTCAGAGACTGACTAACACGTGTATTGCAGTTTTCTAAAAAATAATGTAATCACACCGCTAATTATCGTGTTTAATGGGAACTATTTCCACTTTTTCCATTACTGCGCACTGTTGTTTTCTGGCAGAATAAAAGTAGATTTGATACAATTGTAATTGCAGTGATGATCGTGGCCTTATAAAGTCAAGTTAGGAAATGTTACTTTAATCAAGGCAGCAGTATGTCTCTGCGAGCTGTTTGTAACTGTATTTTTTAAAACAACAGGAGCTCATGACTTCTGAGAGGTGAAGCCAACCTGCAGCAAGAACAGCCACTAGTGGAGGTAGGCTTTAGAAACAGTCCTTACTGTGCTCAGTACTGGCTGGGTTGGTGAAGTACAGCACTCCTTCTTTCTGCAGAGCCCCAGCTGCCACCACAGGGTCCACCAGTGTGTAGTCGAATGACAACGTATCTATGGGCAGGGTCTCTCCACCGTCGAAGCTGCGCACCACTATGCGGCACCGGCAGTGGTAGTTGTTCTGGTTGCGCACATTGATGACGATGCTGCCGTCCCTCATCTCAACCGGCTGCAGGGAGACGGAGAGATGAAGTGAGAGGCCGAGTGAGAAACAACTCTCCTGTTTTGTCCCGTGGCCGTGAAGCAATCCACCATATTTCCCGGAAAATCAGAGCCCGGTGGCACACAATGCAAAATACAGTGTGGAGGAGGATGGCTGCCAACGTTCTCAGTCAATGTTTGTTTACAATGTGGAAATCCATCGGTTGATAAATATTAAAAAACAAAAACAAAAAAACAAAAAAAAACTCTGGGGGCAAGCTTGTTTCAATACCTGAATAACCGGAACTCTTCCTATGTTTACAGTCTGACCAGCAACAGCGCTGCAAAAGAAACATGGAGCTAACAGATGAGCTGTTGGACAGCGTTCTTCTCGCAAATTGCTAAAGTACATCAAACTTCATATTTAAAATCTCTTCACTTCAGCACCTTTGTTTGAGGTAAGAGCGAGATGTTTTGGCGTGTCTGCCTACCGGCTTCGCCAGCGCTCGCAATGTTGGTGTTTCCATGGGACCTTATTTACTTGCCCACACTGGTTTACGTGCCTTGGTAATCTGCCTTGAGAGATTAGTTTGTTTATGGTAACAATACTAATGTCTCAAAACTAACATGGTAATTATCTATGAATGTTAAAATACCACACGTAGCAGCTTTAAGTGATCCAGGCCTTTTCAGGAAAAGATGTGAACAACATTGTCTGATTCACAATACATTTTTATGAACAGCAACAAGTGTACCTGGCACTCGTCAGGGGTGAAGTCCATCGGTTTCTTCTGCTGTTTGTAAGGAATGCTCTTCAGCTCAGCCCCGTTGTGCCAGTTTTTGCCGTGGTCGTCACTTAGGATGCAGAAAACTCCGTCCCCTATTGGATATAGCCCATGCCCACACACCACCAACCGCCCCTTATGTGGCATGTAGCGCTTCTGTAGTGCAAAGATATGAAGGGACATGGTCTCATCACATAATACACAAAACTGCACAAAGAAAGGGCAAATTGCATTCTAAAAACAGTGAAACTGTGATCTGTGTGCGTGAACTAAGATCTCAAATCAAAAGTCAGCAGTCACTTCACTTTGTAAAAATCAAACTGTAAATCTAAAATTGGTTTGCTGTATACAGAAATTTACTATAGAGCAATTACATGATTCTTAAAATGGCCAACAAACACCACAAGGAAAGCATTTCTTTGTGTGTTACAAGACAGTATGGGAACGTAAATGCAAAGAGTAAAACAGGGGTTCTCAACCTTTTGTAACGTAAGGTCCACTTCTGATTGTAAAAAAGAACAAAAAAAAAGTTCTGAGGACCACCTTCCCAAATAATTGAGAGAACAAAACATAACATGAGAAAAAACAGAGAAAAAATAAACTGGGCTGTATGTGTGTTATGCCACTGTTGTCTGCATGGTGATATTCAAACATAACTGGTCATTGAAATTATGCATTTTAATTTGATGTTTTTTATTTATGTTTAGGTATACCAGTGTGCAAAGAACAAAAAAAGGCGAGAATAACATTTTCACTGCATGCAGAACACTGTGACTTTAGGACCCTGGAGCTCTTAAACCCTATGTAGCTGACATTATGTCAGACAAGTCTGTAAAGCTAAGACTCTTGCGGTTCTAATGAGCCCAATTTCATTCAGATACATGTATCTTGATGTGAGAGTTCAAGGCACCCGTTTGAAAGTAGTCATGCCCATTTACTTTTTCAAAAACTTAGCCCCCTTTGGAGCCATTTTGCACCCACTTCCCAGCAAGCTAGCATATTAACCTCCTTGGTAGCTATGCGTTTGTCTGGATTTCTAGTTATCAGCAGACCTCGTTAAACACGGACTTGCCGAGTTGCCGGCCCATTAATTTTAGTGGGTTGGGGTTCTGCTGCCCAACACAACAAGAGTGTGCACGCATTCACACACTGATTTCACTCACTGAAATCTTTTTTATACATTTTATATATAGTTTATAAAGCTTTATAATACATTAAAGCATTGGTATGGGCTATTAAAAATATCAAGCCAAAATATTTGTGTTATTTTGACACTGACAGTCTAATGCTGTGGCCCACCTGGATGCCGAAGCCCGGGCCGGGGACAAGGCTCTTGACCCCCAGCTGGATGGAGAGGTTCCTGGGTGGTGTCCAGCTCAGGCCGTCATCCTTGGTCTGCATCATCATGGTGCTGGGCGGGCTGCACTTGTACTGGTGGTAGCACATGGAGAAGAACAGCATCACCGAGCCAACCTCCTCGTCCACCAACACCGCGCCCAGGTTACTGCCGTCCACCCTCACGCCGTCATTTTCGATGAAGGCAATGGGTGACCAGGTGACTCCTGGGAGGATGGTTAGTTGTTTTTGACTGGTTGATTGATTCGTTCATTGATTGGAAGCCTTGTATCTCCAAATTTGGCCATTTTCTTTTTATTTCAGAAATGGATTTAGTGGGCACCCAAAAATAACCTGTGAAAGTTCCAGGTAGTTTGGACCAGCGAAAGATGTTATATTACTGGTTATTAATGTTGTTATTACTATTACACTATGTTAAAATGTGAATGTTTTTTCCTTCCTTGTGAAAATTTGCTTTTTTTTTTGGAGATACCAGGTTTCGGCCCACACCCAGCCTCAAGTCAAGTCAAGTCAAGTCACTTTATTTGCCATTTACAGTAGGGACTGCATTGGAATTGGGGTGCTAGGAGCTTAAAAACATACATAACAAATCACAGGACAGCATATGAAAACATTTAGATACTGTGTAAAAAGAATAAAAGGAATAAAAGGGTTAAAATTTTAAAAAGATAAAAGGAGACAAGTGCATATTGGATAGAACCGAGTTCTCCAGCTCAAGTTTTAAAGTGCAAGATAATTAAAGATAATTAAAGTGCACATGAATTAAGATAAAGTGCCTATGCATAGAGGCAGCATTGCATGTACAGTCAGGTATAATCTTATACAAAGGAAAAGCAACAAAAAGTAAGGCATGATCTACAGCTTGGCGGGTGTAGGATCTAGCGTTTGGAATTAAGGTCATTCAGACTGCGTACCGCACTTGGAAAAAAGCTCTTTGCAAAACGAGTGGTAGAGCTCGAGAGATATAGATCGGTAACGTCTGCCGAGGGGAAGTAGGTTAAAGAGATTAGCGGCTGGGTGACCTGCGGGGTCTCTAACAATGCTAGAAGCACGGGCCAGAAGTCTAGAGCTGTAGAGCTCTTCTAATGCAGGCAGGTCGGCCTCGGTTGCCCTGCGAGCACGGCGCACAACTCTGTTTAGAGATGTTTTCTCCTTGACAGTGAGATTACCAAACCATATGGTGAAAGAGCTGGTGAGGATACTCTCCATGATACATCGATAAAAATTAAGGAGGACCTGACTGTTGTGGGTAAAATGCTTTAGTCTTCTTAAGAAGAAGAGCCGTTGCTGAGCCTTTTTGATGACTGTTTTAGTATTGGAGTGCCAAGTGAGGTCATCAGAGATGGTGACACCAAGAAATTTAAAATCCCTAACCATCTCGACTTCAGAACCGTTGATTAGAATGGGATGGTGGGGTCCCTTAGTGCGGCGGAAATCGATGACGAGCTCCTTTGTTTTAGAAGCGTTAAGTATGAGGTTGTTAGCCTCGCTCCACCTGACTAGATTTTCAAACTCCAGTCTGTAGTTGGACTCATCGTTTGAGCTTATGAGCCCAATGACGGTGGTGTCGTCCGCGTACTTTACAATCAGATTGTTAAGGAAGTGGGCAATACAGTCGTGAGTAAAAAGAGTGAATAAAAAGGCACTAAGAATGCAGCCTTGAGGCGAGCCGGTACTGAGGACAAGAGTCTCAGACAGATTATTACCGATCCTCACTCTTTGGGGTCTCTGAATTAGAAAGCTAAAAATCCATTCACAAACAGCATCGCACAGACCAAGATTTTGCAGTTTGTGGATGAGGAGTGAGGGAATGATTGTGTTAAAAGCAGAACTATAGTCAATAAAAAGCATTCTGACATAAGATTTACTTTTGTCTAGGTGCTCGTAGACGGAGTTCAAGGCTAAAGAGATGGCGTCCTCCACAGATCTGCTTTTTCTATAGGCAAACTGCCAGGGGTCAAGAGAAGGAGGGATCTGACGCTTAATGTAGTCCAGCACTAGACGCTCTAGGCATTTCATGAGCACTGAGGTGAGGGCAATAGGCCTGTAATCATTGTGACATGTAACAGGTGTTTTCTTAGGTACCGGGACTACGATAGATTCTTTAAAACTCCTAGGGACAATACGACGTTGCAGTGACAAGGCTGGGTGAACCCAGTTTGATGCCAAATTGTCCTCACTATCTCTTTTCCTCAACCAGGAAACTATCCTCAACGTAAGTAATCATGGACTATCATATCATATCGTGTTAATTTTTAATCCATGTTTTGTGTGTATACTTTTTGTCTTTTTCTTGTGACTCTCATGTGACTGTCCAGCTGGCCTACCTTTGTCTGTGGATCGTCTCACTGTGATGAACTTTGGTCCTATGTCTCCCGAGGACTCCCTCCTGGCCTCGGCGAAGGCCAGCAGGCTTCCCTTGGGGGTGAAGGTGAGCAGGGGGATCCTATAGGTGTTCACCTCACCCTGACCTTGCACCCACAGCAGCTGCTCATCATACACCAGAGGGTTAATCTGAGGGAGAGACAGAAAATGAGGAGGGGGATCTTGTATCTTAAAGAGCATGGTGCAGGTTGGAGACCACATTGCATTAATATGTGTAAGGGGTATATAGCAATGGGATTTGGGGGATTTCCACCCCCCCAATCACACATAGCTGCGTTTAGACAAATTTTTGTAACCTAACCAGCAGGGGACACTGGTCCATTTCATGGACCTACCACTTGTGATGTCACAGGGATGCAAACTAGTCACCTTTAGGTGACAGTCACATTTTTCAGCCCAAAATATGAGGATTTCTGAGTGGTTTTATGTCTGCCCTGGTATCTGTCACCCTTTTTCACTCTCCATGACTTTGCATCCCTGTGTCAGCCCCAGCAGAACATTCTCCTCTTGTGATGTCACTCCTGTTGTTATGTCACACACCCATTTATAAAATGCCACCTTTTCCTCAATATTTATACCCTGGGGGCCTGGGGGAATCTTTGTCTTTTTGGAGTATTTTCACTGTAATCATGAGCCCAAAATTCAGATTTTTTTTTAACCTGCACCATGCTTTATCCACACTGTTCCATTAGCTAAAACAGTGATTCTCAACTTTTTTCATGTGGACGCCTAATTTAGTCCACATTAGAGCCACAGACCCCAATTTGATTACATGGTGCCTCTGGGACCTAAATCTGAGAATACATTAATTGTCAGAGAAGATTTTGTGGAGAATTCCATTACTATAGTGACAATCTATGTGTGTTAGCAGGCACTCTTCTACACTCTAATTGTGTTCACTTCTTGTAAATGAAATAATGGCGAGGTTTCATAATTCATCGATTTGTTGGGGACCCCCTGGAAGCCCCTCAAGGACCCCTGGTGGTCCCTGGCCCTGAAAGAAATAAGAATAAAACGGCACTTTAGGTCAGTGGCACTGGCGCTGGTTGAGAACCAGTCTGATCTAAACTACTGTTTTATTATTTCTTTTTTATTTATATTTTACTTGGCTCTTGCATGCAAATCGAACTGCCAACCGGAAATGCAAGTAGACAAGATAAATAACTGCATGAGAAACATGATGATGATATCTCTACACAGGAAGAGAAAGCCTGTCTGTCGCCAAACCAACAACAACAACTCTGTGGTATCAGAAGCTAAACTTGAAAGCAGCACTTGCGGTCTGCTGTCAAGTGACAAGAAGACTGACTATACCGGTCTCAAGGCAGTGCAGACACAGGGAAGCAGCGCCGTAGCACACACAAGTAATGTCAGCGCAGCATGGCGGCCTCTTGTTCCCATATTCACATCCAGATCCACCTCCTGCCAACGTCGACTTTAATCCGTCAAATGAAGCGATGGTTTCAAAAGAAAGACAGAGATAACGTTGAAAATACTCCCTCCGATCGCCTCCGACGTCTCTGTTGCTGAGCTGCGCTTCCGCAGGCAGTGCCACTACAACTTTTAGATCTCCGATCATATGACCAAGGTCAGGTGGGCGGTCACATGACTCTCTCGTCACAAGTCGGAATCAGAAAAGATAAATATTGAAAATATAAGACAGCATTGATTAGACATATTCATATTGAGATACAATTATAATATTTAACATGGTTGCCATTGCACATACTTTATGTTTTTGCCGCTGTAATGTAGTATATTTCCCCCTGCTGGGGGGAACAGCTCGACTTGCTATGCCATGGAGGGAGGTATTTATAGAACTGGGCAAATTGGGAGTTAAAAGCGTTTCCCTTAAAACACTGCTCGGTGTGCTAGGGGAAGTACTAGGGGGAAGCATCGACTTGGGGGGAAGTAGTTTACTTCACAGAAGTTAGGTCACAAGGGTACATGTGCAATTATCTATTTACACCAGTGTGAGGCAGCAATGCACCCGTGCCTAGTCTACCGGAAACTAAAAGAAGAAGAAAATAGCTCGTCATCAAAGAGCGTGGAAGTTCTTTGTCGTCATTGGTGGCTAAACAGGAAGTGTTTAAACTGTCCAATGAACTTCACCATCCCAGCGAATTGAGCCAATCAGAATGATTACAAAAGCTTTACAGTAGGCAGGCATCTATTTTAAATCTTTGGCGGAGCACCACTGCACAGACAGATAACAAATTTGACAGTCGTTGTCGACTAGTATACACCTCTCGGTCTTGGGTAAGTGAACATTAGGTGCTATCAGCTGTTTCACGTCACGTTAGGCAGCTCTGTTGGATGTTTTGTCGAAATTATGCTAAGCTAAAGTGAACATTAGGTGCTATCAGTTGTTTCACGTCACGTTAGGCAGTTCTGTTGGATGTTTTGTCGAAATTATGCTAAGCTAACAAGTTAGCCGATAAATGCTTGTTGTCAGCAATGTTGATGGAACAGTACCGTTACGATAAGCCGTTATTTGCTTTCATTTCGTTGATGCATTTAGTCCCTAACAAACGTTTTATTTGTTTAACGTGATGTGAATCGGCTAACGTAGCCTCAGAATTCAACTAAGCTATTCCCTTGTTGACCAAACAGGCTGCGTCGAGGCTAGTGAATTGGCTAACAACCTCACGCAGGTTAGCTAGCTAGATAGCATTAACGTTAGCTAAGTTAGCGAAGAACCTGTTTTGCTTGGTTCACGTTCACTCCTGTCTGCTGTCCTTCCAGCTACGTTAATCCACTACATCCCCACGTCTATCGTTGCAGTTCAATCCAGAAAACGAATCATGGCGGATGAAAGCGAGTGGATGAAGTTACCAGTCGATCAGAAATGTGAACATAAGGTAAACAACGTTACAAGCCCTGCAGACACGTACCTCTCTTTCTATCTATCGTTAATTAAAGTTGTATTCTCCTGAAATCACAAAGTTCGGCATACTGTGTTTTGGTTGTTGGACATTTTATTCAGGTAATCTGTCTCACTGCAGTGGTGCAGCCATGTTGATATGCCTACCACATCGGGGCTAATAAACTCCTGGCACTAGGCAATTCCTCATTCGGGCCTGGCGTGTGAAACAGGCAGAGGAGTCCACCCTCATTATTAGAGAGGGGTAGTGGAACATGCCAAGTCAAGTGTAGTTGAGTAAAGTAAAATGCATAATCATTTTGAGTATCTTAGAAGGTTGATCAGGGCATTACAATATATTAGATTGGTTATTCAGGTATGCCAATGTACCAAATTATTGTGTAGAATGCAATCCTTGATCTGTTGGTTCCTTTAGTGAGACCGATTGTGTTTGTGAGGGGGTTCACTCGGCCTTAATCCAGGAATTGAAACAGGGCTGCTGGCCTGAAAGCTAGGTCCCAATGTGCATGAGTGTACCCTAGGCTTATGTTCCAGTGAATACAGTGCTGCTGTGCTTTGTATTCTGTTGCAATTTAATAATTAAGTAAAAAAGCCTGGTTTTGTCACATTAAATCTGTTGTGGTGAACCGTGAACCTGAAGCCTGCCTCAGCCGTCTACCTTCTTCATCTCCTGCTCGCCATCTTATTCATATTCTGTTCTTTCACCACACTGCCATCTTGGTAGGTAAACAGTTGGTTTTATTAATATAATCAATCAATGACAGCCTCAGCCACTGAGCTTAAAGCAACAATCCGAGCCCTCACTATTCCAACTTCAACATAATTTTCGTGTACATGTGTATGACGTCATGGGGTGACACTGACTTGGCTTCAATCAGCGAACATTCAAATTTGATTGTAAAGAAGCATGCTTTCATCATGTGTCAACATGGATGGACATCACACCAGAAACACATTCAGCTAGCTTTCAGTCACATAAAACAGGACTGCAGTGACATGTCATGGCCTTTGTCCCAGGTGTGGAAGGCCAGGGCAGTGGGCTATGAGGAGGCTCTGAAGCTCTTCCAGAGGATCTCCGATGAAAAGAGCCCAGAATGGATGAAGTTCCTGGGGCTCATCAAGAAGTTTGTGGCAGAGTCCAATGCAATCGTCCAGCTGAAGGGCCTCGAAGCTGCACTGACTTTTGTAGAGAATGCACATGTAGCCAGCAGGTAAAACACACACACACACACACACACACACACACACACACACACACACACACACACACACACACACACACACACACACACACACACACACACACAACTGATCTGTAATTGTTGATCTTATGTCCTCTTGCCATAATAATTTTGTTTGCATAGCACATTCAATACGAAACGCAACACAATTTGCTTAAAAAAGCCTTAAATAAGGCTTAAATACTAGCCTATTAAACTAATTGCCAACTATTTTATTAATCCATTTGAGTAATTTCTTAAGGAAAGTAAAATGATCTCATTCCAGCTTAAATGTGAATATTTTCTGGTTTCTTTAATACTCTTCTATGACAGTCAACTGAATATTTGAGGATGTCATCTTGGGCTTTGGCAAATGATGAGACATTTTTCGCCATTTTCTGACATTTTATATGTCAAACAACTAAATAATAAGAGCAATACATGTATAATAAAATAAAGAACATGCATTTCAATCATGCATAAAAACATGCATAGCATACACATACAGTAGAGTAAATGGGAAATTTTAAGTTCTTATCCATCCAAGTAAAACAGCAGTAGACTTTTACTCAAAGCCCAAAATTATGTCAAACGGCTAGTTAAAAGCACCAGTGAAAAATACATATTTTAAGTCTACCTCTAATGGAATGAAGTGTCTAGACACCTGTGTCCAATGTCACTTATCAAGGAACTAAGATACCTGTTCTCCTGACCTTTCTGCAGGACGGTGGGAGAGGTGGTGTGGTGAATAAAGTTTAATACCTGTTCTCCTGCCCTTTCTGCAGGACGGTGGGAGAGGTGGTGAGCAGTGTGGTGAATAAAGTCTTTAACCAGCCCAAGGCCCGGGCTAAGGAGCTTGGCTCTGACATCTGCCTCATGTACATAGAGATTGAGAAGGCAGATGCTGTGCAGGAAGAGCTCATCAAGGGCCTCGACAACAAGAACCCCAAGATCGTCTTGGCCTGCGTGGAAACCATACGCAGGGCGCTCTGGTGAGACCGAGCTGGGCCTTGATCTGAGCTCTTCATGTTGTATTCTCGACATCTTCTAGCATCATAAAAATCTGATTTCTGCGTGACTGATGTCTGTTAGGGCTGTGAATCTTCACTGGCCTCACGATTCGATTCGATTACGATTCATCTGTCTTCGATTCCACGATGCATCTCGATACAGCTCAAAATATTGCAACTCCAAGTATCAAATCCTCAATTTTCTATATTATTACAGCACATGGCTACTTTTTCATCAATTAATACAAGCAGTCAGATAAATATCAATTCCTTTTTTACTTAGAAAGTTCTTTAAAATCTGAATGTCAACAGAAATTTAAACAAAGGATTCAACGATTCATCTGTCAACGATTGGATTCACAGGTCTGCATCACGATGCATCGATTAAACGATTAATTTTGACACCCCTAATGTATGTGTGTTGTCGGCTTTAGTGAATTTGGAGCCAAGACGGTAACTGTGAAGCCCATAGTGAAAGTTTTGCCGAAGCTGTTTGAGTCCAGAGACAAGCCGGTGAGAGATGAAGCGAAGCTACTGGCTGTGGAGGTCTACAGGTGGATCAGAGATGCCTTGAAGCCATCGCTCCAGACCATCAACGCTGTGCAGGTCAGATTAAGCTACATTTCGATGCCGTTTGTGAGGGTTAGAATTCAATTGGGAAATAGTCTAATCATTAGACTGTTGATGCATTAGATTAGACTAATGCATCAAATAAGTAATGCATATTTGCTATAAAATAAATAAATACAAACACTTCAAAGCAATAAATGAACAACATGTACATAACATACACATAGGGCTGCACAATTGTATCAAATTGAAATCGCAATATGGCCAAGTGCAGTATCCAAATTGCAGGAGCATGCAATTATTTGATAAATGTAAAATGTCACAACATAGCTGTGTGTGTGTGACTGTGTGTACGCACGTAATACAAATTCCCACTAAAATCGTATCGCAATATGTCCGTAGTACAATCGCAATATGATTTTTTTTTTTGCATATCGTGCAGCCCTAACATACACAAGTATTCAGGGATGCAAACTAGTCACCTGTAGTCACATTTCTGATTCCAGAATAGGGCAATCGAATTAATGACTTTGGATTAGTGGTTTTGTCTCTGCCCTGACATCTGTCACCTTTTTCATTCTCTGAGTTTGATCGATGAACACAAGTATACCCTTGAGAAAGGGATACATTGGTTGCCACACATTTCAGAGAAGGTCCTCATAGAAAAATATGCCCTACCAAAAATGTGTGCAGACATACACTGCCTACACCTGACCGAGGCTCTCTCTCTGGCTGTCGTCAGTTACTGTACATCCTGACAATGTGTCCATGGCATGCGAGTTGGGTGTCACGTCTGCCCTGCACAGTGTTATAATCCTGTGCCTGCACCAAGTGTGCTCTGATGTCTGTGTTTGTCTCCAGTTGAAGGAACTAGAAGAAGAGTGGGCTAAGGTGGCACCAGGAGCCCCCAGACAGAGCCGCTTCCTTCGCTCCCAGCAGGACCTGCGGACCAAGTATGAGCAGCAGCAGGCGGACACAGGGGGCGAGCCGGCTGATGGTAGACACCCCACTCCCTTTCTTTCCCAGCTTACACACATTTGACTTGGTTTGGCCGCCCACTGGCGCCCAGGTATTATAACGGCTGCCAAAGTGTTTTAGCCTTTTTTTTTCTCTGTTTGAGAGAACGACACCATTCTCAATCGATGACTAGTGGACAATCTCCCCTTGCTCTGTACGCTCCAACAATCAGATGTTGATATTACACTTTAGGATAGTGAGTAGAGTACTACTTCACCATGACATTAATAAAAATGTTAAAGAAAAAGGTGATATGCAGATTTGCGGCTTCTACAGGAACATAATAGCATCGTTTCAACAGCTAGCTAGCTCATGGTAAGTCTACCTTGTGTGCTTGGGTGCTTACGACATTATGGCTAATAGTCAAAATCTCGAATCAGAATATGAATGTGATTTTTACTTGCGGAACTGAAGTGTCACGTGACTGTTGAGCTCTGTCTTGATCTGACCACATGTGCTCTCGTAGAAGAACCTGAGGAGTCGGCCCAACAGGTGGACTCCTATGAACTCCTGGAGCCAGTGGAGATCCTCTCCAAACTGCCTAAAGACTTCTTTGAGAAAATTGTAAGTATCTTGCAGGGGTCAAATTAAGTTGTTTTTTTGTTTTTCTTTCCCAAGTGCCTGTGCGAGTATTGGATGAATGAACCTCTTTCTTTCCAGGAAGCGAAGAAATGGCAGGAGAGAAAAGAAGCGCTGGATGCACTTGAAACACTTGCTAAAAATCCGAAGCTAGAAGCAGGAGAGTATGGGGATTTAGTGCGAGCACTGAAGAAGGTACTGAAAACTTTGAGGGTCTTGCAGATGTCAAATCCACTACATTACCAGCTGTATGCCAGATAGGAGTCTCATTTATTTTATTTTATTTTATTTTTTTTGTAGGTGATTGGCAAAGACACCAATGTCATGTTGGTGTCTCTCGCAGCTAAATGCCTAGCTGGGTTAGCATCGGGTCTAAGGAAGAAGTTTGGGACGTATGCTGGCCATGTAAGTTCCCTCATGAGTCTTTAAGCACTGAATCATAAGTAGGGATAGACATCACACTGCGATTTCTAATGTGTTATGGGCTTCACAATTCAATACAACCACATGCAATGTAATGAATAAAAGTTCAATGGCAACAAAGTCTGATTGTGCAGACTATTTCTGAGATGCATCTTTCTATCATTGGCTTGATAAGAGTGAACAATTTAGAAAATATCTTTACAAAGTGCCAATAATATAATCTGTTCAATAGAGCTTGAGAAACTGATGGGCAAAGCAGCCTCATTACGTTAATTCATAAAACGATTTATTTCTGTCCCACGATGCGTATTATCACATTTTTGTATTGCAAGTCTGATGTATTACATTTTGATATGATGATGTATATCGAAATTCTCCTAAGACTTGGCCTAAGACTTGGTGACTGATGTGCAGTTAACATTTGCGTTTTCCTTCAAGGTGGTGCCGAGCATTTTGGAGAAATTTAAGGAGAAGAAGCCACAGGTGGTACAGGCTCTGCAGGAAGCCATTGATGCGGTGTTCCTGACTGTGAGTCGGATGTGGAAGCAGTTAATTGGTTGTTTAATTGGATGTGGAAGCAGCTAATTGGTTAATTGGAGCCCAATCCTCTTGATTGTTGGATCACTCTCTGTCCCACCTTAAATTGTTATTTTGTATTTACTGCCACCGAGGAAGCAAGTCTGTTCTGGTGCTTAAATTAATGGATTTGTCTGCATTTAGAGATTCTTCTTTCAAAACTTCTGCTCCAGAGAATTTATCCCAGGTCTCTGGATCAATGTTTAATTAGCCTATGAATCAAAGGTAATTAAGAGCCTTTTTATAAGGGCAAAAACTGTTCCATTTGATCACATCACAGACACTCAAGCACCATCTTGGCCCATATCCCTCTTGATCAGCCAGTTGTCAGTTGGTCCATTTCTCAGGGGTTTTGTTTGTTGTGTTACATCAGGGACTGTCTCTTTCCCCTCCCCCAGACTACTCTCCAAAACCTGAGTGAGGATGTGCTGGCTGTGATGGACAACAAAAACCCTTCCATAAGGCAGCAGGCCTCGCTCTTCCTGACCAGGAGTGTCCGTGTGTCTGTGCCCTCAGCCCTGCCCAAGGCCCTGGTCAAGCCCCTCTGCACCGCCTTGCTCAAGGTTCGCCAATGCCTCATCAGCTCTACTGCTGCTCCTAATGACAACTGATTTCTAAAACGCCAGTTCCATTAGCTTGGTTATAATGTATCAAATTATATTGTTTCAGAGATCACCGGAAATACATATTGTCTTAATTAGGCCTGTGCTGATTTGAAAATGTCATCCTTGGATCATCTTGGCCAATATATGTCCATATACAAAATTACCCCACTAATTAATAGCAATAAGAAGACATTAATAGCACAATAATATGCTTTATAAACTTCTATCCATCACTATATATTTTTCCTTTTTAAACATGTTTTAATGTAGGACATGTTAAATATTGGCTGTTATTCAGCCTCCCAACACCGGTTATCATGGTTGTCACAGTAATACAAATTCAGGGTGGTGTCATTATTGATCACATATTAGCACTTATTCCGAAAGTGGGGTACGGGAACACCCAGGGGCACAAGCAGTTGCGTCGGCGGTACGCTGAGGAAAAAAAATCTGTAGTACCCTCTGGAGGTAGAGAGGATGCACACTGCAGGAGGTTCAATGTTTGAGGCGGTTCAGGACTTTAAAAAGTTTGGGAACCACTGTGACATATACCGGTTATTGTCCCATCCCTACACCTTATGCTGTTGTTGGTCTCTCTGGGTTATTGTCCCATCCCTACACCTAATGCATCGTGGTCCCTCTGTCTCCCTACCCATAATGCATTTGTTTGTCCCGGTCTCTCTGGTAGCAAGTGAATGATTCTGCTCCTGAGGTGCGTGAAGCTGCATTCGAGGCTCTAGCCAGCATCTTGAAGGTCGCTGGAGAGAGGGCCGTTAACCCCTTCTTGGCTGACCTCGATAAGGCCAAGCTGGATAAGGTGAGCTGCACTTTTCACATACAAGCCGTTCAAATTTGTGCCAACATGAAAGCTGGAAAAGGAAATGTGATGTTTTTTTAGGATGTCATTATTAAAGGTTGTTCAAGTTTGTCGACTTCCAGGCCTCATTCTCAATCAAATATTCACCCGTTCTGCATCACTTGAATTCAGCCAATCAACTCAACTTAATGGGAAATCACTTTTTTTATGACTGAACTGAACACAAAATGTCAAAGAACTTTTTATTAGAATTTTATTTGGATGCTAAAATAAAATCTTCTGTGCCAGTAGAGAAGAAGTCCTTGCTGAAGCCATTGTCAAGTGGAAAATAAAGATGGAGAATGAACATTGAGAAAAAGTCTTGTTTCAACGAGCCTTCCCCTCACCGTCATCACCAACTTTTTTTTTTTTAAACTTGATGGCAGCAATCTCCATGCAAGTGTTAGCCCAGTCGCACTCGGTTAATTTGCACCATTGATTGCTTAATTAATTGTTTTAATTCTTTCTTCGTCAGATAAAAGAATGTGCTGAAAAGCTGGAGCTGGCTGGGGGGAAGAAGGGGGCAACGGAAAAACCGAAGACACAGCCAGCACCCGAGGCTCCTGCCAAGCCTTCAGGGCCTCCCAAAAAGGCCCCTGTGGCTAAGGTGAGGCCTGATGTTCAGAAATGCAATGACATTAGTTTTCCTCAGGCCAGCTTTTGTGGTATCCATTGGTTCAGTTCCACCCATTAAATATGAGGATATACTTTCAGTTCCACCCATTAAATATGAGGATATACTTTTTCGTTTTTCGCAGCTTGTCGGCGTTAAGAAAGCCAAGCCCTCAACAGCTGGAGGGAAAAGTAAGAAGCCAGCAGAGACCCAGGAAGTGATTGAACAAGAGTTATCTGTGAGTGAACCATAGCCTACTTAGAACAGTGATTCCTGGTTTTGGACCTGCATCAGCAGTACTGATGCCTGGAGACTTGTCTGTTCTCAGATGGAGGTGTGTGAAGAGAAGGCTGCTGCAGTCCTCCCAGCCCTCTGTGTTCAGCAGCTGGACAGTGGCAACTGGAAGGAGAGGCTGGCTAGCATGGAGGAGTTACTCAAGGTCAGCACCCATCTTCTATATTCGGTGGGGCGCTTTTAGAAACTTCATTAAGAAGTATTCGATCAATAGATTTGAACCTTTGACCAGGGGGGCGGGGGCACTTCAGAGTTTCCTTTTTATTGAAAATAAAATGGATACAAAATGTGCAATAAGCACATCAAATAAATTAGACATAGCCGATAAAAACAAATGTATCTAATATGTACAGTAAACCTTGGGGGCTGCATGGTCAAACTCGCAGTTTCAGTGCTGGTAAGTAATGTTAGATGAGAGCTTTGAGGCACAAAACTATCAATAAAGTTAAATGTCCTTGCCTGAGAGAATAAGTAATAGGGATGCACCGATATAAAAATTTTGGCCGATGCCGATAACCGATATTAACATTGCTGTTATGGCCGATAACCGATATTTACCGATGTCGATATGATCTGTATAAAACCACATTTTTATGATCATCACATTTTGTACATACTGAAAAACACATGTTAACACTGAATTTGAAAAAGTTATGCATTTCTTTATTTGCAAAGCCTTTGGAAAAGCCCATAAATCATAGATTTACTGCATTATTTCATATCAATGTGAAGAATTTGGCTGATAATGATAACCGATATTAACATTGCAACATCTGACCCATACCGATATGACCGATATGTTAAAAAATCGGCCGATACTGGCCGATACCGATATGATTGCCGATATATCGTGCATCCCTAATAAGTAATAATAGTTAATGTTGATGCACAATGAATAATGTTGGATTAGTATTTAAAAATACATGAAGAAAAACAAAACGAAAGGCATTTGAATAGTGATTTGGATAGCGATTACCAATGGCATCGATTGAAGCTTCGAAGCATTTGGGTCAGCCCTAATATTCAGATTGTGATAATAAGCATTTGATGTGTCAAAAAATAATTATCATGTATTTAAATAAATTAAATGAGACCTATACATTGACAGCTCACATGGATTGACTGTAGTGAAGACATTTTGCAACCGGGTCCACAAAGTATGAACTGCATTCAGTTGAACCTTTTTGAAAATATAATTTGCTAATTAACTTAATTGGAATTTGCCCATCCAGACTTGTCTGAATTTGACAGACATCGAACATCCCATAGAGACACTGCATGAAATAGGCCACGCCCATCACGGGGGAAAAGCTCCGTTCATTTCCACACACCAGCGTCATTTTCCTTGAATTAAACATAGCTAAAAGCTGTTGTGTGGTGGGCTGCGCAGACAACAAATGTAAAAAATCGGCAGTTAAAGTTTTTTTCGAGGAAAACAAGGAAGCCATTGAGAATTGGCGAGAAGAAAAATGTGGATCTCGCTGTCAAGGAAGTAAGTTGGAGTCTTAATCTTCCGTAAATACAATCTTTTTGTGCAACACGCAACCATGCACGTGACATAGGAGAATGCCAGGATTGGAGGGGGGGTTTCTGTTTCCCCCCGTTTTGGGCGTGGTTTCTGAATGATGACGTGTTACGCAGTGTCTCTATGTGAGCGCTGCCTCAGATTTGACAGTGTTTGCTGTAATCTTTCTGCTCAAATTGATCTTAAATATCTGAGAGACAACGTGGAAAACATCAACATTGACCCTTGACCCTTTGATTGTGTTGTCTAGGCTGTGGAGCAGATGGACAGCAGTGCAATGCCCTGTCAGGCTCTGGTCCGCATGCTGGGCAAGAAACCAGGCTGGAAAGAGACCAACTTTCAGGTACCGTCGCCATTCTGTATGCATTATATACATTGCACAAATCTGATTAAATTATTCCAATTTGACATTTTCCGATTTGATAAAATGCAGACTGGCCAGATTGCCAAAACCGGGTCTAATACAGTAAATGTTGACAGTCAGGCAGTTTGTCCAGAGTATTAAAATGGAAATTAAGGTTTATTTTCAATTAAATGTAACTTTAATGCCACTATAAAATTAGATAGTGGTACTAGTGGCAAGATTATTTTGGTGATATTTAGTTGAGGTGGAGTTGGAAACACTCTTAATGTTAATCGACCTCACGAGCGCAGGCAGCTGCCTCTATCTCTATATATATATATATATATATATATATACGGTATATATATATTTTTTTTTTTAATTGTATCCACCGTTTGTCTTTGTTCTTGTAGGTAATGCAGTTAAAGATACAAGCGGTGGCACTGGTGGCCCAGAGGGGTAACTTCTCCAAGACGTCTGCCTCTGTGGTCCTGGATGCTCTGGTGGACAAGCTGGGAGATGTTAAGTGTGGAGGGAAGACCAAGGAAGCCCTGACTGCCATCGGGGAGGCTTGCTCTCTGCCCTGGACCGCTGAGCAGGTAACAGGGGGTCCTGTTCACATGGTCGATGTACCACTTCTGTAGTCTATTTCTGAATGATTTGTCTGCTCTCAGGTTGTCCCAATAGCCTTTGCCCAGAAGAATCCAAAGAATCAAGCTGAAGCACTGAGCTGGCTGGCTAATGCCATCAAGGAGTTTGGTTTTGCAGGGTAAGCTGTCACTTGCCTTGGCTTTAGGTCTGAGCAGAATAAGGCGGTCTGTCTGATTGATTTTATGTATGGATATAGCAGAACAGAATCCAAGGGATAGACATGTAAAAGTGTGAACACTTATTTCCAACATGGTCCCTGTCGTTGTCTGATCCGTTATCTGTTCTGTTCAATGGAGATTTAATCAAGCGTCTCCCTTCTGCTTCCAGAATAAATGTGAAGGCTTTTATCAGCCATGTCAAGACGGCTTTGGGAGCCTCCAGTCCCGTGAGTGTTCCAACAAATTCAAGATCTTGTTCTATTCATAGAGCGTTTGTCTGTTGCTATTATGAATGTGTCGGTGAACTTGACGAGCTCTCTGCTGCAGTAATTTGAACTATTTAGAGCAGTGGTTCTCAACTGGTGTAGCCTCAGGACCCATTATTTTCCTTGTCATGAAGTCGCGACCCAAATTTCAGATTTTTTTTTAAACCACTCAAATTTATTGCACAAAAATAGCGCATTAATTTAATACACAATGCCTTCATGCACTGTTATAAACCTCAAATGAACAAAAAAGTGCAACAGAAGTGCAACTAGGGCTAAAAACCAATTGAAATAAGGCAGACTTGAATTACAGGCAAGTCAAACTGGTCATGCTCAGAAAGTCTTATTTGAACTGTATGAATGCTAATCCAGTTTCAATCATCTTGAACTAAAATTAAATATGAAATGAAAAGGCAGACTTCTCTTGAATTACGGTACAGGCAGAGCATATGCTTCAGCTTGTTAAACAAGTAAAACTGGTCAGGCTAAGTTTCAATAATCTGAATTTAACTCAAATGAAATATGATTTATTTTTTTGGGCCAATGTCTGCGACCCACCAGTTGAGAAACGCTGATTTAGAGGTTTGGGATGACTCCAATTTAGTGACAAACAACCTCACCCCCTCATAGCAGAAATGTGTCATTTAATTTCTGTGGTGTGTTTGTCCAGGCTGTGCGGACAGCAGCCGTCGGCCTGCTGGGTGTCATGTACCTCTACGTGGGTGCTCCACTGAGGATGTTCTTCGAGGAGGAGAAGGCGGCCTTGCTCTCCCAGATTGACACAGAGTTTCAGAAGGTAGCAGTTCAATCCACATGCCTGTGTGTACGGCCATAGAGGAAAACTTAATATCTTAATGGTGACCTCATTCTGCTCACTAAGTGTAAATATACATTACAAATATTCCATTGGTTTTAGGGCTGCCACTAACTATTATTTTCATAATCGATTAATCTGTCGATTATTTTCTCGATAAAATGTCGGTCTATAAAATGTCAGAAAATGGTAGCAAATGACGATCAGTGTTTCCCAAAGTCCAAGATGACGACCTCAAATGTCTTGTTTTGTCCACAACTCAAAGATAATATCAGTTTACTGTCATACAGGAGTAAAGTAACCAGAAAATATTCACATTTAAGAAGCTGAAATCGGAGAATTTAGACCTTTTCTCTTAAAATTGTACTCGAAATGATTAATCGATTATCAAAATAGTTAATTTTCTGTCCATCGACTAATTGATTAATCGTGGCAGCTCTAATCGGTTTAGACTTTTGAATGATCCCTCACTGCATTATGGCCCGCCTCGTCGTCCTGTTTCAGTAGGAATTGCGTCAAGTAAAGATGTCTATTTCATGGGGTCTTGAAGCATTGTTAACTAGATCTATATCACTACTTTAGCCATAAGTGCTAATTGCTAACAATGTCCATGCTCTGAGGATATTGTGCATGTGCTAACCTCAGTTGCAGGGCCAGACTGCCCCTGCTCCCACCCGGGGCTCCAGTAAGAGGTCAGAGGATGAGGAGGGAGAGGAGACGGAACAGCAGGAGGAGGAGGGAGGTGCAGCGGGTGTTGTGGATCTGCTGCCCCGTAGTGACATCAGGTGAAACTTCTGGGAGGGGGAGCGAGTGATGTCACTCACTGATATCATAATTGCTCGAGTGACATCAGTGATGACATCAATTCTGACTTCAATCTCAGAATTCTAACTTTATTCTCTTCTGGGATTGAAGTCAGTATTCTGACTGTAATCTCAGAATTATGACTTAATCTCATCCCCCCAGATGGCCACCATTTCCAGCCTGAAATCACAATTTTGGGGCAACTTTGGGTAGAATTGTCCAATACGAATGATCTTGCAATCAAACTATACATTTATGACCACAGAGAAGCCAGATTTATTCCTTGTAAATTTGAAACTGGCTGCCATTTTAGCTATTTTTACTATAGAATTTCACTGTCCAGGGCGATTTTGATGATTCTGATGTCAATTGACAATTTGACAGGTTTTTATGCCGGTGATAGCCAGGCTGGAGGCATTATGGTTTCGGGTTGTCCGTATGCATGTCCGATGTTCATTAACACGATATCTGAGGAATGCCTTGACGACAAATTTGCCTCAAATGTCGACTTGGGCTCAAGAATGAACGGTTTAGATTTTGGTGGTCAAACTTCAAGGTCACTGTGACCTCACAAACGCCATTTCCAAGCTCGTTAACGTGATATCTCAGGAATGCTTTGACGGAATTGTGTCACATTTTGCATGGCAAACCTGGGATGTTTATAATAAGGCTTCCGATGTTTTCAGCAAACTCAGCCAGTATCTACCAACAATAGATGATGTCATGATGTATGACAGGTCCAGTACAGCTGATGGTGTTAATGATGCAAGGCTGGACATTGTTTGCTCGGAAGCGGTGGCCATACGAAGCCATCCCTCCTACTCAAGCTGCTCTCCAGCATGTAAAGCATGCTGCCTACCATGCTGGATGCATATGGGATCAATCATTACTTTGCCAACCAGAAGCACAAAGACGTACCGACTGGGGATGGATCAAGAAAGATATGTGGCAGATCTTGTGGACTGATCTCCCCCCTATTGCAGAGAGTTGCCAACAACTGACCAAGTGTGGAGGATGCAGATTTGAATGCTGTGGAAGGTGCACATGCTAAATTGACACCAGAATCATCAAAATCGCCCTGGACAGTGAAATTCTATGGTTAAAAATAGCTGAAATGGCAGCCATTGTGAAAGTTACATGGAATAAGTCTGGCTTCTGTCGTCATAAATGTATGGTTTGATAGCAATATCATTGATTCGTGTTGGACAATTCTAGACAAAACTGCCCCCCAAAAACATTTTTGTGTAGCTAATTACTTTTATGCAAATAACACCCTAATTTTGTGCCAATTTTGGCGCTTCTTTCCGGAAGTGAATGATTTTTCTCTAATCTGCCCCATTATTGGGAGATCAGTGTCTTGCTGAAGGACACTTCGACCTGCTGCCGGGAAGAGCCATCTGATCTGACCCATCTTTCTTTCTTTGTGCAGTGATAAGATCACAGGGGCGATGGTGGAGAAGATCGGGGATAAAAACTGGAAGGTCCGGAAGGAGGGTTTGGATGAGATGGCTGCAGTCCTCACAGAAGCAAAATTCATCAAGCCCACAGTGGGGGATCTGCCCATAGCACTGAAGGCTCGCCTCGGCGACTCCAACAAGATCCTGGTTCGTAGTGTGCACGGCCTCGCCAACGTTGACCGTGACGATGTGGGAAAACTGCTTAAGCAAAATGATCCTCGTACTTTACTGTGACAGTGTGGTGGTTGTTACTGTGACAGTGTGGTGGTTGTTGTGCGTTTCAGGTCCAGCAGACTCTGTCCATCCTCCAGCAGCTGGCCACAGCTATGGGTCCCAGCCTTAAACAGCATGTCAAGACTCTGGGTATACCAGTCATCACAGTCCTGGGAGACGGCAAGGTTTGACCAATTACAAATCAGCATATATTATGGCATGGTACATAAATCAAGAAAAGAAGAATAGACCAATTCATTACAATTTGGGGAAACAGTATTTAGAGGTGATTATGGATTTTGGTCCTGTACATTAGTGCAGTCTACTGCCCTGTTAGGAAAATATATATAGTATGAATACCGCTCGCATAAGATGACATTTATATATTCAAAACCTCAAACCTTCAAAAAGAAGATGCCATTCACTTAAAGCTATATTCCACTTAGTCTTAACATGGTAACAATTGGTACTTGACTGCCATAAATACTGGAATATAAACTATGCGCCAAGATCAGATACAGCTGGACTACGGTAGTTTAGGGTTTTGAATGAGGCAACGAAAATAACCTGAAAACTGACAGAACAGTGAACAGATCAACAACAGATACCGCTTTTTAAGACAATAAAGCAGTAATTGGTCCGTCCTCATTTTGCTTTTCTATTCTTGCTTTACGCTAAAATGATTATTTAGAAATAAAAGTATATCTGGTCTCCCGACCAGGTTATCCAGGTTATGTCTGTTATGTTCTCTTCTATCAAAATGCCATTTGGTGAAACCGTTCTAGAATGCTGCACTAGTGCTGCACGATTTGGGGAAAAGGTGCGATTAGCGATTAGGGTGGACAATATTGCGATTGCGATTGTGATTGCGATATAATAAACAAGAGGTTTTTTTTTTTGGTTTTTTTTACCTTTATTTATACAGGGGGAGTCTCACTGAGAGCAATGCTCTCTTTTTCAGGAGTGCCCTGTTCACATTCACACACACATTCATACCTGGAAGCTGACCAGTACAACCACAGTCTGATCTGCTGGCCACTGATCAGCTCCACTGGAGCAGTTGGGGTTAAGGCCTTGCTCAAGGGCACCTCAGTGGTGGTAATGAGGGAGGGGCAAGCGCTGCCTTTTCACTTTCCCCACCCAGATTTATCCTGCCGGTCCCGGGGATTGAAGCTCGCTTCTCTAACCGTTGGGCCACCACTGCCACTAGGTATCTAGGGATGTGCCGGCATGAGTTTTTGACGGTATGATAACCTTGGACAAAAATACCACGGTTTCACATATCACAGACTAAAATACATGAAATATGTTACAATTTAAAATATATTAAAACTAAAAAAATAAAACAATTTGAAATTAAATTATCTTTACAAAAAAATAAAACATTTTGAGACATTTGCCTGTCCCAAACATGTAAAAAAGAAACACCAGTCAAATAGAAACTGCACTGTGTTACAGCACATAGAAGATGGCTCAGCAAAGTTGCAAAGTCAGTTACATGTCTGTCCAGCAATACTAATGAATGATACACCCCGTTTATTTATTTTGTAGCGACAGATGGCCTTAAACGCCACACTCACGTGACGCTTCTTGAGAGAGAGAGGTGAGAACGTGCATCTGCAGACTTTTAACGAGGGACCATGAAGGCGTCATGTGACAGGCTAGTTAGCTAGCCTGGAGGTGATGCTGCCAGTGCTGGCAGCTGCGACAGTGTTTTGCTATCAACCTTGTTAATCTCGTTATATTCTTCATCACAGCGGGTCATCCCCACTGTGTACTTAATCGCGCACTAGTTCTGCATAAGCACCTGCAGCTCTCTCCTTATTTTACTGACGTTCTCACTAATCACACGGCTGTTTACATGCGTTTCTGAACGAACGGCTAGCTAGTTATTAGCATAGCTTGCTCTTAGCGATCATGGATGTTCTATCTCGCCCTCTCTGTAGATAATATGTACCTTGCTGCACATAACATTACTTATTTGCGGGAGTGCATGGGAGAAGTCTCCCGCTAGTATTGATGCCCAGTGTGATGGCTGAGAAACGTGTGTTTGCTGCGTCGCGTGTAACGTTAGTTTAAAGGAGGCTCTCACACACACTCAAAAAGACGTGAAAAAAATAAAATAATCGCACACTTTTGCGGTTATGCAATCGCACGTGCTGACATTGCGATTGCGATTCGATTAATTGTGCAGCACTATGCTGCACCATCGCAGCAGCAGGATCTGTTGTTGAATCTGTTCAATGTGCTGAAAATCACTGAAGTTTATTTCTGTGGCTCATTCAAATGAATGGGAAGTACAAATGTGAATGCAATTGGGAATACAATGATGGTGGTCAGTGGGAAATGTGACAACCCATGCTATTCCCTATAGCTTTGTATTCTGACAGATGTGTCCCACGTTGTGCTTCCTCATCAGAACACGGTCCGTGCCGCGGCGCTGGCCACCCTGTCGGCCTGGGTGGAGCAGACCGGCATGAAGGAGTGGCTGGAGGGGGAGGAGCTATCTGAGGAGCTGAGGAGGGAGAACCCCTTCCTCAGACAGGAGGTGGGACTGCTAACTGCTGTGTGGTCCGTCTGGTGGGGGCGGGGGGTGGGGGGTATTTCACAAAGCAGGAGTAGTGAGGTAGCCAGCTGACTTTAAGAAATGTTATAAAATGTCTTCTGCCATTCTGTTTATTTCTGCCCTGTAGCTGCTTGGCTGGCTGGCGGAGCGGCTGGCCGGCCTGCGCTCGGTGACCTCTGACCTGCTGCTGTGCGTGGCTCCGCTGTACGCCTGCCTGGAAGACCGCAATGCAGATGTGAGGAAGAAGGCCCAAGATGCTCTGCCTCTCTTTATGACGCACCTGGGCTTTGATAAGATGAACAAGGCCGCGGGGAAACTCAAGGTAGGCACCATGGACCAGCTGAAGCGCTAAGCCTGTTTAATGCTTGTGTACACTTGGTATTCAGTTAATAGAGAGCCAAAGTGGAATGTCACTTCTTGCTTCAGCACTGTACCAGAGATTTTCATCCATTTATTTTCCCATAGACATTTCGTAAAATGCTTATAAAAAAAGAGTTTTACTTGTTCAAACCAAACGGTACAGATATATTTAGAAACGGGACAGATCGCATAACATTTCACTAGGACCAAAACGTAAAACAAATTTGGTTTAATGTTCTATGGTCTCTCCCCATTCTAAATATGTTTGAACCATTTGGTTTGACCAAGTAAACATCTTTTTATAAGCATTTTACTAAATGTCTTTGGGAAAATAAATTGCGGAAGAAAATCTCTGGTACAGTGCTGAAGCAGGAAGTGACGTTCACTTTTCCTCTCTATTGTAATTTTATCGAGTGAAAAAAACGCTTGCGGTTTACAGCAAATTCTAAAATCTGCCTGCTTTTTTCCATTTCATGTCACTATGAAATGAATACTTTTCGATTTTCTTTTTTTAAGAATCACTGGACTTCCAGTGACTTGAGAGGCATTTGTTCTTTTTTCCCATTTTGTAGTCTAAATTATTAAAAGTAAATCCTATAGATTAATTGGCTTCCGTTAAC
Organism: Poromitra crassiceps; assembly: GCF_964638095.1. Lineage (NCBI taxonomy): Eukaryota > Metazoa > Chordata > Actinopteri > Beryciformes > Melamphaidae > Poromitra > Poromitra crassiceps. The sequence continues at coordinate 36,751,482 of NC_139643.1, read as the reverse complement.
CCTATAGATTAAACAATCAGTTCAGTTATGTTTATAACCCCTTATCACAAGTATGTCTCAAAAGGGCTTTACAGTATACAGCATCATCACAGTCATATACTACAATGGAGACTGATGATGCTACTACATCATATATTGTCTACACACAACATAGTTGCATACATCATATACAGTTACATTACGATGCTACACAAAGCATGTCTTTGGACTGTGGGACGAAACCAGAGCACCCAGAGGTAACTCACGCAAACACGGGGAGGACATGCAAACTCCACACAGAAAGCGGGCAGCCGTCGAGATTCAAACCCACAACCTTTTTACTGCAAGGCTAACCACTGAGCCACCATGCTGCCCAAATAATGACAATAATTATTAGTTGCAGCCCATTTAGCAGCACATCTTTAAGACGACTCAGAAGTTCCATCAAAGCCTGCACAACTGAGCATGTTTATTACAGAAACTGTTGTTTAGCATTTATTCTTTCTGTCTTTTATGAATCAAGTGTTTTTCATTGTGCAGCCTGCATCTAAAGACCAGGTGGTTGCTCTGCTGGACAAGGCCAGGTCCATCATGCCGGCCAAGCCTGCTGGTCCTGCCAAAGCTGCCCCCGCCAAAGCTGCCACCTCTGCTCCTCCTGCCAAACCTTCTGCAGGTGTGTCAAATAATGAAAGCCTGCCAACAAGGAACGTGTCCCTCTTGGCAGTCTACCATGGATGGGAACACCAATTGACTAGTCTCTGTACAACAGCAGTGAGCTTTATAATCAAATGTTTTATTCCTCTACCTCCTACTGCAGCTCCAAATGAAGCAGCCCATTTGGATTGTGAAGCCACTGAGGACAAATGCGATGCCAAAAGTGCCAAGGCAGCGACTGCACCGAAGGGGAAAGTGAGTGCAGAAACGGGTGGTTTGGTTTTATAAGGCTGTAACAGTTGTTCTTGCATCTAATGGTCTTGTCAACTTCCACACTAATGAAGCTACCGTAGTTTGAAAGGCTGCTGCTCATCTATGAGCTGTGAGGTTGTTTTGGCCAGCGGAGATCTCTGCAGCAGAACCAAAAAGTACCAACAGCAGCTTGTACTCCAGTATGGAGAAAGGCTGCTGCCAGCAACGCTACAGGCGCCTATGGGAGGGGCTTTGTGGCAACACACCTTTCTTTCTTTTTCTCACCTTCGTTTCTTCAATCTTTCTCTTAGACACCTGGGTGAGCTGGGTGGGTCATGCGGGCTTCTTTTCCTCACCCTGATTTTCACCTTCTCGTTTCTGAAAGGCAACAACAGAGGTTTGTTGTCGACAGGTTGTATGCTATTAAAAGGCTAACCATTTGGACCACATTTTGCTCTTTCTCATATTGCGGTAGTTTCAAACAATAGGATTTCACTAATATACCGTTACTTTGTCAAGTAACACAAGTTAGAAATGGAATACATTTTTGGGAAGGGGATCTAAGCACATATTTAAGTAAAGATGCAATCATTTCAAAATCAAAAGTGTGTGTTTATGCAGATAACCACTATAGATGACAATAACAAAGGAAAAGAATAACATTTAGAATTTGACGGTTTACACGGACTTCGAGACTGTTGAAATTATTTTTCAGGGTGGTTCGGGGGCGGCGATGTCATTCTGCTGCAGGTGTTATTTTGGTGGAAGTAATGCAAAAGTAGTGTAATAAGTAACTAGCTACCGTAAATTCCGGACTATAAGACGCACCGGTGTATAAGCCGCGGGACCAAAATTGACTATTTTTTTCTTCTATAAGCCGCACCGGACTATAAGCCGCGGGTGTTTTGATGTTTAATTACCATATGAAAGGGTTCGTGCACAGAGAGGAATGTCGGGAAAGAGATCGCTGTTTGGGGAAGCTCCCATTTATTAACATTTCAACAAAACAAAACAAAAGTCAGGTCACTAATCCCCAGACAAAATCACACAACAATAGGCTACCGTATATGTGCAGCAAACCTGTAACCAGAGAAGTCAAGTCACTAATCCTCGTCTTCCTCTTCTTCCTGCGTACTGAAACCACCAAAGTCCTCATCTTCAGTGTCGGAAACGAACAGGTTCAGGGTGGCTTCGTCAACCACTCTCCTCTCTCCTTCAGGTGCCATGGCACGAGTCCGATACCTCACGAGTCCGACACCTCACGAGTCCGAAAAAAGAGGCTAACTTCCCCCAGACCCTAACCCAAAACCTAACCTCTCCCACCCCCACGCCTAAACCTAACATCCCCCAGACCCTAACCCAAAACCTAACCTCTCCCACCCCCACGCCTAAACCTAACCTCCCCCAGACCCTAACCCAAAACCATGAGGTGTCGGACTCGTGAGGTATCGGACTCGTGAGGTATCGGACTAGGGGGCAGTCCCCGTGGCGTCATCCTCTTCATCCCGCAGCAGTCCAGCGTTTTGGAACCCGTTGGTAATTGTGGATGTTTTCACACTCCTATAATATTCCGTGATCTTCCTTTGTGTGAATTCGCCGAAGTTTGTGATTTTCTCCTGATAGTCGGGAGGGAGTTGTTCAGTAGTTCTCCCCCGGACGGACAGTCCCTTTTGCCCAGGTTACGCGCGGCTGCTCTGTTTGATCGGCGGCTGCTCTCTTTTAATGCGAGATTGACTGCTTTCAACTTGAAAGCTGCCTCGTGTGAATTTCTGCGTACCTTCCCCATGGTAAGTGAGAGTGTTGCTTCTACTGCTCGTCTTGTTGTGAATATTCCTTGATCTTCCTTTGTGTGAATTCGCCGAAGTTTGTGATTTTCTCCTGGTAGTCGGGGGAGGGAGTTGTTGCCCGAGTGGCCGTTTGCTTACCGTAATTACCATATGTAAGTGGTCACGCACAGAGGGGATTGTCGGGAAGAGATGGCTGTTTGAGGAAGCTCCCATTTACCGTATTACAACATTTCAACAAAACAACATAACACAACACCACCGTTGTTTATTTTTACAGTGCACACAGTGTCCGCGGTGTGGTGAAAAGAGGGCAAGAGAGGAAATTAAAACAGAAGTGGATTTATAGTTAGAAAGAGTGCTAAAAAAGAGAGATTTTTTTTTTTTTTTTTTTTTTTTTTTCTGAAAAAATCCATAGATAAGACGCACCGTTATATAAGCCGCAGGGGCCAAAAAACGGGAAAAAAGCCGCGGCTTATAGTCCGGAATTTACGGTACTCTACACAGACAGTAATATTGTAAAGTAACTTACTTTCAAATGGAAGTAACTAGTAATGTTTAGTATATTACATTTTGCAAGTAACTTGCCCAACACTGTCCATCTCTAGAGTGCAACAACAAACAAGAAGCCCTCTGGCAAGGGAAAAGAGGAGGACGACAGGTCGGGCCCCCTTTTCACCCTCGTGCCCGGCAGGAAAGAGCTGCGGGCCAAAGAGGAGAAGAGCTTGAAGGTGTGTTACCTGTTCATTTGCAATGCCGTCAATGATTTGATGCGTGTTGTGCTACTGTAAAACTACAAAATCCAAAACCAGACAGGGTTTTTGCTTCTGCGTTTCTCATCGCGCTTGAGATGCCTCAAATTTGGTGTGTAGGGACAGAATAAAGGGTGTGTGTGTGTGTATAACTTGATTGTTTCAGGTGCTGAAGTGGAACTTCCCTTCTCCCCGTGATGAATACATCGAGCAGCTGAAGAGTCAGATGGCTCCCTGTGTTGCCAAGTGGCTGCAGGAGGAGCTCTTCCACCCGGACTTCCAGCGCCACATCAGGGCCATCGGCACCATGAGCGAGGTGAGCTCCCGCACGTTGCAGGGATCTGCTCTGCACTTTGATGCTGTGGGGGGGTGCGGTGCGGGAGTGATGAGTTGCACTGAGCAGTCGGGGCGGCGTGTTGCAGTGGCACCGGCGCCCCGATCCGACCCAACCTTGTGGGGACACACCATGTGCACAGGGGCCATCTGACTCCACCCTCCCCCCTCCTAAAAATGTGTGTGTGTATGTGCAGATGCAGGCAGGATTAAGGGTTTTCCCTGGCTCAGAATGGGCCTTTGGTGACTGTAACCATGATGGGTCTGCGTAAAGACTAAACTTGTGGAGCAATGCGTTTGTAAAGCCCCCCAATTTTCAAACTTAAAGCAGCTACGAGCAAGATTTTCTATTGTTATTAAACAGTCTAAATGTAATATTGATGCCTCACATCTTACCTCTAATATTAGATGAGACCATGCTTGACTTTGAGTTGGTGTGTATTCAGGGCAGCGTTATCTGTCATTGTCAGAATTTATGCATCAATGTTTTTTTTATAGCACCTCCATTTTCAGAAAGGAAGCCATTTCAATGTAGAAATGTGGGACTTAAACTTTGAAATTCTCTAAAATGATACAATACAAATGCTTGATTTTCACTTAATATGCAGTCGGGGTTGTACTGAACTGAAATATCGGTTACTGGTAGGATCTTCTTTTTTTCTAGCACCCCAAAATCAATGCAGAAATCAAAGAATACAGTAATGTCCCTCACAATTTAGTCAAAAAATCCGTCTATCCAGGGAAAAACCTTGAGAATTGTGTAGGACGACATGAGATCTGTCAATGTTATTGTCACTCCTGCTGCTCGCCTGTAGAGGTCGGTAACCACTTTACCATCAAAGCAGAATATTTTTGGCTCTTATAAATAGATGCTGTCCTCCTGTGTCTCTTCACCTCTGTGTGGTCTAGCATCTGGAAGTGGAGAGCGAGGCCATGGTGTCATGCCTGGACCTCATCCTCAAGTGGTTCACGCTGCGCTTCTTCGACACAAACAGCAGTGTGCTGAACAAGGCCCTCGACTTCCTCAAGCTCCTCTTCCTCTCCCTCTGCAAGCAGGAGTACCACCTCAGCGAGCTGGAGGCCAACTCCTTCATTCCTTACCTCATCCTCAAGGTTTGTGTGTCTCTGGTACCTGGGCTACTATTTTACTATAGAGAGATAGGCCATGCCCATCACGGGGGAAAGCGCTCCATTCACTCACACACCAGCGTCATTTTCCTTTAATTAAACATGGCTAAAAGCTGTTGTGTGGTGGGCTGCGCAGATTTTTTTTTGTTTGTTTTTTTGTACTCCCGAGCAAAACAAGGAAGCCATTACGATACGATACAAAATACTTTATTAATCCCCCAGGGGGGAAACTGAGTGCCACCACACTGTACATATAGGACTGATTGAGAACTGGCGAGAAGAAAAATGTGGATCTAGCTGTCAAGGAAGTAAGTTGGAGCGTTCATCTTCCGTATATAAGATCTTTGTGTGCAACACGCGACCATGCATGCGACATATGAGAATGCCAGGATTGGGGGGGGGGGTTGTTTCCCCCCCTTTTGAGCGTGGTTTCTGAATGATGACGTGCTCCACAGTGTCTCTACACTAGTTTATGATTGGTAATGATTGTTTCCCTCCCTTACTTACGCTTTTTGGTCTGAATTACTCACCCATAGTGCTTCCAATACCTCAAGTGTGTGTGAGTCAATACAGCATAGTACAGTAGTATTGCAATATTTTGTGTGGCAATGGATCGCACAAATGCCAAGTATTTCTGCCAATGTATACAAAAACAAAGCAACTAATTTTGCCCACCCTAATTATTGTCACTAGAAACTAGAAATATTGCACGCCCATTGCTAGCGAGGTGCATTTCGCGCTCATTTCTACCGCAATTGTGCGCTGCGCGGCGCACCCCTCCGCCTCGTTATATAGTAGTGAGATTAATATTATCCGAGGAGCCACAAGGGGGTGTGACAGTGATGAGTTGCACTGTTGAGTCGGGTTGCTAGCTGCAGTGGCACAGCCTCCCGTCCCGACTTTCCATGGTGACACTCTAAAGTGCACAGGGGCCATCTGAGTCGCCCCCCCCCCCCCTCCCCCTCCCTACTTGGAGAACACCGTGTCAAGCTGTAAACTGCTGTCTTTCTGGCTGCCATTGTCATTGCTTACCTGCCATGTCTGTTTCATTCTGCTCTCTGCACCTCCTGGCCTGAAGATGGGTGAATCCAAAGATGTGGTGAGGAAGGATGTGCGCGCCATCATGAGCAGCATGTGTAAAGTCTACCCTGCCAGCAAAATGTTCCCCTTGGTCATGGAGGGCACCAAGTCCAAGAACTCCAAACAGAGAGCTGGTGAGAGTGGATCATTTGCTCAACATTCATGCTGATAGATAGATGATAGATGATGGATAGATTGATAGAGCTTTATTGTCATTGTTCAACAAAATTACAAAACCCTCATAATGCACAGCATACTGTATATAGCAACATAAGATAAAACCATTTAAAAGGGACAGATAAACATTGTCAATTAGAGCAGCACAGATCAGTAAGAGGGATATATATAGATATATATAGATAGATAGATAGATAGAGATATATATCTCTATTATGCCAAATGTATTTCCCCTTTGATAAGGTATTGCTATTTTCCTGACGCTTTGCTTTCTCTTGCTCCAGAGTGTCTGGATGAGCTGGGCTGTCTCATAGCGCTGATCGGCATGTCGGTCTGCCAGCCGACGCCGGCCAAAGCGCTGAAGGAGATCGCTGTGCACATTGGAGACCGAGACACAGCAGTTCGCAACGCAGCTCTCAACACCATAGTGGTGGCCTACAACAAGTGTGGAGACCAGGTCTACAAACTCATTGGCAATGTATGCAACCCTCTTAAAGCTTTATGCTACTGGGTGGGAACAAATCAACACTCTTATATTTCAGATTCTTGAAAGTATCCGGCCTTTGGACAGGCAAATGCTTTGCAAAGAAATTCATACATAAGATCAACTCTACTATTTATAAATTATTTGTATTAAAAAAGGAATTTCAAGCATAAGCCTTTAGATCAAAATGGCTTTGAGGTGATGAATCAGGTGTCTAAAATTTTGACCGGTAGTTTAGTTAGTTGATTTTTTTTTACATAGTTTTGGAAGCAATCCTTGCAAGTCGGTGCCTTCATGCCTCTAAAAAAGATTGCCCATTTTCAACTTTCCTGAACTGTGCTTTCTTTTGGAGACCGGAGGAACTGTGTACTCCCACACTAAACAGAGTGTAATACCAGTGTTTTGCCCCTAGTTGTCAGAAAAGGATATGAGCATGCTGGAGGAGAGGATCAAGCGTTCAGCCAAGGAGATGGCCCCGCCCGCTAAACAGGTGGAGGATAAACCCGCCACCGACGACGAGAAGCCGCCCTCCAAACTGCGGTATGCTTCACTCTGCGTATTGGTTTAATGACGTGCATGTGCACCTCCTGATACTTACTCTTAATGGCTTCGGCAATTAGTCCAAACTGTTTAATTAAGCATTTAACAGATGTGGGTTTTCTTAATTCATAGGGATTCCCTGGTGAAGTGGTTTTGTGGGGTTCATTACTGATTTTGTAGCAGTGTAACAGTTACAAACATACAAACATGTTTTTCTTTCTTTTTTCTCTCATACAAGACAATGTTCGTGGGAGGGCAGTTGAAACAGTGCTCATCTGACCACAATGATATATTAAGAACATAGATTGGTAAAAAAAAAGAATGGACAATGTGAGCGTGACGTCACCCATTGGTTTTTGAGACAGGGTTTTAAGCCCAATTATCAGTTGATTCCGGGTGATTTTTCAGATGAATCCTGGCTAATTTCCTGGAGCATTGTGGGTAATCCATTCGAATCTACAGTACAACTTATACACAGGAGTGTGTCATGTGAGTCAGGCTGAGTGCAGTCCAGCTGTCCGCCTGGCTGGCTGTGAGCCCCCAGTCTGCTAGCTAGCCTGCTAGCTGCTGCTAAGCCTCCACAATAGTATAAACTGCTGTCAACTTTAACTCGCTCACTTGGTGCTTTGCTATTGGCCACTGATTGAGAACGACTACTTCCACCAGCGTTGTAAATTTTACAGTGTTGTAAAAAAATCCCCATGAAAAGTAGCTATTGGCTGCTCATAACATCGCCAGATGATGTCCTATACTAATTTGCATATAAGGCAAAAAAAAGTTCAATAGACCAGAACTGCGTTGCGTCTTCAAGCGCCCAGCTCCAAGGCCGCGCCCCTTTTTAGGGGAAACCCACCATAGTAAACGACGGTACAAGAAGCCGAAACCACTTCAAACAAACTATTTAAAATGGTTTAATTTGATAGAGATATGCCGAAGAGTTGCTGTGTTGTTATAGTTTCACTAACAATAAAAAAAAAAAAACTGGTCTACGATAGGGTAGTCGTGACACCGTCAATGTGGACGATGCATGTAACCTGGTGGAAACTGGATACAGCGTTCATATAAGGCAAGTACCTCGTGTCGATGTATCTTGCGCATTCTATGGCCGGCCGAGTTGAAATATATTGTCATGTCATGGTGTCTTTGGGTCATTTATAAAGGAAATTAATTCTGTTATTTTTCTATAGATGTTTTGGGTACTGCTATTTTACATAGAAGTCAACGCGAGTGGCTTGTGTTATCCCCTAAAAAGGGGCGCGGCCTTCAAGTTTTGCAAATTACCCGGATGTGCTGGTCTGGTCTATGCTGCTACCTGGCTCTCCCCACTATCTCTGTTTCTTATGGCTCAAAAAATGAAATGGATTTGTTTATGGGCAGAAAGGACACAAGCCCTGAGCTATCTGTCAAGTTCATGTCCTAATACCCATGCTCGTTGTTAATATTACCTGCCTCGGCTAGTAGTAATACGTAACTATTACAGGTGGACCCTATCCTGTCCCTGCCCCCGCTTTCGTCCTACTCTTGGTAGTTCTGATGACTTCGTTAACTTAGTCATAGTCTCTCCTGTCCCTCTGTCCCTGCAGGCAGATTCGTGCCCAGAAGGCTGAGGCAGCACAGCCGGCAGAGCCGGAGCCGTCTCTGGTCGCATCAGAGTTTTCCCTGGACCTCCACCTGCTGGAGAGTGACTCGCCGGCCGACCTGCAGCTGCCTGAGCTGGTGCAGCTACAGGACCTGGACGACATGGAGCCTATTCCAGAGCTCAAGTAGGACACACAGAAAATAACAACCATGGTGTTTTGTGTGTGTGTGTGTGTGTGTGCATGTATATAGGTGTAGTATGTACAGTATATATACTAAAAGTAGAGCGTGCCTTGTATGGGCATTTTGGGCATTGCTAAAGACATACCAGACAGTGACACCTGGGAAAGTTTAGAAGTAGCTCATCATTGTCGAGTGACTCAACAGTCTTCATTAGTGCCTCAGTGATTATGTTTTCTTTTTAGGACACGCCTACTTCCTCACAACTTTGATCTCCACCAAACTCCCGCCTCCACCATCACCCTGGTAATGTCTCAGATTGCCTCTGGGGATCTGAACACCAGCATACAGTCACTGACCCAGGTATGAAGACACATCATGGCCACCAGCAAGACACAACTTCTGCTCACACAAGTTTTCTTCCATCCAACTGGCAAAGAATTTGATTATTATTTTAGTGTATTATATACACTCATCAACCAGCTGTTGAGCTGCGAGCAAAGAGACCTCCACCCACCAACCTCTCTCTGTCGGTCTGTGTTGTGCAGATGGACGAGGTGTTTCAGCAGCACAGCGACTCGGCGGTGAACAACATCAACCAGTTCCTCATCGCCACAGTGCTTCAGCTGCGCCTGGTCCACAGCACGCACATGGCCGACCACGACGTCGCCAAGGAGGACGTCTCCAAGCTCTACAGTTGCATCATCGGCAGCATCATGACTGTGAGCCACGGGGACGCGTTTAGCAAACGCCCTGAAATGTTCTGTCCATCGGTCAAATTGTGGTTTTAGTAGATGGGGTAGTAGATGGATTTCGTCTGTGTTTTCCAGACAGGTTAGAAGTAATTTGTTTTCTTGAACCCCGTCACGCAGGCCCTGATCAGCTCTTACTTGGGCTGATAATCGATATAACAGGGTTGCCACGGGTCTGGAAATACTTGGAATAAAAAAAAAAAAGAAAAAGCAAGTGCTTGGATTTATAAAGAGGTCCTTAAAAGTGTTTGAATTTAGCCTTACCGGAATCTCTTGATTTTGAGCCTTGTGCGCTCAGTCATCTCAAAATTGCTGGGCCAAGCATGACACACTTTCTCTTCCCATCTATTGTTTAAGATTGCTTTGATTTTATGTTAAGGGTTAATGATTGCTTTGATTTTATGTTGAGGGTTAATAATTCATTGGAGTTTATATTAAGGGTTCATGATTCATTTGAGTTTATGTTAAGGGGTTAATGATTCATTCCGGTGTGTAAGCATGATTGGAAACAAATTTGCATTAGACTAGAGGATTTACGAGCCTGGTATGTGAACATCTCAGAATTATTGGTCATACTCGTAATTTTGCAATTTGTCCTTAAAGTGCTTGAAATGGAATCCATCATTACAAAAGAGTAGAAACCCTCATAAAATCTTCATTAATACTGTATCTTATCATAAACAGGACCCTGGGACATTATATCTTATCAAATGGGGGATTTGTGGTCTAATCTGTGTCAGTTTAGGGGTCGTTGACCTTTGAGAACCACTATAGAAGGAATCTCTTCAGCCCCTCCACAAAGGGAGGTTGGTGCTCTCAAGAGGACAGGATACTGGAAACAGTTGAATTGACTGGAGCACATGAAATCACTGACCAACAATTTTAATGAGGTACAAAAACTAACGTTTCAACACGAGCAGCGTCTTCTTCAGAGTCAAACAAAACACTGAAGAAATTGCTGCTCGCGTCGAAATGTTTTTGTACCTCATTAAAATTGTAGGTCAGTGATTTTGCGTGCTCCAGTCAATTCAACTGTTTGAGAACCACAGTCTTCCACATCTGCAGGGCTTAGTTCTCAGGCAATTCATCTAAATTAATCTAATACTCACCTCTATACATGGTACACATTTCCTCCTGGACAACTTTTCAGGCCCACAAATCTTTTCTTGCTTTAACTCCTGCATCTGCGTGCACTCTGTGGTTAGCGCTCGCCTCTTATCAGCCATCAACGAGCATTAGTCTAGAATTGGTATGACTGATGAAGACGCAGCAGGCGTCGAAACGTTAGTCATTGAATAAAGCAATTTTCCAGTGAATCGTGTGCTCCAGGATCCTCTTTGGTTTGTCCATTGAACTTTTGTTCTAGAATTGGTATGTTGGCATTAGGGCTGCAGCTATCGATTATTTTAGTCATCTACGATTATTAACAATCAAGTAATCGGATAAGATGCCGTTCAGGCTGAAAACACAACGCAGAAGTGGTAGACTCCGGAGGTGGAAACACAACAGAGTATAAAATGGAACAACAAGTAATGACATGGCAGCCAGACTCTGCGCTGGAGTCTGGTAGCTACCTCAAAGCCAAATATGACCTCATCAAATGTCTTATTTTGTCCTAACAGTCCACAACCCAAAGATAATCGGTTCACTGTCATAGAAGACTAAATAAAATATTCATATTTACATTTAAATTTTTGTATTCTTATTCTTAGGAATTAGTCTTAAACGATTATCGGTTATAGAAATAGTTGATGATTAATTTTCTGTCGATTGAATAATCAATCGTTGCAGCTCTAGTTTGCATTTTGTCCAAAAATAAGTCTGTAGGGTTGAGATTTCTATCAAGTTTAGTCCACCGTTCTTCTGCTTGATGTCACAGTCTGCTCTCTCTCTCTCCACAGATGCTGGGAGTGGAGGTTCTGGTGCGGGAAGCCTCGTTTGGAGTGCTGAAGGACCTGGTAGAGGGCCTCCTGACCGCCATGTTGGACCCCAGAGTGGAGGCGCTGAAAGATGGACGCCAGATCACTTCCTCCATTAACATGCTGCTGGCAAAACTCTTCGAGAAAGGCGAGCACACCAACGTATTCAGGTGTGTGTGGGCAGACATGCTGGCTTTTAACAATTTGGAATTTGTACCAAATGATACAGGAGTTGTTTCTGTTTAAGTAATCTGATTGGAGAGGTGTTCTGATAGTCATGTGATTGGACAGGTGTTCTGATGAACTAATTTGATTGGACAGGTGTTCTGAAACAAAGTGCCGTCAAACGCCACTGAATGACCAATTCGATAACTGTTACGAATTACGCCCTTTCCATAAAGCCCACCAGCTTTGATCCCCATTGGCCGATTGTTATTTTAACAATATTGTGGCTTCTAAACGAACGTTTTTTTACGGAGACCGTAATGGCGGCATGCTATTTCCGCTGTGGGCGCAAACAATGAAGGCAAGAGGCGAAGCGGTTCTGCTTTTTTTTTTTTTTTTTTACAACAGCGCTGCAGTCGTTCTGCTGCAGTGGAACAAGCTATTAGCCTTCAGTTCTTATCAATGCAAGTTCTTTGACGCTTATGGTGACGTGCGACTATACAGCGTGCGCGTGCGCTCACACTCATGGAGCAGCAAACGTTCCACAGGTAGAAAAGCTGACGGAGCCTTTAATTGTCATAAATCCTAAAGTTGTGAGCATTTGAATGTTTCTGCTGTCCTCTGCAGTGCTTTGCTGGTGCTGCTACAAGAGGCCTTGTCCTCCAACCCCTCCTCAAAGTTCTCTGATATTGTCATGAAGGTAAGCCAGACTGAAACTAACCAGTATTAAAATGATTGAATTAATACCAAGGGGATTTATTTGAGTCCAAAACCAGCTGCTTAGCCTCAGATTAAACCCATGTTTTTGGATTGAGTCATGTCCCATTCGAACCAAAAGTCATTGGTCTACCCAGGGTACCCCCCCACCTCTCTCCCCTCTCTTTCGTCTTCCTATTAAGATTTCGGGATCCAGGCAGGTATAAACGGGTATATTTATTTGATGGACAGCTGCACATTTTACCAGCCAAAATCCGCCATATACCAGCCAACAAACCCTGGGTCTACCCCATGACTACTCTGGGTTCTACTTTTATAATAAAATAAGACTGCCTATCCCTCAAATGACACGACTTGTCTTTGTGTTGGTTTTCAGTGTTTGTGGAGGATGATCCGCTTCCTCCCGGAAACCATTGCGAGCGTGAACCTGGACAGGATCCTGCTGGACGTCCACAACCTGATGAAGCGTTTCCCCCGAGAGAAGCTCCAGCAGCTCCCCAACGACCTGGCCCACCGCACCATGAAGACCCTGCTGCACACCCTGTGCCGCCTCACCGGACCCCAGGTCGGCACGTCTCCACTCTGTCCTTACTGCTGGGATGTGACTAGGGGTGGGACGATGGGAACCTTTCATGTCACAATTACCCTGTCCAAAATCATCGTGATTACTCGCATATCATCGCGATAATAATAATAATAATCCAAATAGGCATACAAAATCTTTATATGGACTATGCACTAAATAAACATACTGGAGTCACTTTACCTTACATTTTGTTAAACATATTTGGGGGTGAAAAATAGAAAAGTAGCTGGGCAGTGGGCCCTACTACAAAAACCAAAGTCACTCAGTCTCCAAGTTAAAAAGCCTTTATTTAGGAATGGCTTATCCCAACGCGTGTCGGCAGTGCATCTGCCTTCACGACTGAGACGGAGTGCCTTTGGTTTTTGTAGTAGGGCCCACTGCCCAGCTGCTTTTCTATTTTTCATGGACAAGAACCCCACCTCCGAATGAGCACCTCTCCACTTTGATCACACATTTTTAAGCCAAGCAGCGTTCTTCTTTTTTCTACTTTTCCTACAAATATTTGGGGGTGTTTACCCCCCCCCAGGCCACACCTTCCTCCGGCAGGTTCTGCAGGTGGGAACCTCATCTTTGTGTCATTCCTTATTTTTGAACCCATAATATTTCCACATGTCTGATTTAACTTTTTTAGCTGGAGGATACAGCGGGCAAGTGACGATTGACTGGAAAGATGCATGCTCCCCCTTGTGACAAATGACAATGCAAAATAAAATAAGGAATCAACAGGATTGTTATTATGTGACTTGTTAGTGAGCTAAGTTAGACTTTCAAGTCACTCGGGACGATCTTCATTCTCATGTCACGATATTCACAATTATAGGATTAATGGAAATTCACCACGTTACAATTATCTAGAGTGTTTATTATTGCGATAGATGATGATATATTCTATTGCCCCACCCCCTAGATGTGACACCACTGGGTGTGTTTTAAATTCTTGTTTGCTATAATCCTCATATCGGGGATGCAAACTCACCTTTTTGATCCCAACATAGAGCACTTTTAATATTTTCCCCACACATTTTTCACTCCATGAGTTTGCATCCCTGAACATACTAGATGCCCACTTCTGGTTTAGAATATTCCACTTAAGTCTTTGGCAAAATATCTTGGCTAATAACTGGCAGTCTCTCTCCAAAGTTTATGAGCTGCATTTTCTTTTTAAATATATATTCTGTATATTATCTGTTATCCACTGCAGATGTCTTTAGCCGACTCTAATTTTAAAGCGATAATTAAACTTGTGTACAAAGATGGGATGCAAATAGTGCGCTAAAATTGTTCCCCAAATCACCAAGATGAATAATTGTGATTAATTAGGAACACAGTATAATAATACTCAGGCTAGCCAGTGCAGAGGTCGTTGAGCACAATTCTCTTGTGTATTTGTTAATGTAGCTCTAGCTAATTAAGAGAATGTTATATTGACCTACAGTACATGTAGCTAGCAGCTGCTGAAGACGGTGCGACGACAGAACTTTTCTTTATCAAACAATCCTCTGTGCTTTTTTCTCTGCTTTCTTGAAAGAAACAATACAGCTTTGCAAGTCTTATGCAATCTATAAATCTATTTTTTTATTAACGTGTGTGTGTGGTGTGTAGATCCTGGACCACCTCACCCTGGTGGAGAACAGGAAGGAGTCTGGTCTGGAAGCACATCTGAAGAAGGTGCTGAAGTCGGAGACCATGAAAATGAGCAGAGACAAAGACAAGTCGGTGAGTAAATACAGCCTGAAGAGAAGCTGCCTGAAAACACTTGGACACTTTTCTATGTTGGTACTACCCGCTCATGCTGACTGAACAAACCTCTGTGGCCCTTCCTGTAAAGGTCATCACAACAGAACAGAAAGAAGAGCTGCTGGACATCTTCAACAAGATCTCTGTGCTAGAAACTGGCAGAGAGGTCAGTCCACTAGCAATACTTTATCTTTAACCCCTGGGACCCCAAGCATTTTTCTTCTTCTTCTCCTCATGTCACATTTTTACTCACTGTGGGCTCTCATTTTTCACTGCATATATAAGTTCTGCACCTCTATGGAAAAAGCATAATCATGGCTAGAAGTAGCCGGTAGAACTCAAATGTCTTGCAGTAAAGTAAACTTCGCAATAGTTGGGCAGTCAAAAAATAAACTGCAGGTCCAAAGATTTCAGTCTCATCTTGTTTACTGCCGAGTAAGTCATCACCTCGGACATAGACAATCTTTGGCAGTGTGAGCACTGGCCTGTTGGAGTTGCTTTTCATAAGGTTGCTAAGGTTGCCTTGTTCTGAGTGAACAGTAATCGCGATCGCACATATAAGGAAAATCAACAAACTGCCTTTCAGAGCTTCCTTTCAACCCCACAGATGCATGCAGCCGTTCTCCACACAACACTTCTGAGACGTTTCTTCCTGTAGACCTTCAAATAAATTGTAGGGAACTGAGAAACTTTCAATGGCTGTAGTCAGCTTGGTCCATTTTGAACTTGCCAATGTTCATGGAGCAGAATCACACTGGCCCTGAAACAAGGAAGTGCAGAAATCTGTCAAATATTTTTTTGTGGCCATTCCCACCAGTGTCCATACGACCGTTAATGGACAGATAGTGAGAATCTGTCTCAATTACAAAGTAGGACCCAAGTTTGAGCTTTAGGCTGGTAAGACTGGTGTATTTTTTACACATTTGCCTAGTGCAGCATCAACTCCCTCTTAATAATAACGAATGAGTATCTGCAGACTAAAGTGTGTGTGTGTGTGTAGGGGCTGATCCAACTGTGGGAGTTCAAGCGGAAGTATCCAGCCGTAGACCTGACCCCTCACCTGAAGAAGCAGTCCGAGTACATCCAGAAATTCATAGAGCGCGGCCTTGCTGCAGTCGCCACGGAGAGAGGCAACAGGGCCAAGATGGCTGCCTCCAGCACAGGTACGCTCGCCACCAAGCACGTCTGATCACTAGATACGCATGCAAATAATTACACTGACCAACGAGGCCGACTCAGCCCCACAACACTGGAATACTTGCCTTACTGTTTGCACCGGAGCAGTGATTCTCAACCTCTTTCATATCAAGGAATAGCCGAAGCGGAAGAGACACGCAGAAGTGAAGGAAAAGCCACCGTCACTTCCTTTTCCGCGTCCATTTCGGCTATTTGCTAATAACGTTAACGCATAAACACACTGCACAGAAGACGTCAACTCGCCTTACAACAACAGTGGAAAATCACTGGAAACAGTGGAGCATGGATGCGGAAAAGGAAGTGACGGTGGCTGTAGAGGGCTGTCCCAGAGTCTATTTCTTTTTCAAATAAAAATAGGCTCCAAGTTCCCAGATTGATCGCAGCATTGCTACCCATCGCAGGAAAGTTCACTGAGGCAGGGTCGGAAATTAGCGGGGGCTCAGGGCTTTTCCCCCCTAAAAAAATCAGAAATTGCCCTTGGAATTGGGATGACGGGGGCTTTTTTTGCCCCGTAAAACAAAACTGAACTATCACGTAACATTGAGCAACATGCTGTGTGTTAGCCTACAAGAATAGCAGCATATTGTGAACATTAGCCTGAGTGAGACCTAGCGCTCTCATGCTGTGTGGACTTGTTTTAAGATCAAGGAAGAAAAAGGCCAAACAATGGAGTGCAATTTAACGTTGTACAATGTGGGCGTTTCGAGCATTGGAAACATCAACACCACGGATTGATACAAGGTCAAAATGTATCGCACAAATAACCCGACCGTTCAGAGAGAGACAGACCCAGGTCCGAGAGAGAGGGGACAGACACAATGCAAGTAACGTTAGGTGAGCCAATAAACATCCAAACACACCGCTCGTCACAACATGCTACAATATCACGATCAATACGCTACATTCCCATCTAGAAGTGAAGTCCAATCTACGCACGCACGTTCTGCATAACGAAGCGGCAGATTAACGCTAGGCAAAATACAGCCACCTCAACACTCGCCATGTGCACCAACTTGCCTCAGCAGCAATCAAGTTAGTTGTTCTGTTGATGTTTTAGTCCTTATAATTAATGCCAAAAGTCCAAATCTACCTTAAAAACACCAAATAAAACTAGATTAGCCCACATGTGATGTGTCCCTTGTTTACAAACCCATGCTTCCCCAAACTGCTCTCTTGTTACCCCGTTTCACACAACACATAAGTAGGGGAGAGCAGGGACAGTTGTAACACCTTGGCTTGAATTCCTCCAGGCTCCATCACAACATTTGCAATTTGCATTTCCTTTGGAGTGTTTGAATGGTGACCAATCAAAAAATGCTTCTAAAGGTTCTGTGTGTGAAAAAGCTTAAATAGGTTTTTTTGTAAGTTTGTTTGATATTTTGTCTTTTACCGTAGGGCATGTTATTTAAAAAATATGCTTGGATAAAAGTCATTGCATATCTGCAAAATAGAGCTAATATATTTCCCAACATTTGATAAAATTGTCCTGGAAATTATACTAAATGGCCCCAAAACATATTTCACAGGGGCAAAAAAGCCCCCGTTAAAAAAAAGCCTACCCTGCCTACCCTGCTGTGAGGAAACTGCTTCCATCCATTTGCGGCGCACACGTTTTTTTTACCGTTAGGAAAGTAATATGTCTGCTCATTACAGGAGCATCCAGCGCCCTTCCCACCGGCTCAGCGGAGCTGAAACCATACAATTACACGGAGAGAATCAAGGCACTCCGCCAGCTCAGGGGCCTGGATAACACACTTACCAGCACAGGTGCGTGCGTGTGTGTGCATGCGTCTGTGTGTATGAACATGCATTACATTCCTCTACCAGTCATACACTCCCACACTGCTTTTGAATCCAGTTCAGATGGAGCTACACTACCAGTCAGCAGTTTAGACACGCCTTTCTCCCCCCCTACTAAATACATGTTTTCATATTTATAATAGACATCAAAACTATGGAATTATGCGGGGAGCAAAAAGTGTTAAAAATGGCTTTAAGATGGTGAAAAACATTAAATTCAGGTGTGTCCAAACTTTTGACTGGTAGAGTTGTTGATAAGTTTGTATTTCCTCATGCTTGTGAATATGGCGTCTGTGTCTCTGGGACATGTTGTAATAAGCATCCTCCTTCCCTCTCAGGCATCCATAGCTCCAATTCCAACACTGACCAGCAGAAGCTGAAAGCATCCGTCCTCCAGCTGCGTGGCCTGGAGAACCAGCCCAAGGTATGTTCCCACGGCAGCTTTCAAATGGCTAGTACAGTTGGCACATATTACCCACATTAACCCACTACAGTCATATGTGATGACAATTTGTTTCTGACTGTCATTTTAGCCTGCTGGCTGTAACGACGTTTGCTGGGCTCAAAACTGAGTGGCCAAAACATTAGCTCGATAACCTTGAGTCACGTTCTTTCCTATAAGCCCATCAGCTTTGAAGTCCGTAGCATGTTGGTTGATATCTCCGCAATAATGTGGCTATGCGCCCGTTTCACATCGCACCTCAAGCAGCCATTTTGTGTCAAATGCAGGAAGTAACACGATATAAAAAATGTAATCCCCTCTCTGTTGTAAATTGCATACAATTGATATCAACAGAGGGGGGGGGGGGGGGGGATTAATTTTTTACATCGTGTTACTTCCTTCATTTTTGACACAAAATGGCTGCTTGAGGTGGGATGTGAAATAGGCGCATTCCTTGCAGCTATGGAGGGAATACTGTTTCCGGCGTAACCTGCGCTATAGCGCAGACACGTTTTGAAGGCAGGAGATGAAGCGCGTGTGCTTTTGATGACCTTTTTCCATGATGTTGCAGTGGAACAACCGAATTAGCCTTCTGTTCTTATCAATGCAAGTTCTTTGGTGCAGGATCACATGACGTTTGACCGCACAGCAGGCACGTTTGAGATAGAACAGCGACCGTTAAACTGGTAGAAAAACTGATGGGAGTGGGATTTAACCTGCTATTCTCTCCACAGCAGGAAGAGTGTGTGGACCTTCCCGCACTGTCTGCTCCCGCTGCCATCTCCAAAACCCCCAGCAAGCTGTCTGATCTCCTCCACCACCCTCAGGCTGCGCCACAGAGCCCCGCCCGGCCAGCTGGCCCCGCCCCCACCACCCACACCCTGGACAGCCTGAGGAGACGTCTTCAGAACATCAAGCGCAACAACCGCTGAGTCGATGTCTGTACTGTCCCTGTTTTGTCATTTTATCTTTTTACTATATTTTTTCTGTTTTATCTGTTTTGTGTATTTGTACACATTTTATATGTTTTAAATGTTTTTCAATCTTTGACAAATAAAATTTCGTTTTCATGTTTAATGGAGTTTTTTGGGTCATTTCATTGGTATTTGTTTCCTGTGTGGTGAAAATAATTAGGCGTGTGTATGTTGGCAAATGCAATAGGAAAAGCTAAAAACAAATGAGTCGAATTATGTGGCTTTCTGGAGTATGGGGGATGTACTTGTTACTGTCTGGCTAGTCTCGCAGTAGCCAGCCGTAGATAAGATGACGTAAAACATTGCGTCTGAGAGATTACGGTCTGGCTTATCAACGGCTCATGAAAATCACTGTTTTGATCTTACTTCATACCATAATGTCCTTGCTGCCTCCTGTAAAGCGGCAGTCTCAAATCATGCTGCTATGACTGCGAGTCTGCAGGTTTTTGACGGTTCCCAAATTCCCACACGTCCTTGAAATCAAGTTTGTGAATTTGAAGGGGGGGCGGTCAATAACCCTGAGTTTTTGAAAATAAATATAGATGGGACGTTGGGCCAATGAATGTGAACAATATGGCATCAATGATCATAGATGAAGATGGGTCAGGTCCAGAAGATGTATGCAGAGTTTCCATGGGTCCTTGAAATCGTTTGTGAATGGGGGGTGGGGGGTCAAGGCCTTGAAAGTTTGAAAATGGAGGCCTAAATCGACATGGTTCATTGAAAGTGCTTGAATTTATATATTCTGTGCAAGAATAGAAATCCACTTTCTTTTGATATTACAGTAACGGCACAGTTGAGAAATAAACACATTTAAGCATCTCTTTAATTGTCTTGAGCTGTAAGCCTGCTAGCTAAATTCTGTTGTAAACTTGTAAAGGTAGGCTATTTGACCCGTGTCTCAAACTATGCCGTGATGGGTGCTTGAATTTGAGGGACTTGGGCATGGAAAGTGCTGCTTGAAATTGATGTTTAAGAACAGTGCTTTTTCATTAATCGCACACCAGCAGGTTTGACTGATCAGCACCTTCAACCAGAGAGGAGGCACTAACCCGTGAATCAGCTGCTGTCTTTCCATTGCGTTGGAATCCTCTGGTCCATGGCTTTCTCTACTTACCGCAGAGCCTCAGTCTGTCCACCAGGTGGCACTTTTCGCCTGCTCGGCTTTCTTTGGTGCCGCAAGGCATTCTGGGTATTGTAGTGGTGGGGGTGACGTGTTGAAGCTCCCATGCACGAGAGTAACGTTAGCAGTTACTTAGCGTATTCTTTCCTGGTTATACTTTCATAAGTTTAATTTACAAAAATAAGACTCGTATGTGCGGATGATATTATTACGAATATATAAAGTGGAAGCGGGGCTCCGTTAACTCTGAGGAAGAAGACTACTCAATGGACTCGGATGAATGGTTTAGCTGTGAAGCTAACGTTAGCTGTGAAGCTATTTATTGGAGCTTTGAAGGATAACGTTTGTCAAAGTTCAGGAGGAAATGTTCCTGTCACTGTGGAAATTAAAATGTCTAAAGTCCAGGAGCTGAGAGCTGTGGTGAAGCAGCGCCTAACTGTTGCTGTTGAAGATAAATTGCTGGACGCTGTGCGGTTACACAGAGAAGCCTTGCCTCCAGACCTCCAGCAGCTGTTGGTCATTAAAGAAGAGGTTCCCGCTGAGCAGCAGGAGTGGAGCCCCAGTCTGGACCAGGAGGACCCAGGGCCCACACATTATATTAAAGAGGAACAGGAGGAACTCTGGGCCAGTCAGGAGGGAGAGCAGCTTCAGGAGGACTCAGAGCCCCCACACATGAAAGAGGAACAGGAGGAACTCCGGATCACTCAGGGGGGAGAGCAGCTTCAGGAGGACTCAGAGCCCCCTCACATTAAAGAGGAACTCTGCACCAGTCAGGAGGCAGAGCATCTTCAAGGGCCAGAGGAGGCCCATATCACCAAATTGTCATTCGCTCCTGTCCCTGTGAAGAGTGAAGATGAGGAAGAGAAACCTCAGTCCTCACAGCTTCATCAAAATTCACAACCAACTAGTGATGACAAGACTTCAGGCTCTTCTGAGACTGAAGACAATGATAACGAATGGATGGAAACTAGTGAACCTCAGTCAGGTTTAGACTCACAGAAAAACAGTGAAGTTCCAAGGAAGAAAAATGTCAGCTGCTCAGTTTGTGGTAAAAGATTTGGTAATGAAGCACACTTGAAGACACACATGATGGTCCACACAGGAGAGAAACAATGTACTTGCTCAGTCTGTGGTAAAGGTTTCAGTCAAAAAGGAAACTTGAAGACACACATGAAATTCCACACAGGAGATAAACAGTTTAATTGCTCAGTCTGTGGTAAAGGTTTTGGTCAAAAAGGAACCTTGAACAGACACATGATAGTCCACACAGGAGATAAACAATTTACTTGCTCAGTCTGTGGTAAAGGTTTTGGTCGTAACAATGAGTTGAACAGACACATGATAGTCCACACAGGAGATAAACAATTTACTTGCTCAGTCTGTGGTAAAGGTTTTGGTCGTAACAATGACTTGAACAGACACATGATAGTCCACACAGGAGATAAACAATTTAATTGCTCAGTCTGTGGTAAAGGTTTTGGTCGTAAAGCTGACTTGAACAGACACATGATAGTCCACACAGGAGATAAACAATTTAATTGTTCAGTCTGTGGTAAAGGTTTCAGTCAAAAAGGAAACTTGAAGACACACATGAAATTCCACACAGGAGATAAACAGTTTAATTGCTCAGTCTGTGGTAAAGGTTTTGGTCAAAAAGGAACCTTGAACAGACACATGATAGTCCACACAGGAGACAAACAATTTAATTGCTCAGTCTGTGGTAAAGGTTTTGGTCGTAACAATGAGTTGAACAGACACATGATAGTCCACACAGGAGATAAACAATTTAATTGCTCAGTCTGTGGTAAAGGTTTTCATTGTAAAGTAAGCTTGAACAGACACATGATAGTCCACACAGGAGATAAACAATTTAATTGCTCAGTCTGTGGTAAAGGTTTTGGTCGTAACAATAACTTTAACAGACACATGAGAGTCCACACAGGAGATAAACAATTTAATTGCTCAGTCTGTGGTAAAGGTTTTGGTCGTAAAGATGACTTGAACAGACACATGATAGTCCACACAGGAGATAAACAATTTAATTGCTCAGTCTGTGGTAAAGGTTTTGGTCATAAAGGAAACTTGAAGACACACATGAAAATCCACACAAGAGAGTAAACATTTAATTAAGGGTTCCATGGAAAACCTGGAAAAGTCATAGGATTTCAAAAACGCGTTTTCCAGGCCTGGAAAAGTCATGGAATTAGTAAAACCTTGAACGTTTATGAAAAAGTAATGGAATTCTGTTGTGAAATTGTTACAGTAATCTAACATTCCATGTAATGTAACAACGGCAAATGTATTATCTGTGGCTGTTGACGTAACATAGCTCTAGTCTGTGTCAATTTTAGTGCTTCTTGCTATCTTCTTTATTCTTATTATTCTTTTTCTTCTTCCGTAAAACTGTATAGACGTCAGAAACCCTAAGGCCCACAGTAACCAAACTTTGCACATAGGTTGGAAATGTCACTCACTACACAGAAACAAAAAATTACACCAATCTACCAATCTTTGGCGATATAACAGCCCATTTCACGTTTTGGAATGATGTCCCCACGGAGGACATCATCATCTCTGCTCTCTCTCTCTGCCCCCTGGCGCCCCCTCGTGGTACCCCCCCCCCCCCCACACACACACACACACACACACACAGAGAGAGAGAGAGAGAGAGAAATCAGCTGCACACAGCATGCCATGAGCAGAAAGATGGAGACAACGCATCTGATCACTTTATTTCTTTAATTTAATGAATCTGGCACTGACTGGCTATTTTGTTTAGTTTTTTGTCGATTTTTGCAGCAATTGTTTATTCTATGACTTTTCATATAGACATATGTTCTCCAGACAGGTCCCGCATTTCACGTTATGCAAAGCTCAGCTCTATTAATGCCTTAATCTGCTGCTGTGGAATAAATGTTTTATTTGATTTTGAATAGTAGTCTTTCTTGTGTTGTTATTGCGCTTTTCAGAGGTTATTATGGTTAAAAAGTCCAGAAATAGGCATAGCGGGTTACATAACCTATGTTTTACGATATAAAAATATCATAAAAAAAAAAAAAAAATCGGAAAAGAAAAATCAGCCCCCTCCCCAGTTATAACCGGTCCGCCCCCCCTAAGTAATTTCATCCTGGCGCCGGCCCTGGTGCGCGCATGTGTTTGTGTCCCTGTGTGACACCCCCCCAATCCACAGCCAAGAAATGACTTGGTGACAGTTCCAGGAAAATGACATAACATGACAATGACACCAAAGAAAATAACATGCATGAGGTTGGTCTCTCTGTCTGTTTATGACCTTTAAATGTTTTCATTGCCTAGTTGGCTGATTTGTTCTCCATCATCATGACAGTGCTTTAACAGTTAAATTATTTAATTATCTGTTGCCAAAAAAAACAACAACTGAACAATATTCAAACATACACAAAGAAAAATGTCCCAGTTCTTCCAGCAGGTCGACTTGGTCTCAGCTGTTCCTCAGAGGTTACATAAAATGTTGGAATTTGGAGAAATAGTTTAGGTTGCTCTGACATTATCATGCCTATAAAGTGCTGGCACTTCACAATAAGGGTCTGCATATATATCATGTCTGCTCTTGGGTGACCTAGCAGCACCCTTTCCAGTGTTGTATCAGCTGGGCTGGAAACCACCACAGACCACATTCCAACAGTCATGAGGCAGGGCTGATCTGAGTCACACGCTGAGAGAGAGAGAGAGAGAGAGAGAGAGAGAGAGAGAGAGAGATGGCAGGGAAAAGAAAGGGAGAAACTACAGTGCGAAAGAAATGAATGTACACGAGAGTCTGTGTGTGCTGTATCTGCCTCCAATACTATGTGTGGAATTGATGGAGAGGATGGAGTTGTATTTTCAGTGAGGAAGGGTGACACACAACCAAGGGAATACAATTATTATAGCATTGCTAAAGCGAATGGGACTTTGATGGACCTTCATCTGGAGTGCAGGTAAGATGTGTTTAATTGTAAAACATGGACTTTCATTGCATTTTTTTTATTCAAAGGCTATTATTATTATGATTATTATTATACATTTTTAATTTGCACACACATATTGAAATCAAAAACAGAGGGAGGATTGTGCCTAAGAAACCCGATTGGGCTTCTGGGTTTCCACCAAAGAAATTAAACCAATATTAAGAATAATCCGAACAAAGCAGACAATATAAACAAAAACAACAGAAAAGAACAAGCAAACAAACAAGAGAAAGAAAAAACAACAGTAAAAAAGTAACAAAAATGAAGACAAAAGAGCAACCAAAATAAAACATAAAAACACGGCAAGCTAATGCATAGTGATAGAAATGTCACATTATATAATTATATAGTACTAATGTGTATGCTACTATTATCATATATATATATATATATATATATATATATATATATATATATATATTACTTTTTCATACTGCATAAGGTAGGCCTAGTCTCAGCTCTAGTTACTGTACACTACTAGAAAGGCCATAAATACAGACAACAACAAGAGAAAACAAACCGTTTTAAGGTATGTTGCGAGTTGTGCGACATTTAAAAGAAGTGCAGTTTCCTCTTTCTAGTAGTGAAACTCAAAAATATGCGGCTGAGTGCAGGCACAGCTGCCTTTTGCTTCTGCACCCCCCCCCCCCCCCCCCCAGGTGTCATGCAAACTGATACTAACAGACTGATTCAGAGTCATTTTGGTTTATTCACAGGAGAGGAAGTGATAAGGAGAGAGAGAGCATGAGAGAGAGAGCATGCGAGAAGGCATGTGTAAGAGAGAGAGAGAACAGAGAAAGAGAAGAGGGCGAAGGAGACAACTTGACATCATGACTGCAGACTGAATTTTCACACTTCCATGCCAAAATGTGGCTCCATCACAGGCAGGCAGGCGAGAGGGCAAGATGGAAGAAACCCTTTAGAGTCTCCAGTTCTGTCTGCATGCAGCCGTTCTTGAGTTGTCTTCTTTCTCTCACAGGGTGTTCGGCTGTTGAAAGGAGCTGCGCACGCTGAGCAGAAGAGGAGGGTCCCCGTCGAGGTGCAGTCTATCTCTCTCTCATAGCTAGAGATACTCCTTATCCTCTTTAAACAGAAGCTGCTTCAGTTTTAGCATACAGTGAAGACCAAGTCCTCAGAAAATAACATTCTGCTATTCACGTTAATGGTAAACTGTAACAACTCCACAGTGATGCCTTCAAAGGAGAAAGTGATCTAAGGTTTCCTCCTGATTTCGAAACCAGGGACTCTTCAAAAACCCCTCTTGAGCAACTGCACCCTAAATTAACCCTATTAGTAGCCATGTTTGTTATATAGATAAAAGCTACGGTTCCTCTAAGAAAGAGGTCACAGCCATTTGGTGTGATGTGCTGTTTCCTGGAGTGTGATATGAATCTACACGGCCAAAGGAGAAAACGTTTAGCTTCATGTTTGTTTGTTTCCCTGAAGAAGCAGAGGGTAACATGTCAACTTCCTCTATCAGTCGCGCTCCAGCATCCTGTCATGGCAACATGCGGTGTCACATCTTAACCCACATATCATGGTGTTACTTAGGGTTGTCTTCCGCCACAGCTACAGTAGGTTATATTGCACGTCATATATTACAGGCATTAGGTTATCAAAATGACTTGTTCATACTGCAGGCATTCATTTCTTCTGTGAGGCTGTTGTTTCTCATGTGAATGTGTAGTTGTGTGTAGCTGCGGTCACATGAAGACCTACTGTAAGATGTCTCTCTCTTTTTTTTTTTACTTTGACTGAAAGTTTACCTGGATGTTTCAGTGTTGACAGGTTTCATGACCTTATAAGACTCACTGAAATCTTGCTTACTTTCAGAAATCACAAATAGTCTGCAGCGTAGGTATCACACAACGCGCATCCTCTGTCTCCACTCCAACAACACCACCAAGAAAGAAAGCCTGCATGAATTAAGTTATTCTGATTGATAGTCTCTAATGTGATGAACTCCTTCTCCATCAGGATCTGGTGTTCTCTGCACTGATGGAGGACATGAACGGGCATTGCAACGTGACAGAGGAGGAGGAGGAGAGCGAAGTCGATGTTCAACCCAGACGAGCCAAGCCTCCGCCGCAGGTCAACAACAGACCCAAATGGTCCAACGGTAACAGTGCTGTGGCCTCTAAGTGGAATATATCA
>NC_139643.1:36682509-36722509 GCF_964638095.1 Poromitra crassiceps | reverse complement strand
TCATACACAGGAAAAATGAAAAACATAAACTACATTGTCAAAGTAACGACTCGGCTACCAGCAGCGTAGTGTGCTCATGTGCTTATGAGAGATGTTGTGCATGGGATCACATGCAAGGGGTCCATGAGAGGTCAGCTGGGCGAGTCACCCCTGACTAGTAAAACAATGCTATTAATATTACAAATTCACTGCTGCAAAATAGCCACAGATAGGAGCCATGTGACTTAGACAGTTTAGACAAGTTGAAGTTAGCTGTTAAAAGATGAGAACATGGACACCAAAGTCATCCACGTGTCCCCAGTAGATCATTATTGGCTCCACTGCTCCAAAACATGTTGAGAGTGATCATAGACATTACAACTCACATTATACAAATAAGAAGACTGGGACCTTTTCCTTTTAGTCATAAAAGTCACAAAGGTTTTTCATTATATGGCCTGTTGACTATGAAGTACGCTATTTTGACATCATATTTTGTTTATATTTTACTAATCTCTTGACAAAACTGCCAGACTTGACTGTATGTATCTCATTCGTATCATCAGGATTACTTATCGTTTTAGAGCTACTACAAGTTATGATTTTCTCTCTTTTGGGTTAATCAGTAGCCTACAGTAGTCTTCTATCACTCATCATGGTGTATGCTGAATTGCATGGAGCACCATAGAAAACAATCTATCTGGGACACCTGGATGATTTTGGTGTCTTTGTTCTCATCAAAATGTGGTCCTTTGACGTGGAAGTTGAGACTCCTTCACAGCCTCTGCCTCCCTGCCTCCAGGTGTTGTATGTGGTGGTGTGGTGCGCTGTGTTCTCCACCCTCCACGTCTTCATGACCATCACCGACTACTGGGTCCTCTGTCTCTCCGTCAGCCTGGTCTCAATCGTCCTCACCACGGCCGTCATCTTCATCCTGCACCACAGTAACAAGGAGGTGAGGCGCTCTGTGTGGTGTTGGTGAGAACCATGGTGACAAATATTACATTTTAACTATTGAAACTAAACTGTCCAACTATTCTGCAGAAACTGACATTTGGGGTAATTAATTATTAGCCCCAGCTGGGTGGAGTTTGGCAAGGAATTTAGGGGACTTTGGATTTTGAACTTACACACAAAATCAAAGCAAAACCAACTGTCCTCTGTGTCACTTTGTTGAATCCTGTGAGTCAACGTCTATTTATACAGTCTATGGTCAACAGTTGCAACATTTCATGGAGACTGCTGTAAAATCCACTACTGTAGTCCTTTATTCAATGTTGATATAAGTAGGCTAGTGTAATGAATAGGGATGTGGTGACGATATGATTCTATACGTGATATGGGGTTCACGATTCGATACAATCCCGATCCGATCCGAAAGTTCAATGACAACAAAGTCTGTGCAGAATTATGTTTATTTCTGAGCCACAAATCTTCCCAGCAATGACATTGGCTTGGTAGAATGTAAACAAGAATTTAAAAATACCATTACAAAGTGGCAATAATATAATTTGTATCGAGAGCTTGTGAAACTGCGATGGGCAAGCGGTCTCATTTCTACAGCAGAACAAAATAGAGCTAATATCGCAATTAATTTTTCAACATTTTTGTATTGCGATATATTGAATTTCATTATTGTCCCATCCCTAGTAATAAGTATAAATCTCTGATTAAATGACTGATTCCTAAACTTCTACCTGTGTCCGGTCAGATCAACATGAACCTTGATGTTCGGCTAATCCAGGTGAATGAGAGGATGGTGAAGCACAATCTGCTGGTGGGCGTGGCCGACTGGGTTCAGAACTGCACCGGAAAACTGCAGGTACTTCCTCTAAAACCCAGTGACGCACTGACACTTTGGCACTGACCCCATCCAATGGCTGCTATACAGTAGCCTACACATATGGTTCTCTATTGGAACCTGCAGATTTCACTGACTGACACAAAGTCACAGAAAAAATATATATATTTAGAGAATATTCCAAGGATCCACAAGGGATTTTTTTTTTTTTTTTTTTTACAGATGGTAAATGCTAGGGCTTGTAATGAAATCGACCTTGTTTTTTGCAGAAGTAAAGACATTTATGTGAAGTAATACATAATGTGCTTGTAATCAAATTTGTTGCATCCATCTCTCTCTCTCTCTCTCTCTCTCTCTCTGTCTCTCTCTCTCCGTCAGCTGTACTGTGTGTATTGGGATATGGCCTGCTGTTTGAGAACACTGACTGAAACTCTAGAAGAGAGGAGCGCTGAGGTGAACGAGACCCAGGTGAGTGAGTAAAGTACATCTGTCATTTTGTCTGTACTGCTGCTCTATTGATTTGTGCGTGTGCCCCTGTTAGTGTCCTCTTCAAATCAATAGAAACAGAATTATCTGAATGGTTGAGAGGACTTAGTACCCCCCTTACCCCAACCCCCCCAGAGTTGATTTAATAGAAAGCGGACAAACAGAAGTTAGCCTGACTTACACTTTGAAGAGTAATATTATATTTCGTGGGCATAACTTAAAACGATCTCATCTCACTATTTTACCAGAAGAAACTGAAGAAGCGAATGGCCCATCTGGTCCTTGTGACCGAGGTAGCGGCTGCTGACCCTGAGCTCAGGGGCCCAGAGGAGGAGAGGCCTCTGCTGCTGGAGTCGGGCCGCAGTACCTCATCCAGCCAGCGGGAGGACTCCAAAATCACCACCAGCTACAGCCTCATTCCTGACACAGCGCTACCTGCTCAGGTGGGAGGCATGGGATAATTTCTGTCATTTTAATGAAATGAAATAATGTTTAGGCGTTTCTGGGCTTGTTTCTCTGGGCACAACAAAGCCAACCCACCTGACACTGATCCACCATATGAATGGTGGAGCCAGAGCATGATACATGGTAGGCAGGCAGCCCGCACCAAAAATGAGGATGAGAGATTCTCTTGTGGGCTGATGATCTATTAATTTTGTCCTATGTCTAAAAGGTAGGACTTCATGTTATGTTCAGACTGAAGTCATTGTATTTTGTGCCGATATTCATTATTCATTATTTTATTTTTCATAACAAGAAATTACAGGTAGTGTTTCCCTGGTAATTTTATTCTCATCAGGTGGGAAAGCCTCAGCAACAGCATTTAGACAAACTCTTATGGAAACTCACAGTCACAATACAAAAGATATTAATTTAGGTGCACAAGCAGCTCCTTAAGGCAGGGTAACTCACCTCATCTATTTAAAGGTAGAGACAATTATGGGCTTCATTACTACCTTTAAATGGATAATTATTTTATGAAATAAATAAATTAGTCTTGAAGAAAGAAGATCCCGCACACTGCTCTTGCTCAGCATCACCATTTATTGATCATCACACAAAGTTCCGGGCCTCCTGGACCTTCGTCAAGTGTTTTGTATATAAAACACATTCTAAACACTATATTCTGCACCCTATCGCGGGCCGCATCTGGCCCCCGGGCCACAAGTTGAGTATCACTGTGGTAGAGGAAAACACTTTCAATACCATAATGTCATTCTCTATATGGAGTATGAACACACACTGATGTTATATGTGATGTGACTGTGTTCCTTCCTGCAGGCCAAAGCCCACCAGCTGCTCATGACCTACAGTGCAGTGTACGTGAAGCTGCTGGTGTCCGAGCATCTGTCCGGCCCCTCACAACGACACCTGCTGCCCCGGAGGAACCACTGCAGCACCGCCTCCATCTGCTTCTGCCAGTACATCAGAACCAAGATCCTCCCATAAGAGACGTTGGGAAACTCCAGGAACTTGGGGGGACTGGGACTATTTTTGTAATCCAGGGAATATCCATACTTTTTATCAGAGCTGCACAGCATACTGTAGGGCTGGGCGATAATGGACAAAATCAAACATCACAATATTTTTTTACCAAATACCTCAATATCGATGTTGCAACAATATTGTAGGGATGACTATTGGTGCTTTCACAAAATAAAGGCAAATAATAGGATGGCTAGAACAGTGTGGTAGGTTCAGAAAGCCTTTAAAACCAGGCAAAAACAACACTAATACTATGCCATCTCACGATATTACCACATTCAAAATCTAAGACGAGATCTAGTCTCATATATCACATTATCAAGTAAATATCTATATATTGCCCAGCCCTAGCACAACAGTTACACGTGTTGATATATGGGTTAAATGCCTTGCTTAAGGGAACCAGGACAAAGGAGGGAGCCATGTTACCTGTGCAGAGATTCAAACCCTCCCCCCTCTGCTCTCTCAAGTCTGCTTCTGTGTTTGCACCTCCTGGATCGTCACCCATCTTTTCTGCCCAAAGTACTGCACACCCGACACTCTCACAGTGATAACACGGGTTCATTCCTGTTGCTGTACAGACAGTACAATATTTGTGTATCTCTTGCGTACATGACAATCATGGTTAAATTATTTTGTACAAATAATAAATATAGTCTAGATTCTTGTGATTTGTCCATTGCAAGTGTTTCTGGCAGTATGTGTGTCCTTATGGTGGAGTTGATGGCGCTTGACTTGGAGCATCTGGAGTGAAGCAATTTGTCAGAATAGAAAGGGAAGGCATGAGAGAGAGAGAGAAACCCATTGATGCACAATTTTTCCTGAAATACAGTTAGCATGCATTAGTTATAATTGTCATTATTAATTTATCATTCATTATGTAATAAATATTAACTTTGTAATATGTATGTCCCTACGCATACATATGTGTGTATATGTATGTATGTATGTATGTATGTATGTATGTATGTATGTATACATACAGTACATACATACATACATACATACATACATACATACATACATACATACATACATACATACATAATATGTGTGCCTAAAAGAACTCCAGTGAAGATTGACATGGAGGGGGCGCAGCAGCGTTGTCGCCTCACAGTAAAGGTCCTGGGTTCGATTCCCACCTGGGACGCTGTGGGCCTGTGTGGCATGTCTTCAGTCCCTACGACCCAGGTGGGTTATCTTGTCAAAAGGGCATTTCTGTGTGGAGCTTGCATGTTCTCCCTGTGCTCCCCTGAGGTTCTCTCCAGATAAGAACCCCCCACTAAAAAAATAAAAGAAGATTGACATGGAGCTGAGCTCGTACCCCGAGGAATGGGGCAGGGTCTAATATGGGCGTGGCCAAATGTAAAATGGGCGGGGCCTGTCATATGGCTATCGTAGGCTACTCGGTTACTGAGACAAACAGCACCATCTGCTGGACGACTGGACCTATTCTCATCAGAAGGAGGGAGGGCAGGGCAGGGCAGGGCGGCGTGATGTGTGACGTGGCACGGGGGGCGGAAGAGCCTGTTTGTGTTTTGGTTCTAAGGGGAAGTTGCGAGAAGAAAGAAAGGAGGAGACGTGATCGGTGTTGTTGAAATAATTTCTTGGTTCCACAACATCACATCACCGCAGTGCCCCGGCCGGGTCCCGTGTGTAAATACTGCCGCGGTGGTATTTAAAGTTCTAAACATCGTCTGGCTCTCAGGTAACGTTAGCGTGGCATGGATCGAGTTCGGATGTTAGCTAGATTCCAGCTGGCTGTCAGCGGGACTAGCTTGCTCGCTAGCTGACAGCTAACGTTGGTTCTATTTGATATTGAGAATGCAAAAAGATGCAGGCCTTCGCCACGTCTTGAGACCAGCCGCTCCTTTGCACTGTCTTTATGGTACCGTTAACGTTAGCCAGCGATGTGTGGGTCAGCAAGCAAGACAACAAGCTTCGCGATAGCTAATGGCTAAAGGGGTGGAATCAGGTCAGTGGGTGGACTGCTAACACTGCTAGCAAGATATGATGTTGTTTGTTGAGTTGAGGTTTGACTACACCCCGTTAGATAACATTACCTCAGCTAACCTATCCATTACAACATTCCCAATGTGATATGTGTATAATAATAACAACCAGTTTGTTAGCTAAGTTAAGGGGTGGCGTTACTGTTCTCGTCCTGTTGTATTTTATGGAAGCTTGTTTGGATGTTTTGCAGTAGCTGGCTGTGAGGCTAGCATTTTGCTGACCCGGCTAACTTTAGTTCGCAGTCACGCTAGCGTTAACGCTAGAGCAGATGTAACAGCTATTGCTGACACCAAACTAACGTTAGCGTTAAGTAGGTAACGTTGCTAAGAGCAAAACAGCTAACGTTAGCTAACCAGACAACAAAACAATTTGGAAAATGGCGTCCTCCTACAAATCAAAACAGACACATTAGCTGCTAACGTTAGCTTTTTGGTTGACTTGCGTTTGATTGCTGTCCCACTTGTTAAGTTAACCTAACGTTAGACAAATCCAAATGTTTTGTGAGTATTCCAGTGCTCTGCCTTTGTTGACAATCCAGATGTCATGAGTCCGAACAAAACGCAGCTGTTTTGCTATTGCAATTTCTAATACGCACTTGTTTTCCTGTTGCATGCTCACACCCGACTTCAGTCATGACACCCGGATGGCTTTCTGTCCCCTGGGGCTTTTGGTGTAGGCTATGTGGATGGTAGTTTTCATCCCTGTATGTTTCTCTTCTAAGAAACCAGGGCAAATAATTTGACAGTTGATGGACTGTCGTTTGAAACCACTCCTTGTTTTATTATTGTTAATGCACAGCCTTTGCTATTGCCATAAATTAAGTGCTTAGACACAGATATGCCACTCATAAGTTACAAACATATAACATGTCCATTGTCCATTATATTGTCACCCCCCCCCCCCCAGACTTGTAAAACGGCAGCCACACACAGATCAGATGGCACAATGTTTATTTTGACATCTTCGCCTCTTGTGGAGCCTTGCACTTCATAGATCGCAAGAGCACCACAGGTGTTTATGCCCACTCAATCTCAATCTTGTTTTGAGCAGAGATGTAGTGTTAGGTATCCATTCACATATATGATTTGTCAAGAAGCATATCCACCTCCCGGACAAAGGGGCGAGGAGGAAATGTGTAGAGAAACCCATAATAACCAGTTTTCTGGTCTGGGATAAATTCCACAAATCTTGCTCATGACAAATAGAACAACCCTGTGTTGTATACAAATTAGTCAGCAATTAAAATTTAAATAAGTTACTAAACAATGCACTATAAGAATCCAAGGTATGTAGCCATACAGAGGTACTCACAGTTCTACGGGTTGAAGTAATGTGCGTAGGTGAATCTCTTGACTGTTGTGGGTTCATCTCAATGCTTCCTTTGGCTTCTGTTATGTGGTTGTGGTTGTGGAATGATTGCCTCACTCATAAAAGCGCTGTGTATAATTTTCTATAAATATAACACAGCCGCTAAGCTTGTTAGCCCGCATTAAATTACTTTCAGTAGGTTTTATTATTTCCTGACTCCTGTCTGTTTTTTTGTAAATTATGTCTATATACTTTGTGCTATCTTGAAAGAAAGCACGAAGCAGCTTATTGAATTTCCTGTTTAACACAGATATAGAGTATAAGGAAATGGCAGCTAGTCACGTTTTGCTACAATTGATTGGCTATCAGTTGACTTGTGACAGTGATGCAAAAATCCTACTGTTTATAATTAAAGATGTTGGGCTACTGATAAGATGCATATTTAACTACCTGTAAGCAAATATTCTTTGTTATAATTATCCTTGGCTGTAGCAGTGCTCCTCAAATTTTGAATCATGTCTAGAAAGGTGCTATAAGAATCCAATCATTATTATTTTATTTTCTGGTGGTAAGCATATTTTCTCTCTGGTGTCTTGCAGCAGAAGTCCTGATAGTGAAGTCTGACACGCAGGACAGCGGGGGATCTGACTACTGTAGGTCATGGCCAATCGGGGAGGAGCTACGAGACCCAATGGGCCCAATGCTGGGAACAAGATTTGCCAGTTTAAACTGGTGCTGCTGGGAGAGTCGGCCGTGGGCAAGTCCAGCTTAGTGCTCCGCTTCGTCAAGGGCCAGTTCCACGAGTTCCAGGAGAGCACAATAGGAGGTGAGCTCAGTCAGCTGGTCAGGCTGCTTGTCATAACCTGCCAGTGGGTTGTAGATCAAAGAGGTGATCTGCTTTAATTACAGATAGGGATGCACCGATCCACTTTTTTCACTTCCGATCCGATTCCGATACCTGAATTTGGATATCTGCCGATACCGATATTATGCCGATACCAATATTTTTCTTGAATATACAGTATAGGCAAAGATTTGGCCAATTCATTTTTTTTTATATATATCTTGCAAAAAGCAGACAAAATTAAGAAAATATACAAGGCAAAGAAGGATACTATTATACATGGGCAAATTACGGCCAGCGCTGGAATTGCACTTTTATTTTATTTTTTTCAATTCCAATCCGTTCCGTGAATTAGTGCCAATATCGGCACCCGATACCGATATTGGATCGGATCGGCCCCATCCCTAATTACAGACTCGTGTTTGTATCCGAAACATGTTGTTTCGACCCATTATGAGCTTCTTTCTAGAAAACGATCTACATTTGTACTTTAGCTGGAATTTAAGTCGGAAAATGATGGAGCTAAGTTTGTCCCACAAAATGGGAAGATTGATTTGAATTTGATTTATTCTTTTAACTTATATTTACATGACATTGTAAAGAGCATAATGGTATCGTATGTAGTTATTGCTATATCTATTGCTGAGTCACCTCTCACCTCCTATTCCCTCAGCGGCCTTTCTGACCCAGACGGTGTGTCTAGACGACACAACAGTGAAGTTTGAGATCTGGGACACTGCAGGACAGGAGCGGTACCACAGCTTGGCACCCATGTATTACAGAGGAGCTCAGGCCGCCATCGTGGTCTACGACATCACAAACGAGGCACGTTCACAACATGCATCCTTGACATAGTCCTGTGCAAAGTTGCCCCCCCCACCCCCATGTTTCCCTCCATATCAGTTGCACAGATTATGCTGGCCATGTATTCAGTGCAGCACTATACAGCTAGGCTTACTTCAGCAGTGTACAACTTGTAGTTCAACCTGTAGTTAGTTGGTGCCCCTTGTCCTCTTTCCAGGAGTCCTTTGCACGGGCAAAGAACTGGGTGAAGGAGCTGCAGAGACAAGCAAGCCCCAATATAGTCATCGCTCTCTCGGGCAACAAGGCCGACCTCGCCAACAAGAGAGCTGTCGACTTCCAGGTCAGAGCAAATGGACTGTTTCTTACAAGCAGGCTTTTATGTTTTCCTTCAGGTTCTTTTGAATGGCTTTCCATTTTCCTTCAGGTTCTTTTGAATGGCTTTCCGTGTGTGTGTGTGTGTGTGTGTGTCTGTCTGTCTGTCTGTCTGTCTGTCTGTCTGTCTGTCTGTCTGTCTGTCTGTCTGTCTCTGTGTGCACACTCTAGTTATTGCATCCATTAACCTCTATTGCTAGCGTCCATAGTCTTTATGCCACCTCTAATTGTCTAACCTGAACCCATGCAAACATGTACGTGGATGGGCTGAAGGCTCATTATATTTGCTGTGTGTTGACAGGATGCCCAGTCTTATGCAGATGACAACAGTTTACTGTTCATGGAGACGTCAGCCAAGACCTCTATGAATGTCAACGAGATATTTATGGCTATTGGTAGGTGACTCTTGCCATATTTTGCCTGTGCATGTGTGCCAGTATGATAAACAGAGCCAGCTTGTTTAGAGTCAGAGTCAGTTTACTTACCATCTGCAGTAGAAACTACATTGGAGTTGGGCTGCAAAGAGCTTAGAAACATACATAACAAATCACACCGACAAGTGACAACATGTAAATACATTTAGATACTGTTTAAAAAAAAAGTAAGATAAAAAGAGACAAGTACACGTGTGGATAGGCCAGAGTCATCCAGCTCAAATGTAAAGTGCAGGATATTAAAGTACACAATAATAAAGGTGCCTATGCATAGAATCAGTATTACATGGATAACCATATCAGACATCTTGGTTCCAGTATGAAGTATATCCTCTGGTAAGTGAAAGATGAGGGGACAGTGGTTTATGGAAGTCATATAATTTGTCACTTTTGCCCAAATGCAAATGACATGTTGAAGTTTGTTTGGTGTGTGTTTTTTTTTTTTTTTGCCCTTCAGCCAAGAGATTGCCGAAGAGCGAGCCCCAGGCGGCCGGCGCCAGCACCGGGCGGAACCGGGGTGTGGACCTAACGGAAGCCGCCCAGCCGACCAAGGGTCCCTGCTGCAGTAACTAACGCGAAGAACGCCTTCTCCCCCCACACATCCTGTATAGCAGTAACTAATGTGACGGATCCCCCAAATGCCACTGCAGTTACTAATGCAACGTGTCCTACTCTTCTCCCCCATTTATGATCTGCAACACAAGTCAAGATGCCCCTGTGCCCCTTTTGTTGTTGCAGTAACTAAGTCAAGCCCCCCCCCATCTCTCAACATTGCCTCTGCGTCTTTTCCCCTCTTGGTTCTGCTGTTACTAGTTGAAGCCTCCCAATCTTTCTTTTCGATTTTCTTCCATCCAGCTATTTGCATCTATTATTATTATTATTATTATTAATGATACTGGATATTATTGACATTAGTGCCGCCTGCCCTCCATCATCTTCCTCCCCATGTGTTGATATGAGCAGCGTTGAGAGGCAGGGCTCTTCCAAGTGGTCTCTTCTCTTTCCTGGGATAGCTTTCTACTACTGCATTTCTAATACCAGTCTTATATTTTTGTTTATTTTTATGTTGTTTTTTTGTTTTCTAAAATTGTCGGAAATATGGATGCACGTATAACTACAAGGCCTAAAATGAAAAGGAAAAAAGAAAAGAAAACGGTCTTACCTTTTTTCTTCAGTAGCACAAAAAGAAATGTGTTTGAGAAGACGAGCGTGTTCTTGTAGAGTTGAGAAAGAGAGGGAAGACGGGGACGAAGAGCCAGAAAGAGAGGAATCCTAAGCTCCACATCTCTCTCTCTTCACTGGGACTTTTTTTTATCTGGAAAAAAAATGGTCGGTGGACTTTAGGCCTCTAGGTTCTCTCTCTCTCATTCCCTCCTTCTGCCCGCTGCTTTCTCACAAGAAATGCATCCATTCCACATGCTTTCTCTCACTGAGCCCAAAGTAGCACTAGTGTCAGCCCCCCTCTGTCCCACGCTGTACCAGCCTAAGGCCCCACACCGGGGCTAGAAGCAGTCTAGCTGTCCCTATTGGCATCGTGCAATGTTTCGCAGTATTTACTCTGTGACTCCAGTGTCTGCAAGGACCAATGCAGCACAACGTAAGCCCCCCTGCACCACCCAACCTTGTCCACAGCAGGGCTTCAGGGGCCTCCGAGGCACACCCACCACCAGTGACTCCCACCTCCCGCCTTCTGATGCAATGTCCTTTCATCAATCTTGTCTAGAGAGACCATCCCTCTGTGGTTGAAGTTGGGCCATTCTGCCTATAGGTCATTAGGTCAGCTGATACTCATTGTTCTGCCTCTGGGTGATTTGCTTTATGCAGACTGTATCTGTTGAAGTGTGTTATAGTTACTGGACCGCTGCTGTTTTTGCACCTGGTAAAAAAAAAGAGAAGAAGAAGCAGTGGCGGTGATAGTGAGTGGGGAGTTGCAGTTGCAGTAAGATCAGATGATGCTGGCATTACTCGCCTTGGAGACAGAATAATTTGTCATCCTTGTTTGTTAGGTAGTGCTTTAGAGTGTGTACGATGTGAGCCTGGACTGGCTGTCAGGTGATCAGGGATGCAAACTAGTTTCACCTTCAGGCGACAGTCACCTTTTTCATCCCAAAATAGGGCACTTGAGTGAATGTTTTATTTTGTGTCTGCCCTGGTATCTGTCACTTTTTTTCACTCTCTGACTTTGCATCCCTGGGTGATGAGTTACATCCATAGGATTCACTCACACATGCCCATTTATGTGTGTGTGTGTGTTTGAACACATTTGTACATGCACACACACATACAGTTGACTTCTTCCCCCTGAACCCCTCCAGACCTGTACGTCACTGTAAGCACACTGACACAACCTGTTACACCACTCCCT
Source organism: Poromitra crassiceps (assembly GCF_964638095.1). Taxonomy (NCBI): domain Eukaryota; kingdom Metazoa; phylum Chordata; class Actinopteri; order Beryciformes; family Melamphaidae; genus Poromitra; species Poromitra crassiceps. Next base: position 36,710,618 of record NC_139643.1, on the reverse strand, counting down.
CACACACGTCATGCACACACTTGTATTCTTTCAACCCCACCCCCCTCAATGAAACATTGTTACATTTAGACACACACACACACGGTCAATAACTTTTTTGACAGGTCTGTCTTACTCATGCCTTGCACTAATGACGCTCATGAATATATCTTGTCATAATTACAGCCAGTGTGATATAAATATATATATAAATATATAAATAATATACTGTAAATAGGGTGTTGCAATGTAGTCTACTTTTTCGATTTACAAGTGACAGGACTAATGCTTGCTAGGGAGTTGTCTAGATAATCATAAAAAAACTGTACAGTTAGCAGAAAAAAACGGCTTCGCTCTGGGTTTGGAGTTTTGTTGCTGTTCCTTTTTTCACACAAATGGTTAAATTATAATCAGTGGTGGTCTTTATAAATGTATGTAGTGTTATTAACAAAAAATGAAATTGCATTTATTTAGTGGTCTGTCTTGTACCTTTTTCTCAAAAGAAAAAAATAATAATATCCAAACATTTTGGTTTCTATTTTTTAAACATCTCTTTCTCGCGTTTCACTAATTGTTTTGTTTTGTTTTAGTGGTATCAGGTTGGATGCCTTGTCCAATACTCCTCCCTGTAAGTATAGAACTGAACTTCCAGAGGAGTGAGGCAGAATACAAAACCGTCTGCCTCTCCTTAACATCTCAGTAACATTGTGACAACATTGTAGGAACAATGTAACAACTGTAAGCCGGCTCGCTGGTGCATCAATGAATAAATGAATTAACACATAATAGGGATGTACATTGTATGTTTCTTTTTGCCGTGGACACTTAATTGCAGCCGAAACATTTAAATGCAAGCATTTTACAGTACTGTTATGTAATGACCAAATAAATACTGAAATAAATTTGATCATTTATTATTGTACTCAAGCTGTGTGTGTGGATTTGGTGCTACAGTAGTTTGATTTATTTTAACATCTTTCAACAGCTTTTCTGTGGTGTATGTCTTTGCCCCGCCCCTACCACGCACCTTGATGATATTGATATGACATCTCTGTAATCTCTCACCTTTAACCTGACAAATTGTGGTCATTGATCCTCAGGGGGCTAATTGTCTGAATTGATAGACTGTCATGTGTGCCAGCCTAGACAACACCGTTTTCCTATTTACAATAAGTTGCTATTTCTAACATTGTAACATCTAAGTAACATTGATTTTTTGATACATTCATGTTAGTTGGTCCTAGTCCACTAACTGTTGTGTTGTGTTGCATGAAAGAAACTAACATGATTTATCACTTGGCCAAGTGATAAATATTATATAGCACCGGTGCTATTATGGCTCCGCATAAAACAACACAGCATTTTTTTTTATATATTACATTTGACCTTGACTCCTTGTCACAAATCAAATGGTTGCATTTTTGTGACCTCTCCCCTGAATTATAGTGGAATAGGCCTATCCCATTTTTGAGTCCCCTAGCGGAGGAAAATGGGCCTACAGTGAGAAATTAAAAATAAGGATGAGCGCCATGTCTGATCCTCCGCTTGTGGAATAGAACACCGGACAGCAGAGCGAGTATTTCCCGGGCTGGCCGGGGGTCCCGTCGCGGTTCGGCGTGAAGGATGGCGGAGAGCGCGGGGATACAGCAAGGTTCGCCGGCCGTCGGAGCCGCGGGCTCGGTCCCGGCCGCTCCTGGAGCCGGGGGCACGGAAGGCTCCGGCGCCGCTGGAGGATCCGCACGTATCGCCGTGAAGAAGGCGCAGCTCCGCTCCTCACCTCGGCCGAAGAAGCTGGAAAAACTCGGAGTGTATTCATCATGCAAAGTACGCTAGATTTGCTGATATTTGCATTTTTAAACACGGTCCCTCTTCTTTTTCCGTGTAGTCTTAACGGATGCTTTTCCCCGGGCTCGTTTGCAATACTTTGCAAAATGCAAGCGCAGCAAAGGAAGCCATTGCCGCACTTCATTTTTTCATTTCGCTTACACGAACCAATTATTTTGGAAAAGAAGGTTACTACATGTAGTTAGTATCTAGCGTCAGCGTTATTGCAGACTTTTCAGCGAGGGCCTATCAGCTGCGAGCCCTCCCCTGTTATTACAATGTTACAATGTTGCTGTCTCGGTGGGGGGTTGGTGAACGTAAACATTGGCTTGGCGCTCTGTCAGATCCAGGTTCTTGGGAGTAGCTGCTGTGTGCTGACGGGCTGAGAGTGTGTTACAGCTCTGTCTAATTGTTTCCAATGGGATGTGTCAGTGTTTCCCTGCCGTCTGTCAACGCATGGCGGTAAATGGAGTGTGTTTTATTGGGTTTCTGCAGTATATCTGCAGAGAGAGACAGAGCCTTTGTTTTGACAGTGTGACAGCTGCTGAGGGGGGCGGAGTTTGTTGTTGTTTCAAGGCGCATGCTCAGTGCAGCAGCTCCAGCTGACGGTGACAGACCTAACTCACCCCACCCCCTCACTGTACAAAGTCGGTCCGCTCAATTTACTTTATCTGCGTCGTGAAGTTTGAAAATGTGTGTATTATTATACTTAGGCCCACTTATATTGAGAGAGTGTAACTGTTGGAAGGCATACTACTGGTAGGCAGGGTAAACTCCCTATCCTTGATTTCAATAAGCATCACAGCCACCATTAGAAAACAAAATATTATCTATGATCTACAGTGTAAGTTAATGACATACAGATTTAAAAGGTGGGTAAATTGAGTTAAACTGGGTCTGCCCTAACCAGCGTCCAGAGGCAGCTATGGGCGGGCTTTGGTGTGACAACAGCGAGAAGCGACCCCCTGATAGACATGATAGACAGCTGGTTCTTCCAATCAGCTGCCAGGTATTTTTTTGAAAAGTGCCTGTCCCTTTCCAAGGTTTTTCCGAGCGCGTTCCCAGATGGTTCTGTGAAAACAAACCAACTGGCAGTGGCAGGGTCAGGTTAGGTTTGCCCGCCTCTGCATCTCGGCTTGTACTCATTCTAACTGTGCTTGTCGTAGGCTGAAGGCGCCTGTAAGTGTAATGGCTGGAAGAGTCAGAACCCGCCTCCTACGCCGCCCCGAACGGACCAGCAGTCCAATGCAGTCAACCTACAGGAGCCGTGCCGCAGCTGCTCACACACCCTGGGTATGTTGGGATGTCCAGGGGGCAAAGGTCTGAGTAGTGGGGTGTGTTGGGATGTCCAGGGGGCAAAGGTCTGAGTAGTGGGGTGTGTTGGGATGTCCAGGGGGCAAAGGTCTGAGTAGTGGGGTGTGTTGGGATGTCCAGGGGGCAAAGGTCTGAGTAGTGGGGTGTGTTGGGATGTCCAGGGGGCAAAGGTCTGAGTAGTGGGGTGTGTTGGGATGTCCAGGGGGCAAAGGTCTGAGTAGTGGGGTGTGTTGGGATGTCCAGGGGGCAAAGGTCTGAGTAGTGGGGTGTGTTGGGATGTCCAGGGGGCAAAGGTCTGAGTAGTGGGGTGTGTTGGGATGTCCAGGGGGCAAAGGTCTGAGTAGTGGGGTGTGTTGGGATGTCCAGGGGGCAAAGGTCTGAGTAGTGGGGTGTGTTGGGATGTCCAGGGGGCAAAGGTCTGAGTAGTGGGGGGGTATGTTGGGATGTCCAGGGGGCAAAAGTGTAAAAGCTGTAGAGTGAGATATTTGAAATGTCACTGATAGATAATCAGATCTCTCTCTCTCTCCCTCTCTCTCTCTCTCTCTCTCTCTCTCTCTCTCTCTCTCTCTCTCTCTCTCTCACTCTGACTCTCAGGTGATCATGTGACCCACCTGGAAAATGTGTCGGAAGATGAAATGAACAGACTCCTAGGTATTGTCCTGGATGTGGAGTACCTCTACACTTGCGTCCACAAAGAGGAGGACGCTGACACTAAACAAGTCTACTTCTCCCTCTTCAAAGTAAGCTTCCACTCAGCTTCTCGCAACACTGGAATATTAGTGCGTTAGGCACATTTTCACCATTTGATATTCATATGTTGAACAAGGCTGAGAATCAATCTACACTATTTTCTTTAACATCAAAATGAATTAATTTGAACTGTGCACTGTGTTTGTGCAGTGTGAAGACAAGTAACAGTAAGTCCTTTTCTGTATCCACCAGCTGCTGAGGAAATGCATCCTACAGATGGGTAAACCAATGTTAGAAGCACAGGAGAGTCCTCCCTTTGAGAAACCCAGCATCGAACAGGTAAGCCCTCGCACAGGTGCAACACTCAGGCAGCTGCAATACAAAAGCAAGCATGACTTCAACATTAATTACAATGCTGCAGTACGTCCACAAAATTCCCATTTATTTATTTATTCCCGTTAATTTTACTTTCCCTGCGTTCTCCAATTAGGGGGTGAACAACTTTGTCCAGTACAAGTTCAGCCACCTGCCATCCAAGGAACGTCAAACCATCATGGAGCTGGCCAAGATGTTCCTCAACCAGATCAACTACTGGCAACTGGAGACTCCCTCGCAGAGGCGACAGAGGGTGCCCAACGAAGACGCAGCTGGATACAAAGCCAACTACACCAGGTAGTAACACCAAACCTATTGCTCCCAATAGCCAACTTTATGACATTTTCTTGTTTTATTGCTGAAATCCCTGTTATACATGCTTGAAAGTAGACTTTTTCAAATCCCGTGGAACTAATTTGAGAGTGAAAGGTAACATGATTAGCTATTTGGCTTTCGATGGCATTCACTTGAGCAACGTTCCCGGTTTGATTACCGTTTATCTAGTTGATATCCCGTTACCTGCAGGTAGATCTGTTTACAGTGTTGGCGTTTTCACAAAGTTGTTTTCCACGGTGCGTCTCCTACAGGTGGCTCTGCTACTGTAACGTGCCTCAGTTCTGTGACAGCCTGCCCCGGTACGAGACCACGCAGATCTTCGGCCGGACGCTGCTGCGCTCGGTCTTCACTGTGATGCGGAAGCAGCTGCTGGAGCAGGCCAGGCAGGAGAAGGACAAGCTGCCCCCTGAGAAACGCACACTCATCCTCACACACTTCCCCAAGTGAGAGAAACAAGCATGCAGAAACACTGTGAACACACAGAGAATATGCCACACACGCACGCACGCACGCATGCACACACACACACACACACACACACACACACACACACACAGCCTCTCACACAGTCAGATACACACACACACACACACACACACAGTCAGATACACACACACACACAGCCTCGCATGCAGTCAGATACACACACTACACACACTTGAGCTCTTGCACCACAACTCCAATGTGGTTCTAGTACAAATGATAGATAAACTGACTCTGACTCTGATACACTGCACTCGAGTCATAAAGTGACTCTGACTCTGATACACTGCACTCGAGTCATAAAGTGACTCTGACTCTGATACACTGCACTCGAGTCATAAAGTGACTCTGACTCTGATACACTGCACTCGAGTCATAAAGTGACTCTGACTCTGATACACTGCACTCGAGTCATAAACTGACTCTGACTCTGATACACTGCACTCGAGTCCTGGGCACATTTTCAGGACTTGGACTCGAGCACTGATGACTCGGACTTGGAAGTTGGAGAGGAGGGCTCGGACTTGTTAATTGATATTAATAGATTTTTTTTGGTAATAGGCCCTAATAATTTGGATTGAGATATTGATAGGTTTATTTATAGCATTTTTTTATTTTGTGCCAGGGCAGGCACGAGTGTTCCACCTACATGCGGGTTGCACGTTCCATGTTCAGTAGGCTAACTTCAGACTCAGGTAATGGGGACTCAACTCAGACTCTTCTTTGGTGACTTGGACTTGGACTCTACTTTGGTGACTTGGACTCGGACTCGAAAACTGGAGACTCGACTTGGACTTGAGATATAGTGACTTGACTACAACACTGCTGCACACTTTGTAAGAGTTGGGGTGCTTCTTGTTTTGTCTGTGCTGTAGATTCTTGTCTATGCTGGAGGAGGAGGTGTACAGCCACAGCTCTCCTATCTGGAGCCAAGACTTCTTGGCTGGAGCCTCAGGAGGGCAGATCCCAATCCACACAGGTAACACACCTTCTCTCACACACACACACACACACACACACACACACACACACACACACACACACACACACACCCTTAAACATGATTGCTGAGTACGACATAAAGCACAACTTGTTGTTCTGTCCCCTCTGCCGCTCTGCAGTTATCAGCGCGCCCCCGGTGGCCAGGCCGCTGTACTACAGCACCAGTCCTGTGCCGGTGGACCCGTCCAGCTGCGGCAGCATCAGTCCGGCCAGGAAAACAGCGTCTGTGCTGGAGCCAAGCCCAGGTACGTCAAGCAAACATGTCCCTACTCATTATTATAAGATCAGGATAACACTAAGCATACATAGATCTGAACATTTTCACAGTGGACAGTTGGCACCTAGGAAAAAGTTAGACTTGTGTCAGAATTGACACGATGTTACCATCTGGTATTTTTCCTCAGCTTCAGTGGCTTATAATAACTTTTCATAAAATCCAGACTACTTTAGTTCAGTCTATTACTCCTGGAGAAACTTTGAATTCAAATGGAATTACTTCATACATCACAATTCATCCAAAGTGCATCTAATGCACTCTACAGAGACTTATTTGCTTGAAAATAGTTTCACGGAACAGAATTCAACCCTAACCCATGTCCCAGAAGTGTTCATAAATATGCTAATATGAAGTCAGTTTTACCATTTCTGCATGGAAAGTAGTAGCGGCTGAACCTAAATCGACCACACTTGTTTGGATTTAGATGCACTACTGAACTGTATTTCAATTAGCGATAACAAAGTAAAGAAATCCAGTATTATAACAGCTTCAATGCTAAAGAGCAGGTGTTTGTGTAAAAACAGGCCAACATGATGAGATGAGGGGGGGAAACAATGTTGTTACACTGCTATACACAAAGTCTCTGTTAACAGCTGAGAATTGTCATTGCTGAGCTCCCTCTGTGTGTTTACCGCCTTCTGTGTTCATGACGCGTGCTGCTGCAGTTGGAGAGAAGCGTAAGCCGTCGGAGCCCCTCCCCCACGAGGAGAACAAGAAGCCCAGGGTGGTGGGTGACATCCCCATTGAGCTCATCAATGAAGTCATGGCCACCATCACCGACCCCGCCGCCATTCCAGAGGTAACCAATCAGGGCAGAAACCATATTAACACTACGGTACTAGCAATACCGTACTATCAACTTTGTCCCATTGACTGACTTTTACAATTAGAGTTGGGTACAGAAAAGTGCCATGGCCTCGGTATCACACTGATGTCTAGCGTCAAAATCAGCATCAAAAGTTATTGAAATAGTCTTATTGGATTTGTGCACCTAGTGTCGAGTGGTGACATTCCCTGCCTCTGCCGCCACTGGTCTAAGCTTGAATTCCAATTAAGAGTTTTCCCTACTCTGTCTTCCTCTCTACTTTCCTGCTGTCTCAATAAAAAAACATAAAAATGCTAAAGGGGAGGGAACCACACACTTCCCAAAGTAATTTGCTCCATTGCGTAATGAAATTCAGCAAAGAGAAGTATTGCAGGGACAAATAGGGTCATTTTTGAATAATATTCTTTATGAAAAGTAGACCCAGACTGTCAGCCAGTTTTATGACTGAATAATGTTATCGACCGAGGGAATACTGCATGTCATTTGACTGTCTAATGATATCTGACTACATTTGGATGGCTTGCTTCTTTCAATGCTACCTCCTGTCAATGATTTACTTGCAAGGCTGATAAGATATTAATTTATAGTGATGTAATGTCGGAATTAGTACCGTGTTCACACCTTATGAATGAAGATGATGCAGATCAAGACCTCTGTGGTGCTATTTTTTTGTGAGGGTTGACAATGATGGCGGCGATCATGATAACAATGACTCCCCCCGCCCTGTTCAGACCAGCCTGCTGTCCGCACACTCGGCGCGCGACGAAGCGGCCCGTCTGGAGGAGCGCCGGGGGGTGATCGAGTTCCACGTCATCGGGAACTCCCTCAACCAGAAGCCCAACAAGAGGATCTTGATGTGGCTCGTCGGCCTGCAGAACGTGTTCTCCCATCAGCTGCCGCGCATGCCCAAGGAGTACATCACACGGCTGGTCTTTGATCCGTGAGTGTAACTGCGCTGGATTACCACTTTTTTTTACCTCCAGGGGTGTCGTAGAGACACATGCAGTTGGCTCTTGAAAACAAGACTGCAGCACTAATTGGTTCGAGCTAGTGGCTGTGGACGAATGGTTCACAAGGAAGCACTTTTCCTGTCTAGATATTTGTCCTCTCTTCTTCCTGTCTAGGTATTTGTCCTCTCTTCTTTGTTGTTTCCTTAAAGAGTGTTAAATTTTTCTGCAAACCCACCAAAGCATAGTTTACCAAACCTTTATTTTTTGTCAGTGACCCCAGCTGATTTGCATTAGAAAATGGAAATTCATACTCATAGTGAACTAGTGTCAGTCAATTGTTTTTGTTTTTCTTTGCTACTTTTGGTTGTCCTCCTTTTGGCAACCACTGACTGGAATTCATTGTTTCTCCACCATCTATTTGAGTATTTGCATTCTTAGATGTGAGAGATGTGTGGATGCTGAAGCCATGACTGTGTTGTTGTTTGGATTATTTGAGAGGAAATCTATCCATCTCTTTTTTGACAGGAAGCACAAGACTCTGTCACTGATCAAGGACGGCCGTGTGATCGGAGGGATCTGCTTCCGGATGTTTCCGTCGCAGGGCTTTACGGAGATCGTCTTCTGTGCAGTCACTTCCAACGAGCAGGTCAAGGTGAGAGCGCTTGCTGCTTCTCCGCTATTGGTCAGCCTGTCGTGTCATAATGCGTTGATGCTATCTGATTGGGCATTTTTGACCTTTGCCTGCTCTGGCTGTCTGGTTGTAGGGCTATGGCACCCATCTGATGAACCACCTGAAGGAATACCACATTAAGCATGAAATCCTCAACTTCCTCACTTATGCTGATGAGTACGCCATTGGCTACTTCAAGAAGCAGGTGAGTCCAGCGTTACCTCCATTCAAATGTTGAAATATCAGAATTGTTTGTTGGATGCGGATGCTTGGTGGCTCAGTGACCTGGATCACCTCACGTGTTTGTAACATTGTGGATTTAAGTCTGTCTTTTCCCCCATCTATCCTGACACTCTTCACTGTGTATGCCATAATGAAGCAGAAATGCACTGCAAACAAATGAAGATCTTCCTTAAAGCAAGTGGGGGGAAATCTGACAGTGAGCTCAGTTAATCGATCTTGCAAAGCAACTTGTTTCAAGCATTCCTGTGTTATTTTCTTGATACTAGAGGCATGCTCTACTACCCTGTTCTTCCTTGTTTGAAGATACAGACACTTGACTTGTTTCTAGAAAATGTCTGAGATAAGTGAAACTTATTTCGACACATTTGGAATGATCTCACCATTGGCACGATGTTTTGCTTATCTCAAGAAAAGACTAAATGGTCCATTCTTGCCATGTGCTTGCTTATGTGATGTGGTACCTGTATAGGACTGTATCTGTAAGAAAGAGATATATTTGGGTATACTCTCAGGGTTTCTCCAAGGACATCAAGGTTCCCAAGGCCAAGTATGTGGGCTACATCAAGGACTACGAGGGAGCCACGCTAATGGGCTGTGAGCTCAACCCCAGCATCCCCTACACAGAGTTCTCCGTCATCATCAAGAAACAGAAGGAGGTGGGCATGTACTCGAATTGAAATGTTGACATTTCAAGTGCTCCCTTACCCATCTTCAAGTACTCACTATCTGTACTATCTCTCTCTCTCTCTCTCTCTCTCTCTCTGTCTCTCTGTGTGTCTCTCTCTCTCTCTCTCTCTCTCTCTCTCTGTCTCTCTCTCAATCAGATCATCAAGAAGCTGATTGAGAGGAAGCAGGCTCAGATCCGAAAAGTCTATCCAGGGCTTTCCTGTTTTAAGGAAGGTGTACGCCAGATTCCCATTGAGAGCATTCCTGGAATACGTACGTTAACTCGCCACCATTCACGGTGTCTCCCCGACCTACCTCACATACACAGGATGTGCTTTGGTATGAGCTATGAGACTAAACCCACTTTCTTCATATCAACAGGTGAGACCGGCTGGAAGCCAGTGGGCAAAGGGTAAGTGCGACCTGTTGTCTCTAGTCTTCTTTAGATTGAGTGCTTTGAGATGTTTGAATTTTCCAGCATGCTTTTGCATTGCTTCACCCTATGACTTGGATAATGGGGTAGTATAGAGAAGCAAAGTGAATGTCACTTCCTGCTTCAGCACTGTACCAGAGATTTTTATCTGCTATTTATTTTCCCACAGACATTTCGTAAAATGCTTATGAAAATAGTTTTACTTGCTCAAACCAAATGGTTCAGATATATTTAGAATCGGGAGAGACCATAGAACATTTCACTCAGACCAAAACAAAAAAAAAACGAAAAAATATTTTCTTTAAATTCACTTTTTTTTTTTACATTTTGGTCCGAGTGAAATGTCATGTGGTCTCTCCTGTTTCTAATATATCATCATTTTAAGGAAATGTCTATGGGAAAATAAAATGGCGGATGAAAATCCCTGGTACAGTGCTGAAGCAGGAAGTGACGTTTCACTTTGGCTCTCTACCGACCAAGATGGCAAGGTTGATGACAGGTTAGATCTGTTGGCTCAGTGCAATGTTATGACTGTCTTTGGTCTACTGTTATTCTCCTAAATATTCATGACTTGATGGCTGACCAAGAGGCTGACATTGGTTGCACTTTTTCCTTTAGTCTGGAGTGGACCAAAACATGGGACAATCAATTATTCCTTGATAACATATCTTGGCCTTGACATGTGCAGTACACACTACAAACGACGCTCACTGTAAACAACCTCAAGGCTGTCGACTCTTCCTCATACACTGATAATCCAAACATCATGCTTTCTACAGGAAGGAGCTGAAGGACCCAGATCAACTGTACAGCACTCTAAAGACCATCCTCCAACATGTGAAGGTGAGGGTCAAGCAAATACTGTGGTACACACACGCACGCACGTGCACGCGCACGCACGCACACGCACACACACACACACACACACACACACACACACACACACACACACACACAACACACACACACACACACACACACACACACAACACACACACACACACACACACACATGCTTTCCTTTTACCAGCCTGCTCTGTGTCTTAGAGTCACCAGAACGCCTGGCCTTTCATGGAGCCTGTGAAGAAAACAGAGGCCCCAGGATACTACCAAGTCATTCGCTTCCCCATGGGTATGTATGTATGTGCATAACCATAGCTTCAGGACAAGAATTACAGCAGTATATCTTTTACATCAAAGGGCTTTGAAGAGTCTCATCTATAGAATAGAATAGAATATAACTTTATTGGACACCAGGGTGGAAAATTGTCTTTGGCTCACCAAACACACACACACAAAACATAACAGAGGAAGCCGGCAGGCAGTTAGTAAGACAAGCACATAGACGAGGTTGCATTATATCTTACTACTATAATAAGGTGGCCCGGTTCCCTTCCGCGGTGCAAAATTGCTCGAGTGACACCACTGATGACATCACATTCACAATTGCTTGAGTGACATCACTGATGATAAGAAATTGGCTCGAGCCAGAGAAACTCCGGTTGAGCTTGCAAAGGTCAGACCCCAAAAAAGTGTGCCCATGGCACGTCCTTTCCAGAGTAACCAGCCTAGAAGTTTGCACGTGAAGTGTGCGGATTTCTAATTAAAATTACCGTAAAAACAGTTAATGTCAGTGGTTTAAATCTTGTCTGTCACTGTGTAGAGAGTTAAGAATACTAATGGCACTTGGGATGAAGGACTTCTTAAATACATTTTTAGTTGCCAGAGCGACTCTAATGCGCCTCCTGGAGCTCAGAGGTTCAAAAAGGCTGACTGTCTTGCTCAAGGACACTACAGCAGTGCAGATGCTTGCTGTCACACGGGATTGAGCCCAGGCCTTCTGGTTGAAGGACAGTCTGCCTAAGTGCTACACACACCTCCCTGCTTATCATGGTCTAGATTTTTCAGTCTGTCCAAAAAGCTTTTCTTTTTTTAGACATTCCAATGCAGGTCAGCTGGGATAAAAACATGTCCCTCAAAATCACATTTAGCACATTCCAAACAGCTTACACATGGGTTTACCACATATTTAGGAGGACTTAATGTGATTTTGCAATGCATTGTTTTGAAACGGCATTGCTGTCCAGCGGTTATCAAAAACAGAAGATCTTGCCTTGGTAAATGCTCCTTGGATAGACTGAAAGAGCTCTCAGTTGGCTATGAATAGACCACTCTGTATATTCAACCTTGTGATATTGCGTCAGTTCAAGAAGCCATATTAAGTCTCATAAGACATTATGTTGTTTTCTCACAGACCTCAAGACGATGAGTGAGCGTTTAAAGAGCAGGTACTACACGACACGCAAGCTCTTCATGGCCGACATGCAGCGCATCTTCACTAACTGTCGTGAATACAATCCCCCGGAGAGCGAGTACTACAAGTGTGCCAACTTACTGGAGAAATTCTTCTACACGAAGATCAAAGAAGCGGGCCTCATCGAGAAGTGAATCAGAGGAGGTTGCCCCAGTCGCCGAATAGAGGATGAGATTGTCCTTCAGACCAAAAATGGTTATGTTAGGATATGGGTAATGAAAACTTCACCTGTATGCATCGGCAAGCTAAGAGTAGGACTACTGATTTTGGAATGGCCAGGTTTCATAAACATATGAACTTCAACACGAAGATGCAAACTGGTTTCAGATGAGCACTCTTGTGATATCTGACACATGCGTAGTCCTGAATCCGTAGCTTAGATTGAAAGAGAGAGGCCAGAACGGAAGATGTCTTTTGGTATGGGACAGTAAAAACTCTTCGTAATCCATCACATGAATTTCAGTCATATGGAATGAAAGGACAATAGAATATAATAATCAGTCCCTCCATTTTTGTGTGTGGTTGTTGCGATCAAAAATGATTGATTTTGGAGCGGCTTTTCTCAAAGAAAATTATGTAATTTGTTACGTTTTATGTCATCTTTTTGCTGTAAATTTGTGGGAACTGGCAAAAAATTGCAAGTTGAGGATTACTACTACCTAATTGCAACTTTTCTCAAAACCTCTATTGCAATTTGCAAAGTTTAATGATTTTTTATTTCATTTTATTTTTTGTGGTAAAATTGTGGGAACTGGCAAAAGTTGCAAGTTGACTCACTTGTTTTGCCGTTTTTGCAGAGAAATCGCGGGAATATTGAAAAATGGCAAGCCCCCACAAATATTGCCAATTGGTTGAATTTGCATTCATTATTGTGATCGCAAAATCACAATTTCCTGGAGGGACTGTTAAATAGTATTGCATCATAAACAGGGCCCACTGCTTACTATTTTTTATGCTAGATGCTGAAGAACGACAACAGAGTGAGGGATGATTTGTGGTTTATCATACACCTTTCTTTCTCTTTGTCCATCTGTTCTCTCCATTCTTGCCGCACTGTCAGCCGCCGCCTCTTTTGACTGTCTGCCTCTCTCCTACTCTCCCTCTCTCAGTTGACTCAGGTAAAGAGATGTCATACATAGGAACCACATCGATATGGAGTGTTTGTTTTACAAGTGTTGCCTGTGAAGAACTGGACTGAGAGATCAGGATTTCCTGTCTATTTAAATAACTGTTCTTATCTGTGTTGAACGCCACCTTTGAGTGCGCATGGCGTTGAATAGGTCAAAGTTTGTCTGTGATGAGTTCATCCTGCCAAAAAAGGAAAAATTTAAATTTGTACAAATTTGAATTATTTTAAAGCACATATACTCTATGTATATTTTAAATCTGTATATATAAATATATATATTATATTTTCTTTGTTTAAAAACTTTTTTCCCTTCCAATAAGCAGCATAGACAGTTTGACCATCAAAATGCACTTTTAAGAAAAACAAGTATTCTTTAACATGGCAAATAAAAACATCTTTTTCTTTCCATCAAATCTGATTTAGATATGAACTATTGCTGTTGACTAATGACTAATTTAATTACCGTATCTAGAGTTTATTCTTATTTATGTGTTGTAATTTAAAAGAAAGGTCTTAATTTATTGTCTTATTTTTGTCCTGCAGATGGAGATTGATAACTTTGTACTTTGGAGATAAATGAAAAAAGATTGTGCAATACTATGTAGTTTTGCTGTTTTGTAAAAAGATGTTTGTACTTTTCAAACTTTAGGAAGAAAAAAATGAATTTTGTAATATGTCTGGAGAAATTATTTCATGCTCTTTGTACTATTGGTTTTAATGACATAGTATTAGCATATTTTATAGACTAAATAAAACAGAAGCCAAACTAATTTCCTGTCAATTCAATTCAAATTAGCTTTACTTTTAGACAAGTTAAACTTGTTAGTTAAAATGTTCCTTATTTCCTCAAATGTTTTGCATTGTAGGAGGAAGTGTATCTCTGTCTCGACCTTACCGGGCAAATCCAGGAAACCACAACTCTACGTATGAAACTGCAGTATTCATAAATGTTCTAGGGAAGAATACATGTGTATTCACCAATTCCAACATGAAACATAATATGACCTGACGAAACAAAACTGTTCTGCATTAGTTGGGTGTAATTTTAATATAATAGGTCTTAAACACAATCATGGCAACGAAAAGATCTGAAGCTTTATCCAAACAGTCGCCTATAGATCATTTTAAAATATTGGTAATATACCAGAACTGCCTTTTGTGAACATCTCCCAACTATACCAGTTATCCTATTACAATTACAGCAATCTATGGGGGAAATCATGAGTAATTGTCCCTCTGCCACAGCTACTAGTTACTTACTACCGCAAACTTTTATGAAGCATTAGCTAAACATTTATTATACAGAACACATACATATTATACAGAACAATTAGAATGTGGAAAGATACATGGATAAAACAGAAGAGAAACTGATTGGTTGCTTGTCAAAAGTGATGGATGAATAATTTGATTTGACAATTCCATCTTAAAAGGGAGGGTTGGGTTACTTTTCTCAATTGTAATCATTTACAATGCAGCTGCTCCATGCTTGTTCATACTTTTTATTTCCAATATATGCTACAAATGCGTGTGATTAAAAAAAAATCGCAAAATAACAACAAAAAACCAGCTCTGCCATAGCATGGCCTGATGAACATGAAGGAGCTGCATCAGCGACATCCGACAAATGACTCATTGTATTTCTCAAACGGTTGCTGGCTTTTCACGGACTTCCTGGAGTTCTGCGCAGACCCCCTGCTAGACTTCTGTTTGTAGATCGGAGATCGGAGGAACTGCAGGTCTGTGTGCTTGTCTCCTCGCCGGAGTTTCCTGCCAGGAAAAAACAAAAATGTCTCCCTTAGTGAAGATTATTCATGCAAGCACAGAAATAGTGAACCTGACGCCGCCAGATGGCGAGAGAATCCACCTGGCTTTGCAAGGTTAAGAAATAGTGAGCACATCTTGAAACAGCCAGTGCAGCATCAAAGTGTCCACTTACACATTTATCTTGGGTTCTTTGTAATCCACCGTCATGGTACAGCGCCGCTTGCGGGCAGGAGCAGGGGTGGAGCATCGGGCGCCGGAGGGGCGTGAACCGCCACGGGACAGGGTGCGATAAGCTGCGGGGGACATATTGGTCACATCACACAGACTCAAGCCCCGCCCTGCTGTGCTGACACCAAGCCCACCTGTGGAAACGTGAGGGACGCAAAGGTTTAAAGAAGTGATCCAAAAGCAAGAAAACTGTGATTCTCCATTACAAATGAAAAGGTGGTGTGTGTGTGTGTGCATGTGTGCTCTTAGTCATATTCACACAAGTGAATAGCTAAAATACAGTAGAATGAAGCAAATGCATCGAGAAGTGAAAATACACCGAATACAAATCTGGTCCAGTCAAGTCTCCCAAAACATGACCATGTAGCATCTAGTGATCTTTATCTTGAGAGGAGGCGCTTGTGGAAACCCTGCTGCTACCAAGATGACACCGTGACTTTCATTGAAACAAATGGGTGTGGGAAGAAACAGAGGGAAGCCTTACGTCTTTTGCCTGCGTTGGCCCTGTGGGTCGTCTGGCTGGGTAAAAGGGGAGGAGTGTCGGTGGAGGAGTCTCCGAAGCTGGACAGCACATTGTCTATCCGCATCATCTCGGCCTCGACCCCGGGGGTGACAGGGAGTAAAAAATCCTCCTCCACTCCCTCTCCGCAAGGCTCTGGATCACCAGCATGAAAAAAAAACAAAAAACATAATGACTTTCTACCTACATAGTGCAAGCAGCAAAGTTGGCTAAAATGCAAAAAGGCCATTCAACACTTTTCTAAACAGTAAGGTTGACATGGGACAGGAAAGGTGGCGGTGCTCTGCCAGAAAACATAACTGTCTTGATTCTGAGCCTTGGGCCCTGTTCACTGGGTTTACGTAGACCAGATCATTTCAAAGGAAGATGACTGATGCGCAGTGATAAATAATAAATGGAATTTATATAGCGCTTTTCAAGAACGCAAAGACGCTTTACACAATATACTAAACACTGAGGGGGGGGTGGGGGTGACGTTAGTGCACAGATAGTGGACAAAGATGGGACTGGAAAACTGTGAGGGATTCTTCTGAATTTCTGATTTCTTGGGGGAGGGAGTTCCACAACCTGGGAGCTGCCAGAGAGAAGGCTCTGCCCCCAAACCTGCAGAGGTTGGACTTGGGGGTGGAGAGAAGGTCGGTCAGCTGAGGTGGTTCTGAGGGATCGGGAGGGTTGGTAGTGGGAGAGGAAGTCAGTGAGGTAAGGGGGGGCAGTTGCTGAAGGGCTTTGTAGGTGATGACCAGGATTTTGAACTTGATCCGGGATGAGATGAGAAGCCAGTGAAGTTCTTTTAGGACTGCAGTGACAGTAACAGCCAAAAAGCAAAAGCAATGGAGAAAGTTGTGAATAACAAAGCACTTTGCTGCCTGTTGAGGGGAAGGCTGCAAACTACCACTGCTCAAACATTGTTTTATGTGTCGCAGGCATAATGATGATTCAGTACTGAAGAAGATACACAATGAACTGCACCATGTGACTCACCTAGGTGTCTTTCCTGCTCCAACCCCATTAGGCCAGGATTGTTCGCAAAGATACAGTCAGGGGATTGGGGGAGATGCAGTTCTTCTTTTTCAGCGTCCAGAGACTGAGGGCTTGGCTCCTCATCTCTAAAGACTACAGGCACAGAACAAGGAAACAAATGCTCTAATTATAACCATTCAACACTTTTCTCATATGGAGGATGACCATGTTAAAATATGCAAGTTAATGGCGAAACCTAAATGCTCACCAGGCAAGGGGATGTTTTCTTTCTGTCTGAGTACTTTAGAGGACTGCCTTCCACGAGTGTGGATCACTTTGGTCCCGTCAGCGGGGCTCTGTCTTCTTCTGGCCCAGTGTGGGACATAAGGGCTATCCTCCGATTCAGAAGAGGACGAGGACGAGCTGGAGTTGGTCTCCTTGGAAATGCCAGGGGGAGGAGCCTGTGTTGGAGTCTGTCCTCTCTGTGGAGCCTCTTCACATATGACCGCGGCTGGCTGATCGTCTTCACCCTTGGCCCTGAAGGGTGTGAGGTGGATTGCCTCCTCACAGTCGAAGTCGAATGTGTCGTTGAATCCCAAGGAGCTGTTGAGTTTGTCGCCCTGTAGAGGCGGTGCTCCTCTGCCCCGCTTGGCAGACCGGTCCCGGCTCTTGGAGCGGGCTCTTGGTTTGGGATTCTCCCAAGGTTTCTTTAATGGGGCACGCTCCATTTTGCGACCCCTCTCGGGTTTCCGGGCTGCTGGTTCTGGTTTGGTGCGGGGCTTTTGCTGGGTTCGTTTCCTGCGAGGCTGTTGCTGATTGGTGGTTTTAGGTGGAACAGGTTCTGGGGTAGAGTGTTGGAACTCCTCAGAGCCAATGGGCTCTGCTGGGGCTGGTTCCACTTCTTCAGGTGTTTGATTCTGGATTCCACCATCACTGTGAATAGGGCTCAGAACATCTCTCACAACAGCCTCCAGAGGGGCGATTGGGTTCCCTTCGCTGAACGACCTCCGCCCTCTCAAACGCTCAGACATCCTCCTGCTCCTGCTCTCTGCACGCCCGCGCCTCACACACACTGTACTTGGCAATGTAACCTGTGTGTCAACTTTAGGCTGTCCCAAACTTTCGGGGGACTGAAGATCTATGAAGAAAAAAACGGGAAATCAAGATTATTATTACCACAATTGCATATCTGCAAAAGCTGGTTAAAATACTGTGATGTTAAGATAATCATGTGTGAATGTGAAACTAATAGATGCCAACTGTCCTGTAAGTGTAGTGATCGTATCACATCTATATACTGTACCTGTATTGATGGTCGGTTCACATGTGATGGGCTTGTTGAGGCCCTGGTTGATCTGCATTCTCCTGTAAAATGAGAGGCAATAGATACCGACAGTCACAAATGTCAACATAAGGGAAGAAGTCATAAAATATTATTTGATTTGTGTGTGTGTGTGTGTGTGTGTGTGTGTGTATTACCTGGGTGAATCCACATCTTGGTTTTCAGCAAGGGTTTTTGTAGGTTCACCCTACATCAACACACAGGGAAAAATAGAGCTGACATTTCACCTTTACAATAACAGTCCTCCCTCAGCCCTGGTAGGTGAGGAGCAGGAACACAACTTATAGCCTAAATCTAAAGCGAAATTTAGACTCGTCAAAGCCCTCGATGTGCGGGCCGTAGGGCTACGCCGCGGCCGGTGAGCTTGCGGCGCTACCGGCGTGCAGCTTCCCAAAAATGTGATGCATGCACCGTTGGGTCGAGGCAGCTGACGTGAACAGAACAGCGCAAGTATACTATAATGCAGATGCGAAGATAACAGCAGAGTGAAAGCTATGACCACATATACATCCTCTCCTTGGGCTAACTTCTAGTCATTGAAATCATAGTGAAATCACACAATTGCTCATTTTGCTAGGGTCTCCCCTGGGACCACTTTGTTAAGCTGACGTTGGAGTATGTATGTCTAGCTACTGCCGGCAACGTCGCAACGCGAGGCCGACGGTGAAGCATGTTTCTTGCTTAAGATGCAGTCTGCATTCTGTTATCTTCAACACCTCAATCTACATTTGTGAGCATATCTCTTGGAAAGCTAGGCAAAAAGACAACTGAGGTTTGCATTCACAGAATGAAGGTATTTTGGGCATAAAAACACTGGAAGCAGACAAGGAAAACAAGAATTTCAGCAGTAGTGTACCCTTGAGCAGTTTTGCCATGCCAATAGTACCCCCTCACTCATGTGTGTTATTTGTGCCACAGAGAAAACACTGTGGCTGTAGCCTAAATCCATACAAATTATATTTTTCACTGAACTGCCGGTGTTTGGCCTCTTTTTTTCTTTTGTCATCAGGCTCCCCTAGACTTGAATCTGGAGCGACAGCAATTGGATGTTTGAGCCATTTATCCATCCATCTACTGTAGCTAGTTCTTGACTTGGGCATATATTTTTTAATCATTTTTTAAATAAATTGTAATCCTCCCACATCATACCTGCCAACACCTGATTTTCGCGGGAGTCTCCCTATTTTTAACCCTCTCTCCCATTGTGATTGGTAATTTCTCGTTAATCTCCTGATATAATAGTGATACAAATCCACTGGCTGTAGCAGATGAGATTTATTAACATAATTCTGCCTTTTATTGAGTTTTGGGGGGTTGTTTTGTTTTTCTTTGAGGACCTTGGGGGCGGGATTGAGATGGTCCAGGGGCCAGGTCCGGCCCTGGGGCTGCATTTTGCCCATGTGAGCCCTAGGGGGTACACGTATCCCTGTTTGGGAATCACTGCTCTACAGGATCAATTAAGTATCATTATTATTTTGTTTTTAATCCCCCCAACAAACTGCAGTCTCTCAGCCTCACCTGTGCAGTGCTTACTGGTCTCTCAGCCTCACCTGTGCAGTGCTTACTGGTCCCTCTGCCTCACCTGTGCAGTGCTTACTGGTCTCTCAGCATCACCTGTGCAGTGCTTACTGGTCCCTCTGCCTCACCTGTGCAGTGCTTACTGGGTCTCTCAGCCTCACCTGTGCAGTGCTTACTGGGTCTCTGCCTCACCTGTGCAGTGCTTACACTGGTCTCTCTGCCTCACCTGTGCAGTGCTTACTGGTCTCTCTGCCTCACCTGTGCAGTGCTTGCTGGGTCTCTCTGCCTCACCTGTGCAGTGCTTACTGGTCTCTCTGCCTCACCTGTGCAGTGCTTACACTGGTCTCTCTGCCTCACCTGTGCAGTGCTTGCTGGGTCTCTCTGCCTCACCTGTGCAGTGCTTACACTGGTCTCTCTGCCTCACATGTGCAGTGCTTACTGGTCTCTCTGCCTCACCTGTGCAGTGCTTACTGGTCTCTCTGCCTCACCTGTGCAGTGCTTGCTGGGTCTCTCTGCCTCACCTGTGCAGTGCTTGCCAGGGCGTCCCGCTCTTTGAGTTTCCTGTTGAGCAGCAGCAGGTGCAGGTACGTGGCCTGCTGCTGCCTGGTCAACTGCAGGATTATACGGTTGGCCTGACTAACTTTCTCCTTCTCCGCCTGTAGGGCCACCGCCAGGTCCTTGTTGTTCTGCTGGATTCCCTTCAGGATGCTCTGGCTGGTGTTAGCTCCTATGAGATAAAAAGGGATAGGAAATACTTTTCAGTGAGGCAGACTTGCCTTTTGAAAGCTTTTCAAAAGTCAAGCGTTTCAATGAAAAGCTATCAAGCTATAATTTCCTGACCACTGGTTTTGTTCATTTTAGAGCGTCCTCGGTTGGGTGCTGAGGCACGAGCCAGCCGTTTGGCCCTCTTCTCCTTCATCTTCTCCCGTATGCCCTCCAGAGTCTGCTGGAAGGACTTCTGCCCCCGTTCCCTCGCCATGGCGGAGAGTCCTTAGTTACTACAACGCAATGCAAAGTGTTAACATCATGATCAAAAGCCAAGCATGACGCCAGCCGACGCCAACCAGCAAAACAAACGAGCAGCAAGCTACGCTAGCTAAAGTTAGCAGCTTAGCACGCTAGTCGAAGTTAGCCATAATCCGTTCGGTAACGTTATAGTCTCTTATATTTACGGCGACGCACATTTTGACTTACCACAGTGTTGCAAAAGCTATTTATCTTCGACAAAAGGGGTTAATAACGTACCTGTAGTTGTGCAAAATAGTCTGTTTTATCATGACTTCTTTCTCTGTTATGTTCAAATGTTGCGCTGCGACCACCGATTGGTGACCTGTGTCTGTGAGCGAATATAAGAGCTAGCGAATATAAGAAGTTCCGGTGAGATTTTTCAAAAAATTTCAAAGTAAAAGAACGATTCTGCACAATTATAGAGCAGACAGGGGCGATTGAAAAATCATTATTTTCCACATTAAACTAATAAACTAAACCGGAAGTTTTATATTCGTTCATAGAACGGAGCTCGATTGGTGGTAATGCCCACGTCACGTCCTCCAACAACAAAAATACTTCCTCCAACTAAAATAACCCTTCGCTAGATGGCGCTAAAATACAGCAGCAAACAATGCCAACAGATGTCAGTAATTTAGTATTGTTTGGTATCCATTCGGTTGCAGGAGTTATCTTTTTCTTTCTTTCTTTCTTTCTTTTTCTTTCTTTCTTTCTTTCTTTCTTTCTTTCTTTCTTTCTTTCTTTCTTTCTTTCTTTCTTTCTTTCTTTCTTTCTTCTTCTTTTTTTTTTACATCAAGGACCACGAAACAGGGCCGGCTCTTTACAGCTGGGGGACCCTAAGCAGAATAAGTTCGGGGCCCCTGCCTTGCAGTGCATCTGACAGTGAATTATTCGGCCACAGTTCTTTTGCTGCTAATTAAATACACTCACTGAAACCAAGTAAAGCTGCACTTACCATTTTTACTTCTATTTGGTTGTTGTTGTTGTTGTTGTTGTTGTTGTTGTTGTTGTTGTTGTTGTTGTTGTCTTTTGTCTGAATGCTTAGTGATGAACTTTTCAAAATGGCATCTGTGTTTGTCGGTTTGTCCAGTAGGCAGCTAGGTGTAAATTAATGTACCATACAACAGGTTTGGTTCCCCCTGTTGGCCAAGTAAGAAAAATATGCTGTCATCACATTAAATGGTTACTATGAGGCCATGTTTCATCACACATGAATGCAAATGGACTCTTTAGATTCACAGTCTCAGCTCAAAGTCTCAGCTTTGTTGCCATGCCCAATTTCTACAATTCAATGATTGTTTAGGCCCAGTGTGCAGATAACAGTAGACAGCACAGCTGTCTGTCTGTCTGTCTGTCTGTCTGTCTGTTGTCTGTCTGTCTGTCTGTCCATCTGTCTGTCTCTCTGTCTCTGTGTGTGTGTGTGTGTGTGTGTGTGTGTGTGTGTGTGTGTGTGTGTGTGTGTGTGTGTGTGTGTGTGTGTGTGTGTGGTACGGTGGTGCAGTGGTAAGCGCTGTCGCCTCACAGCTCGAAGGTCCTGGGTTCGATTCCCACCTGGGACGCTGTGGGCGCTGGAGTTGTGACCCCCCCACCCACCCACCCCCCCCCCCCCCATATCTTCAGTGCCTGCTGCCCAGGTGGGCTATCTCGTCGAAAGGGCCTTTCTGTGTGGAGTTTGCATGTTCTCCCCGTACCCCCCAGGGGGTTCCTCCGTACATAACCCCCCACTAAAAACATGCAGAAGATCGTCATCCGACCAGTGACGACAACATCTGAAGTTGGTCCAATGATGGTCCAATGAAGGTCCCCGGGCGCTGGAAAGAAATAGCGACCACTGCTCCTGGCCTGCCCTGCCCCCTGGAGGAAAGGACAAGCCTGGATGGGTCAAATGCAGAGGACATACAGTATTTCACCGGCCACCGTCAGCATGAGTGTGTGTAGTGGCCGCATGCATGTGTTGTGTAGTGTGTTCGTGTGACAATAAAGACGGGCTGCCGTCTGAAATCGTGTGTGTGTGTGTGTGTGTGTGTGTGTCCCTCTCTCCCAGGGGAAAAAGGAGAACATGCACGACTAGAAAACTATTGTAAAAATTATATACCGGTATATATTAAAAAAAAGTGGAAATTAGATTCATACTCAAGGGTCAGGCTCATTCAATACATCCTAAATGCCTTTTCCTGAATTAATAGCCTACTGTATATACGTACTGTATGTATATACCCTATAGGGACCATGTTGGAAATGTCTTCACATTTTTACATGTCATCCCTTGGATTTTGTTGTCTTCTATATCCATAAATAAAACTAATCAATCAATCAATCAAAATTATATATAATAATATATCAACCCTATTAATAATTCTTACTGCCAAAGATAAGAGCTTGACTGCTGTGCTGTGAAAAGCTCTGTTGCATATAGAGCTGATAATTTTGTTTACCTGAAGCCCAGTGAATATTTAAGTTCTATCCTCCTTGCTGTCTGTTTGAAACCCTTGTGGCTTTAAGTTTTTCAGATCATAGACTGTGGCCTTGGAAGCACAGTAAGCAGGTCAGTCATTGCATGTCAATTTTTATTTGAGCCAGTAAATCTTTTTCACAGGCTCCAGTAGCCCAGCCCTCCCTCTTTTCTTCCTCCCTTGCATACATACATAAACAACACACACCCCCTGGCTGCTCAGGTTTTGCTCAATAAACGTTCCATAAATATACTGGATTAAATTGAATAGGCTACCTCATGATCTCATTTACTTTCCCTAAGCGTCAAACTAGCCCAGTTGTGACTTGGCACAGCGGGGTGAAGGAACTCTCGCTTTTCCTGCATGGCACTGCAGCTATAACGTAACATCCCTTTGATGAGTCAGGTCCTTCTATCAGTGAGCTTCCAAGAAAGTGTCTGTGACAGCCAGCAGCCAGATTGGTAAAGAAATATGGGTGTTGCCAGTGTCACCCATTGAAAACAAATGACCTCAGCATGGGTGCCTCAGCTTGGTGACTACTACATTCATGTTGGAAGCATAGACTCAGACAACGAGAAATGTTTGGTGCATAGTCTCAATCTATCATCATGTGTCTTGCCTGTCTTATGTACCAATTAAGCGGCATTGCACAAACTAAAAGTGACCGCAGAAGAATGTATCTGTCCTAAACTGCATCCACATAACAGATCAGAACATAACATTCAAACTCAAGTGCTTTTCAGCAACAGGCATCCATTTATAGACTCCATGCAGCATTGCACCATCCAGGCACCATGACTCACTATTACCAGTATTACTAATAAGATCACCCCCTACCATCTGTTTACCTAGAGCTGTATTATGCTAGCTAAAGGCAAGTTAAATGCTACAGCTGGTACCTCACAGCAGGGAAATAGTGACTGCAGTGTGTGTGTGTGTGTGTGTGTGTGTGTGTGTGTGTGTGTGTGTGTGTGTGTGTGAGAGAGAGAGAGAGAGAGAGAGAGAGAGAGAGAGAGAGAGAGAGACAGAGAGAGGGAGGGATGGAGGGAGAGAGAGAGAGAGAGAGAGAGAGAGAGAGAGAGAGAGAGAGATACACAGACAGAGGAACTCGCTCTGGGTTAGCTCTGCTTGCATTAATAGACAAATCCATCACACTAGTCTCCAAACGGCACTTACGTGTCACTCACACGACACGCCTGGAGAGAAACATATGATCACAGGTGAAGAGAAAGGACAGAATAGAAGAGACTGATGTAAATAATAAGCCTTACTTGACGCATTGTGGCAGCCAGGGGAACTGGAGCACAATGACGATTCAATGAACAGATAACTACGGACACATGCTTTGTATATTTAACATGAAACACAGTAGCCAATAACAGCCTTTTTATCCTGGCATGATTTACTGACCCGTCGAGATCACAAGCTTGGCCCTGAACAGTCAGATCCTCAGATCACCCTCTCCCTGTCCACTGTCCAGACATCTCGCTGGCCAATGAACAGGTCATCTGCTTTTTCTACCAGATGAAAAGCATTAGCTATAATCTGTGCACTCGCCTCCACTGGGCCAGAAATACGCAGCCCTCCTTTTTAATATGGAAAATGTGCGTGTGCGTGGAGCCATACTCAGAATTTATGATAATGAAATCATAACACCCCCCAACCCCAAAGCAACTACTAGCCCCAACCTCAAAGCAAACACTGAGGGAAACTGTTCAGAAATCCAGGGATTAGGGCCTGTTTTATGGTGCCTGGATTGATGGGAGCCCTTTAGAAGCGACAGCTCTGTTTCAAGCCGCCTACATTCACATCATCTTGACAGGCAGTGTTTTCTTTTACAGTCTGTTTATGCAGTGAAATGCCTCTAATGTCCTCTCCAATCCTTATTGTAATGAACACCAATGATAACCATAGAATAAAAAATTGATCATGGTTGAGTGGGCAGAACTGGCTCAGTAAATTACCACACTTGAAAGAGAATGGATTCGATCCATTCGTATAATTCAACCAAATAATATTGTGACATACATGTTATGACTAGGAGGACATCTTGCATTACATCATTGCAGGACTCAAACATCACTTTTTGTTTGTTTGTTTTGTTTTGTTTTGGTTGTGGATGTGAGGAGTCGTCCTTTTGCATTGAATCCCTTTGAACCCAGCCAACAGAGGCACGAGCCTCAGACGCACAATTGCCTCTCAGTGGGATGCAGCTGGGTCATTAAGCCTTATAGCGCCTGCTCTCGAACCCCCTGCTGAGCCATTTCCCTCACAGCCAACCTCCCCTCCTTGACTCATCTGTTGCTGCCATGCGTGCCAGCAGCCCCACGCAGGGCCACCATGCCTCCCAGGGACCACGCCACTCCTGTCCCGCAGAGACCAGAGACCATGCATGGGGGAAGAAAAAGTAAAACATTGTTTTTTGAAGAGTCAAATCATGTCTCCATCAGATTGCCGCGAACCCTCATTTCCAATGGATTTGGGTGTAAAAATGAAAGCCTATAGTGATTACAGGAGCAATTGTATTCGAGGCAATGTTATGGTGGTGGCTTATTCATATATTTCAGTATCCTATGAAATAATTTAGTTCATAGCATCATATTTTGTTTTTTGTTTTCACTGGTGTGTGTGCGTGCGTGTGTGTGTGTGTGTGTGTGTGTGTGTGTGTGTGTGTGTGTGTGTGTGTGTGTGTGTGTGTGTGCTTGTGTGTGTGACATCATGACAAAAATCCTGGAGACACCCATTGTAGCGGGAACTACCACAGAAGCGGTTTTGAGTACTTGCAGGTGTTTATATGTCTGTCTGTCTGTCTGTCTGTCTGTCTGTCTGTCTGTCTGTCTGTCTGTCTGTGTGTGTGTCTGTCTGTCTGTCTGTCTGTGTGTGTGTCTGTCTGTCTGTCTGTCTGTCTGTCTGTCTGTGTGTCTGTGTGTCTGTGTGTCTGTCTGTCTGTCTGTCTGTCTGTCTGTCTGTCTGTGTGTGTGTGTGTGTCCGTCTGTCTGTCTGTCTGTCTGTCTGTCTGTCTGTCTGTCTGTCTGTCTGTCTGTGTGTCTGTCTGTCTGTGTGTCTGTCTGTGGACAGATTTTGCGAATGCGATAGCATCAATGTAGCGAAGCTTGTTGGCTTGCTGGAGGCAAAGCGTTTGGGCTTGCCTCGTGAAGTGTGCTGGATCGTGGATGAGAGCTCACGCGCTCTGATCGGTCAGAATCACGGAGATGGAGATAGGGACCGACTTGTCGGTCCTGGGACTGGGTTGAAATACCACTGGGATGACTGGGTGTAAGGCAATCAGGCACCAGGGCCTGGCCGGTTGGAAGATGGCCAGGATTCAGTTCGGGTCCGGGTTTGGTCGCGGTGAAGGTGAACATTATGAAGGAAAAGGAATCTCGGAGGAATCAAGCAGATCTCTCGGATGTGGTGAATCAAGCTGGAATCTCTTGGATGAGGTTAGTCAAGCATAGCGTCACAGGACACCTGGCTTATATGCCCGCGTTTTGGTGTATGACATCACGTCATTGGTGATGTCACAACGTTCTAGGGAGTTATGACATCATCGATGTTATGTCTGACATTGCCGATGACCTCACAGGTGAGCTCTATGCTATGACATCATCGGTGTCATTGTTGATGATGTCATCGTCATTACGTCGTGGCGCGCCGGCTGGTGGGCATCGACTGCCCCAAGAACAGGCTTGACGGTGGGCCATTATGGGCCCTTTTCTACAGCCGCTCCCAGATTCCTGTGGGGAATCTGTATTCTTCCAGAAATGGCCGGAATGGCCCTCTAGTCCCACCTGGTATAGGCAGGGCTTGGTTGATTATTCTGGGAGTGAGGGGGGCTGTGGTCCGCCTGGCCACCGGCCGCACGCCGTTGTCCAGTCCCGTACATCACAAGAGCCAAGATTTGGTGACTGTCCTCGTTGGCCAGGATGTGTGTGGGATCCTACTGCAGTAGCGAGCTGTAATGGCCTCTGGGGGCTGGAGCTTCCAGTTGACGAGACTCAGCGGCGTGAGGTCAGCGCGGGAGCCGCTCAGGAGCCAGGGGTCTATCCATCCTACCCATCCTACCCAGCTACTGCGGTAGTGAGGAGCCTCTGGTTCTGGTGGCTTGAGTTTCCAGTCGGTGAGGAAGCAGTTTGTCTGCCCTCGTTGGAGGGAGGCCTCTGCCCCTAGTGTCCCGTTGGCCGCCCCGTGGAGCGCCGGTGTGGCATCCTCACTGAGGGCACCGAAGGTCGTACACTCCTCCGGCATGGGGGGAGCCGACCTGAGGCCACCGTAACTAGGTTTCAACTCCTCGCTCTTATCCGTGGTCTTGGGGAGTCGGGGTGTCTTTGGCCAGCGATCTGGGCTGAGAAGAGGTGGTCCGCAACCCCGACTGCTGGTGGTGAGTGCGGGAAGAGGCCTTCCCCACGCGGTGTCGACCACAACAGCTACCTGTGATTGCGGTGGGTCGTCCTCCCACTCTTCCCAGGCCTGCAGCAGCGTCTCAGGTAGGACTGGATCATCCCAGCCTGGCTCCCATTTCCATCGGTGCTGTATGAGCAGGATAAGATGGATCCTCCCGAACTGATGGAGGGGCAAATTCCTCGGGCGGGATTCCTGCTGCAGGGCGGTGATGGGGTAAGGTTGCTCGCCTAGACCAAGGTTCGGTTCCGTAAAGGCTCTCTTGGTGCAATAGGTCTGCTCTGGGCGACTTGCCGGCGAGACGATGAGGGAGACGGCCACCCCGTGAAGCATCTGGGGCTCCTGCCTCGCCGTCCGCAAAGGCATGTCCACTTGCTCCACTTGCTCGGGCTTCTTGGCCT
>NC_139643.1:36672509-36677509 GCF_964638095.1 Poromitra crassiceps | reverse complement strand
TCCACATGTAAATTTTGTCAATGTGTTGTGTGTAGTCTAGTCTCTGATTTATAACTTATAGTGCAACAGTTTTGTGACAAACTGTGACTTTCTTGACTTGAAAAGTTATATTTTAAATTGACACCATTCACCAGCATTCATATTTTTTCCGCGGCTGGTTGGCATAGGGCTCGACCGAAAGGGCTCGCTATACTGTACATCTTTCATTGTGATCCAAATGATCCTTTCTTGGGTCCTGCTCCATGAGACCCAACAGAGTCAGCGCTCTCTCATACAGTAATCACATCTGGTTCAGGTCTGTCTTAGCCGTAGTTCATTGCTGCTGGAATAGGCCCGGGTCAGTAGGGAGAGAACAGGACAGGTGTGTGTGTGGAGGAGCAGATGGGTCCGAGGGGCGGAGCCAGCAGGGCCTGGGGGAGGGGCTGGCTCTGGAACAGGGCGGGGCTGGAGTTGGAGGCAGCCCGCAGGGGGAAAGGGGACAGGGTGGCCATGGCGGCGGCGGCAGCGACAGACAGTTGTCGCTGCAGGAGGCAAGAGGCCAGAGGCTTGGTCAAGTCCTGCTCCTTCCTCAGAGACAGCTGCACCTGAGGAGAAAACACGCACACACACGCACACGCACACACACACACACACACACACACACACACACACACACACACACACACACACACACACACACACACACACACACACACAGAGTGAGCATAGTAGACAGAATGCAGGTCTCTTGCCTTTGATTTCTTTCTTTAGTGAGTCAGTAGGAAAGCAGAGAGGGATACAGCAGGGGAAACAGAACAAAATGACAAGTTTATCAAGCTTCATGTTATTTAGTTATAATTAGTCAAATGATCTGGCAGATCTGGCAGATAATTTGGCTGAGGTTTGGTGATGACTCCGGCCTGGTGTTGTGTTGTGTGTTTAAGGTCTGTGTGTGTTTGGGGATTTTATTTTTAAAGTCTGTGTCTGTTTTGGGCTTTTATTTTGAAGGTTTGGGGCTTTCACCATGTACCAGCAAGAGCTAAAACCACATAACAGCCTGGTCTAAAACATTAACATCTTATCAAGACTGGCTCTCAGTTTGCTCACGTCGTCTCCCTTTGAGGTCGGACGATCCTTCAAGCCTCCTCTCTCTGGTGAATTTCACAATAGATGCAACGAGGCAAGATGCCCGGAGGAGGCCCTCGGGACTCAATCTGTGCACGCAAACATGACGAGGGGCGAGCGTAAATCAAACGATAGCAGAGCACTCACTGCTTGGAACGTGTGCAGACGCTGGGTGGGAGTGTAGGGGCTGAACTTCGGCTTGGCTGGTTTGCCTGCTGCTCTGTCCTTGTGTCTCCTGCTGCTGATGTGCTGGAGAGGTGGAGAGACAGGCACATAAACACAAAGACAGACAGGCCAGAGGCAGGGCCGGTTCCAGAACAAGATGACTAGGGATGCATCCTAGATAGGAAGGGGTGCACATGCAAGGGCCGCCCGAAAAATTTGACATGTTATTTTACTAAAAATAATGCATTTTACCATCATTTCAAGTAGAATGATACCAGTCAAGAATATTTCAAGTGTTTCGAGTGCGTTACTGAAATATTTGGACCATATAATGATAATACAATTATCTCAACCTTAAAAGGTTACATATAGACGGTTTTAACTTGACAACAAAAACATTGTAAATTGAACCCCCGCTCACTTCCTGTTGCAGTGTTTGCTATGGACATAAAAGAAAAAAAAACATTCAAGTGCAGGACTGACCATTCCGTGAAAACCGTCTATACAGCTGAGCAGCGAAAACAAAAGTAACGATGTCGAGTGAATATTTCTGCAGTTTGCCGAATGCTGAGAAAAAGGAAGTGCTGTGGGGTTGCGCTCTGGTGAAAACCGTCTATAGGTGCCAAAAAGCCATACATTCACATCAAAGATCAAAGAAAATCAACAATTATAATTCAAGTTTAAACAGTAAGTGTGCAGCTGCAGCATTTATTAATTAATGTTTTTTTCTTTTACAACTCTTTTCAACTGAGCATGCAGACAATTAAAATAAGGGTGCAATGCGTGCTTTTGCACCCCTGTAAAACCGGGCCTGGCCAGAGCAGTCAAACAAAGACAAATCCATTGAGGAGGAAAATGAAAGGAAACCTAATCAACAACTTGACAACTCTAATGGAATGCTGAATATTCCGTCGGCTCTGTCCACGAGCTTCGGAAAATATTCATGGGGGCGGGCGGATTTGAAAATCTTTTTGATTCTGATTGACAAGCCTCAACAGATGGCCATGCCTAGTGCAGCGGCAAACTGAATATTCATGAGCACCTGGCCAAAGTTAACTTTTAAACAGCCCTGGTTACGAGGACCAGCGCATTGCATGCACATCACGCACGGCGATGCTAACAACATGCTCAGATGCTAGCGGAATTAGGCCAGGTTTAGTATCTTTGTGCTCTCATTATCTTGATCTGTGGGGTTTAACTCACCTGCCGTGACAGGTGTGAGGTGTGAGGTGGTCACATGAGACATGCTATAAAATATGCATGGTCCTGGAATTGCCCGTCTGTAGTGGGTGATGAATAAATGAATAAAGTGTGATGTCTCTGTTGATGTCTTTGAGGCGACGGTAGCCCTATTCAGAAGTCGGCTGTGTGTAAGAAGATTTAGTGAAATCATCGGACTGCATGACAGCTAACCTTTTCATAGCTTCGCATGCAGGAGAGGAAATAACGAGTAACGCATATTAGCCCACTGTTTGTGCCACACATCCTCAAAGCTCTCCCCAACTGGTTAAGTGTTGACAATTATAGCAACTATTCTCTTTGAAATGTGTCTTAAGCTTACAGTATAAATCGAAGCTGTGTTTTTCATTTTTAACAACCAGACGTTTGTTTTTGAGTGGATTTTCAATAACTAACCTCTTTGAATTTTGTATTTCAGTAGGGAGACACCGATATGAAACGTGTTGTTGGCTCATACTTATTATTATTGTTCAAAAAATATTGCTCCAAGTACAGCAAATGCCTGACCTTTTATGGCCGTGAAGCCTGCCTATATGCTATGAAACTTGAGATAACAATTTTTTTTTACCTGAATCAAAGTACCTGAACCAAAAATACAAATAAATTAAATGAGAATATATCAGATACACATTATTTTACAGTCCGTAGAACATCAGGAAGACTCAGTTTGTGCTTTTGCCAATTAAGCGTTACTTTTAGTGCAGTAGACTATAGGGAAGACAGTCCTGGATCCAGAACATGCAAACAACACAATTAAGAGCGCAGTCGTGATGTCTTCTGAGATATGCAGCGGATTGTATGAATTGTTGTGCCGATGCAGGGAATCAGCTGTGATTACTGCTCCAGTACATAAGTAGGCTCTGCTGTCTAGGAATGGGCGCTTCTGTGAGATATTCCTCACAGTTGCTGTACGGATGCGCTCCTAGTTCTGTCCCCTCGCTGTCAGCTTGCCCGAGGCGCAGAGCTGGAGACAGAGGCAGAGGGCAAAGTAGAAACCCCCACATCTCATTCACATCTCAAACAGTGCTCTCTACAACTTTACAAACTGCCGACAATAACAAAGACAGACCGGCCTATTTAGAAAATGAGCCCATAGTTCAACTGCAAAATCCAGCCAAACAGTAAAATCTATATAGGAACCAGACATTTCCAGCTGTGTCTCAAGCATTGCTCGTGCGCGTTGTTTTTGGTACCTCAGGTTCCAACCTCACGTTCATTGCGACAGTGTAAAGTATTTATTAACTGGCTCTAAAAGATGACGTCTGGATGTCTCAATTTTCGATCGTTTCTAAAAATGCCATTGAATGGCAGTGCGATTGCCTCTGAGGTGTGAGACAATCACATTTGCGGTGTTGAATTATTTAACTGTGCTGCCTCATCCTAACAATCCGGGAGGAACACCTGGTCATTTGGAAACCATCGTCCGATGACTGATTGTGTGAATTTTCACCAGTAGTAGGCTGATTAATCAGTGCATGCCTATTTTTCACTGGACATTCTCAACAACGAACCTGCTTGAGCTGGGTCTCGGAGTTGACATGCACATCGCAGATCTTGCAGTGGAACGTTTTGTTCTGGAGTCCAGTCGACGACTCGGACGGCGTGGCCGACTTGACTTTGACCCCCGACCTGGGGAAGGACTTGATGGCTCCATCCCCGCTCCGAGCCTCCAGCATGGTCTTGTGCTTGGTGCCTGAGCACGTACACAAGTCATATCAGGGATTAGCTAAAACCCAGACCGACATCAAACGGAACAAAAGCAGAGATTACATCAAACTAGGATTTAATTCCGGGTGCGTGCACACAGACACGCACACGCACATCCAGCGAGAGCGCTCCTCACCGCTGTTGTGGGCCTCCAGCTGGGAGGCAGAGTTGACAGCCACCTTGCAGAGGGAGCAGTAGAGGAGCCGCATGGCTTTCTCTTGTTCCGTCTCCACCACCTCTTCCTCCACCTTCACCTCCACCTCTCCACCTCTCTGCGTCTCTTGCTCTGTCCTCGGGCAAGCTGACAGGGAGAGGTCAGCGGGGCCGCTGCTCGATGGTAGCCCCTCTGAGGCAGGGGTCGGTGTTGTTGCTGGAGGATCTGCATTGAGACCAGAATAAAATAGAAAAGTTAGCAGGCTAACAGGATAACGTGTATGGTACAACATCTATAAAGATATTGTCGATAAAGTGTGTAGTGTGTGTGAGAGGAGAGAGAGATGGTGAGAGGAGGAGAAGGAGAGAGTGCATATGGTGGTGTGTGTGTGTGTGTGTGTGTGTGTGTGTGTGTGTGTGTGTGTGTGTGTGTGTGTGTTCATGAGAGAGAGCGAGAGAGAGAGAGAGAGAGAGAGGGGGGTGATAAGGAGACAAACTTAAGAATTTTCCACTTTTATCAATTTCCTGAACTCTTAAGGCTCACACCACAAAACACCAATTCCATTAGCGGGAGAGATAGAAGCACACCAGGCTACTGTAACGGATGATTATGAGCTCTATCAACCTCTCCA
>NC_139643.1:36655009-36660009 GCF_964638095.1 Poromitra crassiceps | reverse complement strand
GGGAGGCGGACGGAGGGAGGAGCATTGAGGAGGGGGCGGACCCCCAAGTCTGGAATTTGTGTCATATTCTGTGAGAGGCACCAATCCGCCGGAAAGCCATGAGAAGAAGAAGAAATCCTTCCCTGCTGAGGTTATAAATTGGACGACGCTTGCTCACAGGCCAGCGAATCAGTCTATGACATCATTTAAGACGGGCTTGTCCGTCTAAAATCGTGTTTAAATCGTGTTTATGATGTCAAAATGTCTCAGTCTATGAAATCACAGGCGATGTCACAATGTATTATGACATAATCAGTGGTGACTGTCATCAGCGATGTCACTCGAGCCATCACAATGTCATTACCAAAGCTGTCATATAGTATCAGTATAGTATCGTAATAAGAGTGTGTGTGTGCGTACTTTATACTATCAATGGCGTGCGCGCATGCGAATTATATGAATGCACTTCGTGCATTCATTCGCTTCTGCACAAGCATGAACACACTTGCATTCAACTCTCTCTCTCTCTCTCACACACACACACACACACACACACACACCGCACACACGCATGCGAATGCACCATTGGCACGCACACACTCCCACATGCACACGCGCGCACACACACACACACACACACACACACACACACACACACACACACACACACACACACACACACATACACACACACACACACACACACACACACACACACACACACACACACTGAGGCCATTAAAGTGCTGTGTGATTAGCACTTGTTTGTATTGCCCGTCGTGATTATGGAGGGTTGTTTTGTATTCAGCATTTTCTCTGAGCTTGATTACAATTTGATTCAGGACCAGCCCGCATCATGTGTAATCATAATAATCACAATCAACTCACACCCATCCGCTCCATTAGCCATGGCTGTGTGTTTCTGCGCTCCAGCAAATAGCCATGAATATGTGCGTGCCTGTGTGTGTTTCTGAGTAATGATCTGACTCCTTCACTGCACCACAAACACAAACTGATGTCCTTCTAGTACGAAACGGCAAGAATTACATAGGCTAACTAGATGTAAAATATGCTATCACACAATTCTAAATGGCCTATTACTCCATGAATCAAATCTTCTCGCCAACTATGCACAATCAGTTAGGCTATTAAAACACTTTTAGAATGAAAATTACCCACACAACAACTCAAACACACTTAAATAGGCTATTGTTATGACCATGGAGGAAGCATAATGAGAGCATGCTGGTAGGCTACTTGGCTTGTCTATTGGCATATAGTCCCTTTTTCTGAAAGGTTAGCCTGTTCAACTTTGGAATGATAAACTCGAGTTCGAAACAGACAGGACACTGAAAAACAGGGAGAACCCTGAGCTGGGAAGGCCTTGGGACTATCCCTCTTGCTGACTGGTTAGCCTGTTCCACTTTGGAATGCTAGACCCAGGTTTGATTCCATCCTGTGCTGGTACAATATTATGCACCTTCACACATTACACGTATTTAAGCTAAAGGCCTCACGTTTCAATTGCATGATATCTTTAAAGCAATAGCCGTCATTTTTGTCTGGTAGATGTAGTCTGGCTATGTGCAAACCACTTCTAGCCAAAACTATCTTGAAATTGGTAGTGTCGTTTTTGCCAACCTAGCTTACAAGATGTATTATATTTAGGCTGACCAGATGCGATGCCCCACTTTGTGTGGGACTGCACAGCATTTTCATGCCTTTTTCCAATCCATGCCCCACATATTGAGATGTGCCACATTATGACTGACTGAGAGAGAGAGAGAGAGAGAGAGAGAGAGAGAAAGAGAGAGAGAGAGAGAGAGAGAGAGAGAGAGAGAGAGCATATATATATATATATATATAGAGAGAGAGAGAGAGAGAGAGAGAGAGAGAGAGATATATACTGTATATATATATATATATATATATAGAGAGAGAGAGAGAGAGAGAGAGAGAGAGAGAGAGAGAGAGAGAGAGAGATAGAGATAGAGATAGATATATATATATCTATATATATATATGATATATAGATATATATATATATATAGAGAGAGAGAGAGAGAGAGAGAGAGAGAGAGAGAGAGAGAGAGAGAGAGAGAGAGAGAGAAATTGTTATTTTTTAAGATTTTTTTTTCTATTGTTCCTGCTTTCTGATGTCTTCTATGACATCTTTGCGTTGTGGACTGTTGGTCAGGATAAAAGAAGACGTTTGAGCATAACATCTTGGGCTTTGGGTAAAAATTATGACACACACACACACACACACACACACGCACGTACGCACACGCGCGCGCACGCATGCACACACACAGTGGCGATTCTAGAGTCTGTAGGGGCCCTAGGCAAAAATTCCCTGGGGGCCCCTCCATCCTCATCACCATAATTGTTAATAACCTGACACCAACGAAAAATACATCAATATTATCATTGGAATTCCTCAAGTTCCTAGGACATATTTTATTAGCCTATTCATAACTTTCATACATGGTGCAAAGTTAACTTTTTTGTCCACCGGCCAAATGTCTAGTGAATGTTCAAATGCTAATCAGTGGATTATCATTGTTTGTTTTTGGCTGGTGGTGAGTGAAACAAATCTACCTACCAGCCACTTGCAGAGTTATATTTTATTACCAGCATTTGGCCTGTGAGTGGTGACTGGTGCTAATTGTGTGTTATTGTAATTAATAGCTTAACTATTAGCTTAGCCAGGTTAGCCAGGTTAATTTATTCAAGTAGCCTATATCTCCCCATAGGTTACTATACTAAAATAACAGCATTCAGTTATCTGCCTAATAAGTATCTGCTCCACTAGTTTTTTCCCCACATCCTCTTTTTTCTCTTTCGTTTTGACTTCCAGATAAATTCATTTACTTCATTCACTTTCAATTCAAGAGAATACGTGAACCATACAAGTTTGACGGGAATGAGTCTTGAGACTTGACTTGAATTGAAAGTGAAAGTGATTTCAGACGTCATTCAAAATTGTCCAGGCCAGGGGATGACATGGAGCTAGAGGTCTTCGGGTATGCCCGACCCCCCGAATACCCGAGGTTTCGACCCGGACCCGGCCGGGTCTGGGTCCATTCAAAAGAAGTGACTCCGGGTCTGGGTCGGTTCCGGTAGCGATTGTCACGGGTCTCGGGGCTCTGACAGTGAAATGCCGGGTCCAATAAGACCCGAGTGGACCCGGCGATCAGCGCTGATCACGTGAGAAACGCATCAAAACAGCACACGTGAGGCTTGTTGTCACAAACTGCAAGTAAATCCATAGAGAAAATAACTAGCAAAGAGCATTCATCTGCAATGAAAATTACTTCCTCGTTTACATGAGGCGCATGTGACCACATGCGTACACATGCGCACACATGCGCCTCAGGCAAACGAGGAAGTGATTTTCGTTGCAGAGAGGTAACCCTCTTGCTGGTTCCTCTCGCTATGGATTTAATTGAAGATGACTGTTTCCTGTACTTTTGGATTATTATTCGATGATCGCATGGTGAGTACACAAGTCACAACATGTATGTGATTGTTTCTAGCGCTGTTGTGTGTGTGTTTTTGGGCGAAGGAACGGCGGTAGCATAGAGAGTGAGACTGCCACTGTACTATCTAACTAGCGTTAGGCAGCATCAACCAGGGGAGAATGCTATAACGTTAGTTAATAAAGATGCACAAAGTTTCATTTGATATACAACTTGTAGCAGTTAACAAGCAACTTTGACGTCGACACCATTAGTCTCTGCCTCGGTATTTCTCGGATCTGAACAATTTCTAATAATAGACGGGTCCACTCCGCGTCCGGGTCCGACATTTATCGGTTCTGAACGGGGCCGGGTCTCAGATTTCTAATAGTAGACGGGTCCATTACGGGTTCGGGTTACAAATTCCCCGGGTCCATTAGGGTCCGGGTCCGTGATTTTGGACCCGTGAAGACCTCTACATGGAGCCCCTTTAGGGAGGTTTCAATGCCATTGCAAATTTTCCATTGGTTCTTTAATGGATAGGGTTTTGTGGTCACTGCTGTGGAGTAAAGTTTGTCAGGCCTCAGGGGGCCCTAACGGACTGGGGCCCCAAGCAGTTGCCTGCCTTGCCTGTTCACAAGCTGCCCCTCTGCACACACACACACACACACACACGCACACGCACACGCACACGCACACAAACGCGCAGTCCTATCTGTCAAACTCCTTGCAATACTGTAAAGTAAATTGCTTTAGTCCCCTCATCCCCACCCTAAAGCATGCGACTGTTCAAGCTAGCCTAAATGTATTGTTTAATAAAAAAAAAGAACTTGCTTAAAGTAAAAACACGAATAGCCTAGCTACTCATAATCTAGATATATAGCCTAATAATGAAAATATGGGATTATTGTGTGTCCTACATTTCTCTGACCTGTAGTTTTGCTATGATCGATAGCCTCATAATATGCCTCTTATGCCATTTTCGTAAACGCAAGAAGCTGTAAAATAAAATATCTCCAGCGTGCAGGTGAGGTGACTGACTTCAGTCCAGCCAGCGAAATAAAGCCGACATCCATTTCAACATAGCAACAAGTGCTTCCGCTGCGCTATTATCAACCAACAAGCAACAACTTCAATCATTTGCATTAGCCTACATAAGATAACGGATCGTAATACGTACCAAAATACATGGCGCACTTCAACGGTTGTGTTTAGGTAAAAGTCTCTCTCAGTCTCACAGAAGAGGCGCGCACGCAGCTCTCATCCACTGCCTTCTCTCTCTCACACAATTCTCTCTCTCTCTCTCTCTCTCTCTCTCTCTCTCTCTCTCTCTCTCTCTCTCTCTCTCTCTCTCTCTCTCTCTCTCTCTCTCTTCTCTCTCTCTCTCTCTCTTCTCTCTCTCTCTCTCTCTCTCTCCCCTGCACCACCGATGCTGCTCCTCATCTGGATTCCCTCCTCCCAACTACCCGCCCCCTCCAACTCCTCTCCAGCGCAGGATGCGTGCTCAGAAAGACACACACCACCGCCTCATGCTTCTAATCTACATCCTCTGCATTGCTT
>NC_139643.1:36620009-36652509 GCF_964638095.1 Poromitra crassiceps | reverse complement strand
ATCACTCAGTGAAATATGAGGGGTTTGTAAATGCAAGCGCACACATTAATAGAGTCCTAAGTGGAACTTTGAAGTGAAGAATAAGGTTTGAGTCATGATGTATAGGGCCTATACAGTATCTCCTGGCTGGGCCATATGGACTGTACCTCCATCCAACAAAGGCAGAGAGGGAGAGAAATACACACATGGAAATATCTGCTCATAAACTCAATTTAACGCCTCTTTGTCAGTTATAGTACTGTGTAGCCAGACGCTTTGTGCTCCGCTGAGAAAGAGCAGAGCGCTCTTAGCCTTTTAGCACTGGGTGGTATTATTGCCTTTTTTCCCTGCTCTGGAAGGAACAGCTGCAAGGTTTCTCTTCCCCCAAAGCCGCGCCTTGTCTCTGACTCGGAGTCAGGGGCCGGGAAGCTTGGAATCCATATTCTAGTTTTAGCCAGGTGTCCCGTTGTGCCAAGGTAAGAAATCATCTGTGAAGTGGTGGCGTGAACCTCGGTTCTGATTGTTACTATGTTTGGCAAACTAATAGTTCTCTGGTTACGGCAGCTGGGAACAGAAACATAGGATAAGACTAATGTGCTAATGTTCTCCCTCCCTTCTTAGTTGGAATCATTCAATCAGAAATGTAGTTTTAAGGGTCATGGATGTGGCATTCAATAAACTAAAATGTAACTGACATGACAGATCATGGTACAGATGTATGAGGTCTGTAGCATGATCTGTTACTGTTTTTATTGTCCATGTT
This sequence comes from Poromitra crassiceps, assembly GCF_964638095.1. Taxonomy (NCBI): domain Eukaryota; kingdom Metazoa; phylum Chordata; class Actinopteri; order Beryciformes; family Melamphaidae; genus Poromitra; species Poromitra crassiceps. The sequence continues at coordinate 36,651,767 of NC_139643.1, read as the reverse complement.
CTATATTAAGGTTTGTATTGATTGTCTTGTCTTGTGGTGAAGCCAAAGACACATTTCCACATTGTGGTCGACAAAAATAACGTTTTTGTAATGTGATTGCAAAAGTTATGCAATGTAAAGTGTCGATTTGCGATTGCAAGTTTCCATTTATTGACTAAATATCTTGCTTCTCACTCAGCTTGTCAAGCCAAGCCGTGTTTATTTATATTGACCTTCAGGCATGTCTCAAAGGGTACTACTGTATATCATATATACCCTCATACATACCGATAATAAACATAAACATATTTATAGCTACTTATACTACATTAAATACTATCCTATACCAGAGATGGGGACTTGGACTTGAGTCGCACTTAAGTCACCCATACAGTGACGTGAGACTTGACTTGAGACTCGTCCTTCAAAGACTTGAGACTTGAGTTGGACTTGAGGTTTGGGACTTGTGAACAATCTTTATTTTTTATCTGTATTTCTTTGGTGCATTAACATTAAGGAAATGTCTACTAATGTCATCCAATCAACTGCACACTGTATTCTAATAGATAAAGGAGTGAGGATAATGCAGTAGCCTACATGCTTTGAATCCCTTAGTTTTAGCTATGCAGTGTTCTAAGCAGACCGGATGGCATGTAACAGATGATAGAACACTCATCCATAAGAAACTTGAGACTTGACTTGGACTTGTGACCAAAGACTTGAGACTTGACTTGGACTTGTGAGCATCTCTGTCCTATACATGTACATCTTACCGTACCACACTAGTGTCTCCTCCAGACATCATCAGGTAACGATGTAGGCTATGTGTCAAATTACTGAGCCTGCATTTAAGTGTACCAATAGGATCACATTGCACACAGACTCATCCAAGGCAATATGTTAATGACAGTCATTGTCCTGTCTGAAGCTTGTTTTACACCGTTTTTGGTCTTGTGTATCAGCACTTAATGCATCGCTTTACACCTGCACCTATTTAGCATCACAGAGTCACACGCAAACACTGCGGCTGCCATGGCAACTGAGGTATGTAATATTATGTTAAGTGGACTGACGCCCGAGGCCCTCGGCTCTGTTTGTCGCTGGCAACCTGTTTAATTGCAGGCCGGCAAGGAATCCTCTGACCCCAGCTGGGCCACTGAATATAGAGAGCCAAGCACAACAATATTAGCCACTTAAAGGAGTTAATTGGCCAGAGTTTATATAGCTTAGCTAACACACAGACAGACAGACAGACAGACAGACAGACAGACAGACAGACAGACACACACACACACACACACACACACACACCCACACACACACACACACGCACACGCACACGCACACACAGAGCAAGGGAAGGTGCTTTTCAGCAGACTTTAAACTTATAATGAGCTGAGCTTCAGACTGATAGCGTGAGAGAGTGTTTAAGCAGGACTGATTAGCATACTGTTAAACGCTCTGAGATCACCTCCAGGCGATCCTCCTCCTCCTCCTCTTAGCTCATCTCCAGCTCCCTCTGCTCGCTCGCTCGCTCGCTGTGTGTTTTGGAAAGTGCAGAGTCGAGCACAGCCACCCATCAGCTCACCTCTCCTTTTGATTGGTCACCATAACAACATCGCCATGGTAATCTGCATGCCATTGATTTGGATTCTATTTATGTGTTGTTGTCAGCTGATGGGTATCATACACGGATGCAGGCACAAACACACACACACACACACACACACACACACACACACACACACACACACACACACACACACACACACACACACACACACAATTATACAACCCCCCCACGCAGTAAATCATCCTGTTTGACAGACTGTGGTCACTTTTAATGGGGGCACACAAGTGTAGCTGTCAGTAGCAGCTTCAGGCTCATGGAGAATGGATCCATTGTACTTGTCAGATGCCACCATGCCCCAGGTGCTGGAGGATGACAGCGTTTTAGAGAATAAAATCCTATCTGATAGGTTCCACTCACTCCTGGTCCAGTGGGAGAGAGACAGAGGGGGAGAGAGAGAGAGAGAGAGAGAGAGAGAGAGAGAGAGGGAATGAGAGAGAGAGAGGAGGGGCCCGACCACCTCAAGTTTCAGGACACTCGGAAAATTCGAGCCAACCAGATGAAGATGAAAGAAAGGGAAAATAGCCTCCTTAGATTTACTGGACAGAAGTAACAACATCCCAAAACAAAATGGAAACATACGTAGCCCTAAACCGACAGCAACCTATACTTGACCACAGTGGCTGATACAAAACTGAGGAAAACACTGACGACATACAGACTTAGAGTGAGCACAACCTGGCAGGAGAAGCAGGCCGGCACAGACACACCTGGCCGGCCAGAGAGTAGAGAGCAGAGCTGCCCACATCCTTTCCTATGGAGGGCCAACAATTAATCTGAACGGAGGGTCGTGGACCAAAAGTAAATGTTGATGTTATGTGAAATTACATTACATTAAAATGTAATATATTTGATACACAATTTACATTCTAAATCTCAAATTTATTTTAAAAATAATAAAAAAACACAACTCTTTTATCTGTTTAACAGTCATTTTATTAGTTAGATTTAGAGTGCATGGATTCCTTAGGTCTTCTAGTGAAGTTTTAATGTAATTTCAGAAAGAGTCACTGTAATGTTCTCACTTACACATTTCCCTCTCTCCTTCAGGTGTTATGCATCTTACCTGATTAAGGGGGCGTAGGAGGTTTTGCTAATCCAATCACAGCTGGTCACATCCTTCCCATTCAGCCAATCACAGCTTTAGCGGCAACCTTTAAGAGCTGTTCCCTTCTCATACTCTATCTGCTGTCATTTCAGTGCTGCTGCAACCCTCCTCCACCCCATTCTCCTCCAGGTCGGAGATCTCCAGAAGCCTTCTTAGTTCACCACCACCAGGTCTAGACTCCACGGGGGGATATCCTATTCTACTCACGGCTTCACTACCCCCTTTATAATCACCATGACGTCAGCATGACGTCTCAGAGTCGTGATGGAGTCTAATCGCCAAAGACTTTGAACTTTTTATATCCATTGAACATTCATAATCTGTCATTCATAATCTTGATCACATGTAAATATATCATTGCTCATGTTAATAAATCATGTAATCAAAAGAACATAGTGACTACCTTTCTGAACTGTAGTTATAAGTAGCATCACTCTAGCTTTAAAAATGAGCCCACCACAGCCTTTGAAAGACAGTAAATATCATGTGTGTCAAATCCTGCGAGGGCCAAACTTGGCCCGTGAGCCCCAAATTGGTCAGCCATAGAGAGAGACAGAGCTGCACTTCCTAGTTCCTATGTAACTACCACCACCACCAATACCAACGCCTTAGAGAGCAATATTTTACAAAAAATAATAAGAAATATTCTCAGTTTCTCCATTTAAGTGAGTCGGATAGACTCCAGCTCCTATACTGAGAGAGGACTGCTGTAGTCTGGCAGCAAGTTATGTAGTAGCCTCCCATGAGCTCTGCGAGCCCCCGGTCCCACATGGCTAATCATTTATGCGTATTAATTAATAATTAATTTGTTGTACATTAATATTTACTCTTAGTTAGCCCATCTTTTTCTCCAGGCCCTTTTGTAGGCTATTGCTTGTTTTGATTGATGTTTATTATGATGTATGTGCAGTATAGTTGTGTTAATATGCTTTGGCAACATTGTATTGTATACAGACGCAGTCATGCCAATAAACCCAATTAAATTCAATTGAATTGAGAGGAATTGAGGCTCTGGGGAGATGCACGTACAGCTCCATCTTGGTGTTAAAGCTGCCATGCCACTCACCACTTAAGCATGTAGGAGTCCTGGTTTTTAGACGCACGTTTTACAGGCTACACATGTCAGGTGGCGTGCGGGTAATAGCCGCCACATGTCCGTGCTAAATCCACACTTTCCAACCTCTCTGTGATGAAGGCTTTACCTTTGAGGAGGGGTCACAATGTGTTCCATGCACAGATCCAGGAGGAATTTGTGAGAATCTGCGGAGAGTCGAAAATCTCCCCTCACGGGTCAGTCTCTGTGTCATCCTGACACACTGAACAGTTCAGTCTCTGTGTCATCCTGACACACTGAACAGGTCAGTCTCTGTGTCATCCTGACACACTGAACAGATGACTGCTTGTAATTTTTTTTTTTTTTTGTGATTTTTGCAAACATAACCTTTACCTCTAGGCTTGGGTACCCAGGCCAGAGTGAGATTTATGGATTTCATGACAAGCCTTTCAACCTGTGCAGCCTGCTCGGCTCACCCTGCGTGGATTATTACAGCAGATGCTTTTACTCAGCTCATAAAAATATCATCATCCGCTGGAAATAATTAAATATTTACTGCCCGGTGCAGAGACTCCCTCATAGTTCCATAAGAGAAGCTTAATCAAAAACCTTTGTGGTCATTTCACTGTGGCAAAATCATCTCCAGCAGATTAATCTTACTTGGGGACACACACACGCACGCACACACGCACGCACGCGCACGCGCACGCACACACACACGCACGCACGCACGCACGCACGCACGCACACACACACACACACACACACACACACACACACACACACACACACACACACACACACACACACACACACACACACACACACACACACACACACACACAAGGGTGAAGACCTCTTATGCACATCTGTGAGCCAGAGATAGAGCAGTATCTGTCCAGTGTCATTAACCACCACTCTCTAGATTTATAATCTCTCAGCTAAACCACATGAGCCAGCCCAATTAAATCTATAGTGTGCAGATGTGTGCGCGCGCACACGCACGCACGCGCGCACACACACACACACACACACACACACACACACACACACACACACACACACACACACACACACACACACACACACACACACACACACACACACACACACACACAATATTCATGGAAAAGGTGTAAATAAATGTCGGTCTCCTTGGACTGATTAGCTTTTCAAGAGGCTCCACACATGAACAGTAAGGAATGAGAGGACTATGATGCACATTTGAGTTAAAGCAAATGACTGTGAGCACAAATGCATGGCCACTTCAAACTCAACTTGTGATACTTTCAACATCAGCACTGCCATCTACAGGCGGACAGGAGAGAGGACACGAAGCTTGCATGGGTACAACGCTAGGCTAGGATAGATTGACTTTATTTCAGATCAGTCCTCTCCTGGAGCATATCTCTTTTATATTCTCTGTCTTCTGCGCAGTGCAGGTAATCACTTCATGCCTTTGTTTGGTACAGAACAACATAAATAATGTATTCAAAGTTTATCCCAGTACATTCATTTATATATATATATATTAAAAAAACAATCCAACATTAGGCCTAACCCCCCCCAAAAAAAATAAAAGATGAGATAAAAGACTTTTTTCTCTCTGCACAGCTATTTCTAGCAGTAAGCGCCCATTAGCAATCTACACAGGGTGTGTCGTGTGTGTGTGTGTGTGTGTGTGTGTCTGTGTGTGTGTGTGTGTGTGTGTGTGTAGGTGTGTGTGTGTGTGTGTGTGTGTGTGTGTGTGTGTGTGTATACAGTGTCTACTACGGTATTTGTAGCTTTTTCCTACAGCTTGATCAATTGTTTCTGAGTTGGCCCTGTCATTTGAAGAGATTTATACATTGACTGCACCAGCGTCAAAGAGGTACCTTGCTCTTCAAATTGTGTGTGACTGACATCATGCCCTAAGCCAGCGAAGCACGACGATGGTTCCGTTTCGAGATAGATAGAAAGACAGAGCGGATCTCGAGCGGTCAGCGGTATGCCAGTCTGTCACTTGCAGCAGGACTTGCGCTCCTCCTGGGCCTCGCTGGCCGGCCCCACAGAGTTGGACAGAGTCACGGCACTGAGGGAGCCTCGCGTCACCTCTCTGCTGGCCACCTTTGTATGGATCGCTGCAGAGACACGGTCAGACGTCACAAGGAGGACATTCAGTCAAAGAATTGAACCAACACCCTGCTGAATCGAGGATGCGTGTTTTTACACACTGACGACTGACATCTGTACCTGTGAGGACGTCATTGAAAGCAGCTTCAACGTTGGTGGACTCCAACGCAGACGTCTCCATATACATAAGACCTTTCTTCTCTGGATTGGTTAGGAGACAGAGAGACGTGCAAGCAAACATCAAATCAACAAACACTGAATCAAATGCACTGTACTGCACAGCCTTTCGAACATGAGCTCCAGTCCTACAGCTCTTCATGATCACTGTATCGCATTGATCAAGAACATATCCTCAATGATATATTAGAAATATCTCTTCATGAATATTTTTCATTTGCGTAACAGTTCATTACCAACCAAAGGGTATTAACTTACAGATACACATCAGAGTAAAGACGACATGTCGAAATTCAATATCACAATAAAGAAATGCAATGATATGTATTGTGGGGCAGAAGTTGTAATCACAACCGTTTGCTCATCACAAATTCACAAGCTCTACATGAAGGAGCGAGAAAAAAAAGCTCTACATCAAATTTATATTATTTTCACTTCAAATTGCTGTTTACAATCTAGCAAGCCATTGCCATTGTCAGAAAAATGCATGGCTCAGAAATTAACCTCAATCTGCACAGTCATACTTTGTTGTCATTGAACTTTTATTTATTATTATTATCGTATTGTGGTTGCCTCAAATCGTGAACCCCATATCGCACATCGAATCGTATCAGATAAGCATATCATACCATCCCATAATAAGCAAGGATACCATGGCCAAGTAATATTAAACCAAAAAAAAATTTTTTTTATCAGAGACCTGCAAAGCCCTTGGCCTCCTCTGTGGGCACGGTCCTGATGCTCTCCAGGTCACTCTTGTTGCCCACCAGCATGACCACGATGTGGGGGTCGGCATGGTCGTACAGCTCCTTCAGCCATCGCTCGGCGCTCTCATAGGTCAGGTGCTTGCTGATGTCATAGACCAGCAGAGCGCCTACCGCACCCCTGTAATACCTGGACCCAAAGAAACACCAAATAATCGGTTAGATCTAAGAGCTGGAACCTGCGTGTGTAATATCTGTGTATATTCTGCAGGAAAGTGTGATTGCTTGCATTGAATGCAGAGTCAATATTTGCTTAGGTAATAATTCTCAACTGATTGTCAGTTCATGTGTGTGAGTGTGTGTGTGTGTGTGTGTGTGTGTGTGTGCTTGCGTGCGTGTGTGTGTGTGTGTGTGTGTGTGTGTGTGCGTGCGTGTGTGTGTGTGTGTGTGTGTGTGCGTGTGTGTGTGTGTGTGTGTGCGTATACCCACGCTGAGGTGATAGCCCTGTAGCGCTCGAGGCCCGCGGTGTCCCAGATTTGAGCTTTGATGGTGAAGGTGTCCAGCTGAACGGTGCGCGTGCTGAACTCCACGCCGATGGTGGTGCGACTGTCGTGAGTGAACTCGTTCTTGGTGAAGCGAGACAGGAGGTTGCTCTTCCCGACCCCGGACTCCCCTATCAAAACCACTAGGGAGAGACAGACAGGATACTTGAACCAAATCAGAGATTTTTTATGAATTTGAACTCCTCGAATTCAAAAGTATAATATAATGTGGAAGTCGTTGAAACAATAGTTATATTATGCAATCAGATCTTCCTTAATCTCGTCTCATCATATCATGATGATCATATCATATCTCATATCCTCCTTCTATCAAGTGTAGACCGGCTGTCACCCTCATGAGTTGCCAGACGCCAGACTTGGTGACATCACATAGACATGGCATACCTAGCCCATAGCAGACGCTACTTTGGAATGTATGGAATGAAAAAGTAGACTACTTTATTATAAGCGAGAAAATCAGCATAGAGACCACTCAAAAGGGCATGGACTTGTTAGAACATGAGATGAGATGATATAGATACCTCTAATAGGTCAAAGGTCAAATGGGTTTACTGCCTGAAAGAGATAGCAAGCTAACACTTCCTCCTTCCCTCTTCCCCTTCAGTTTTCTGGTGCTTTCACAGCTTGTGGCCCTTTGCACCTGTCAGCTTTAACTTTGAGGTAAATATTATGTGTATCCTTTGAGTTGATCTCCAGCCAAACAATCACGGGTTTAAGCAAACGCCACTCACCTTTGAAGACAAAGTTGTACGCCTCGTCAGACCCCATGGCTGCATTCAGTCAGTGCCTGGAAGGTTCCTCCTTCACTGTTAGTCAATATCCTGAAGCCGCTTGCACCATTAGATCCCGACCGACAGAGAGAGGGAGAGAGAGAAAGAAAGAAAGAGATACACTCCTCGGTGTCGTTTTCCTCTCCCGTGTAGTACAGCTGAAAATGGAGGCGAGAAGTAAACAGGTTGAGCTGCACGCACCCTCTTCCTTCTTGATCTGGGGATAGGGGAAGCTCCTGACAGCAGGCCAGACCAGCCGAGCCCTCATCAGCTGACACCGTCGGAGGGCTGGGGGGAGGAGAGCAGGTGGAACAGGTAGAACCACTGGCACACACAACAGACTCCACCCTCTCCTTTCATCCGGTCCCTCTCTATCCCTTTGTCTGAAAGTGAATCTCACCTAACAGGTGGAGCTGTGTACCAGAATTAGAGGCGTGCCATTTTGCTACTACTTTGAGGTCGGTTGAGTATGACTAGTGTGCTAATTTAATATTCAAATTTTATGAAGACTGCGCATGTATTAATTGCATGGCTCTTGACTGCAGACCAAATTCAGACAAATATAGATGCTGCTTTACAAGGGGTGGCAACTTGATCATTTTTGCTCCCCAGTTTTGGCTTGCTCCCTAATACACAGTTCATGCTTATTAAGCATTAGTTAACAGTGTTGGGCAAGTTACTTTCAAAATGTAATATACTAGATATTACTAGTTACTTTCATTTGAATGTAATAAGTTACTTTACAATATTACCGTCTGTGTAGAGTAACTTGTTACTTATTACACTACTTTTGCATGACTTTCACCAAAATAACAGCAGTAGCAGAATGACATTGCCGCCCCATCTAACCATCCCGAAAAATAATTTTAACCATCTTGAAGTCACTGGAAACAATACAAAATTCAAAATGTTATCCTATTTCCTTTGTTATTGTCATATACACAATTTTATTAGGAAAGTATTGTATCTTTATTTAAATATGTGCTTTGATGGGGGGAAAGTAACTCAATTTGTAACTTGTGTTACTTGACAAAGTAACTACCGGTAGTATAATATTACTGAAATCCTATTTGTAATAAGTTATATTACGGAGTTACTGCTAAAAGTAACATATTACGTGTAATAAGTTACTCTTGTAATGAGTTACCCCCAACACTGTTAGTCAATAACCCTTAGTTAATGTGTATTAGCTCTAACCCTAATCATTAACTAACCTTCAAGTATTATAATTGAGTTTAGGTTTCACCCTGCAAGTTTAACCCAGTCACAGAAACCAGAAGCAGATGGCTAAACAATGAATTCACAATGCATTTGACAACAAGCAATAGAGTGTAACTTTGTTCTTTCAGTGGAAGTTAAAGGTCAGAAGAAATTTGAGACAACGCTCGAGAGACGCCATCTTTCTTTCTTTCTCACACAGCTCATCAACTGACACCGGGCAACGAGACTGTTTTTGACCAAGTTTGTTTTATTTTTTTTAGTACAGTACTGTTAAAAGTTAGTTCCAACATGGTGAATTGGGAGATGGATATTTTTCCAGCTGAGGTCAACAGACAAAGCAAAGCTATAGAAGCAGTTGCCGAGGTTACCACAACTACAATGCTGAGATTCTCAAAAGAAAAAAAAAAGAAAAAAAATTACACGTGTATGGTGCCGCCGTATCAGATTTATTTTTTAAAGCCTTTCATAATATTTTTGCTTACTTAATTTCCAAATTATTGTTTTTTTTAAATGCAAAACGAATCAATTATCTCTAGGTTCTACATGCACCTCCACAAAAAAAGGAAAAAAAAGAAGAAAGAATCCGATTAAAATGAAAGAAAAGCTTCTTTGTTTCGTTCATATTCTTTCTGCCTGCATCTTCTGCTTCGGAACCGCGACTTGATAATTGATTGTGGTGAAAGTAAAGTTCTGCATAATGCTGTGTGTCGAAGTGACCGCCAACAGTGGATTCTAATTAACCTGGTGGTGGTGGTGGGGGTGGGGTTAGCCTAGTAAGACCATCCTGATCTACGGGGGGTGTGTGTAGACAATGCTCTTGTAGGGCTGGGGAAGACGGAAGGCACAGCAGTAGTGCCTCAAGAGGGGAAAAAAAGACACCCATGGCTGAGTGGGCACTCGTATTTGGAATGACAAATGACAACGTTAGGGAAGTGTGAGGGGCGTCATTTCTTTAAGCGCTTGCAATAAATACTCAGGGGTGTCGGGCAAAATCAAGAAGGGGGGGAAAGGAGGAGGAATGAGGTTGAATGTCTGCAGGGAATATGTCTTCCTTTGTTCTCTTTCTTGATTACGGTCTTTATACCAGCAGCTCTCCATTATTCAAGATTAGCAAATTAGCACACAGGTGCCATATACACAACAAAGACAAGAACCAATCACGTCACCTCGGTTTAATCTCTATTGTGTATATTTCTGTCTGCGACATCGCGATGGCTCCATCTGACTGGGTCGACTCCAGCTTTATGTGAAGAAAAGGATGAATGAGGAAATGGTTGGGGATCCCTTTTCAGGGAAGCTTTCACCCCTTTTCTTCCTCTGCACCAGAACACCCGTCGGGTGGAGGAGTGGTTCAGTCCGGCTCTGCGGCAGCGCTACTGGGACAGAGATCTCTGAGGTCAGGATGACGCCAAGGAGAAAGTAGAGGGGTAGAGGGCCATAGGTAAGAGGGGAATGATCTGAGAAGAGACGGTGGAACTAGGGGGGGGGGGGGTTACACATCCTGCCCCAGTTTCTTCGGTAAGGTTTGGGACAATTCACGTTAATTTCTCTTGGTTCTCTGTAGACGCTCGGGTGTGTTTATGAATAAGTATGTATGAGTGTAGGTATGTATGCTCGTGTCTGTATGTGTGTCAGTATGTATGTCTTTATGAGGGCTGTGAGCCTAGCAGTCTCTCAATAGCGGCGTTGATGTCTCCTCCAGTGGCGATGAGGGCCTGCAGGTTGGCCTCGCGATTGATGAAGCCCATGGCGTTCAGCTGGTCCAGCTGGGACTGGAACCGAACCTCTGGGGTCTGGGTCTGCAGGGGGAAGAATCGGAACACATGAAACGTCCAACAGGTGTGGAGGACGGCATTTGTGTGTGTGTGTGTGTGTGTGTGTGTGTTGTGTTTGTGTGAGTGTGTGTACCGTTGCACTTCCTCCTGCTCCTCCTCCTCCAGCGAACATCTGGAGCATCTGCTGCATCAGCTGCTGCTGGGCGTTGTTTGTTCCTGCGCTGGGGGGCGAGGAGGCAGGGTTCTCCGGGGGCACGCCCCCTCCTGTGGGGATCCCCGGGATTCCACCTGGCACCTGGCCTGGCACCAAACTGGGAGAAAAACAGAGAGCATTAGTGTAACATCTACAAAAAATGAAATGAAATGAAATAAAATAAAATAATATAAAATAAAATAAAATAAAAGTTGCATGTGTCTGTGCGTACCTGGGCATGAGTCCTGGTGCTTCTGTCTGCAGTGTCTGCAGGCCTTGTTGGATCTGCATTAGTGCCTGCATGGCCCGGGGGTTGGTCATTACCGATAGGGCCTCTGGGTTCTGCATCTGTAACCAAACAGACAGAATGACAATCAATCAACCAATCTATCGATTATCGATCCATCCAAACTATCAACTGAACAACAGATTGAAGAGTGAAAACTGTCCAAACCTGGAACGAAACATGAAATGACTAACAGTGCTGAAATTGGACAAAAACGGACGGTGTGGTACCTGTTGCAGAAAGACAGGTAGCTGTGCTCTGAACTGTTCCTGCAGCTGTGGGTTTCCGGCAAACAAGGGGTTATTCATCAAAACCTGGCAGAAGAAGATGGGTGGTGAAAGAGAGAAAGGGAGACAGAGAGAGTGTCAGTATAATGTCAGATACCAGTTCTGGCTGTGCCGCTTACTCACTCGGGTTGATATTTACATGATAGCTGCTTCAATAGCATCCTTTAGCCTAGTTACTATACTCAACTTGTGCTGCACTGTGCTGCTGTACCTCTGTTCTGCCATACAGTCAACATTGTTAAAATAACTTGGAACTAAGTTGTTCCTTTCTTACAATTTGCTGCAAACGCAAGTGAGCTTACGAGACAATCCCCTCTGTTCTGTGCGAGTGTGCACTAAGTAGCCGGGCTTATTGGCCTAACGCACAACAGGCCTAGCTAGATCCCGCTATTTACGATTCATTACAAACCGCATGGTACAATATAATCAATCCATCCGCTATGTGCTACAAGATCAGAATAACAAAGAGTTCTGGGGTTGGTTCTGAACCTAATCTTTCAGGGTTTACCATCTAATACGGCTATAATCGGAGTGTTTATCTGTGTGTTTGTGTGTGCGTGCGTGCGTGTGCGTCTTTCCATTCCAGACCTGGGAGGCCAACTCTGGGTTCTGAGACAGTGACTGCATCATGGTGCGCATATAGGGAGCAGACAGCATGTTCTGCATCAGCTGAGGGTTCTCTGAGATCTGCTGCATCAGACTCTGCATGCCCGGACTGTTGAACATGCCTACGACACACAGAAAAGACAAGTTGACGTGTGCTTGTTATGTATCTCTCTGTGTGTGTGTGTGTGTGTGTGTGTGTGTGTGTGTGTGTGTGTGTGTGTGTGTGTGTGTGTGTGTGCAAATTAGTGACTGAATGACTTAGCAGGCAGGTATGAAACAAACAGAATAATAGGTCTATTTTAAGGGCATAGACCCACATTCTCTTACCATTGCCCAGACTGGCAGCGTTGACGCCCAAAGGGTTGGACACGCTGGGGTTGGGGCCAGTGGTGGTGCCGGTGCCTCCTGTGGTGCTCCCTCCGCTCTCAGAGGGGTTGGTGGAACTCGGGGGGCCCCAGGGGTTGGGCAGGGGCTCTCGGTTCTCTGTCCTCGATGGCTGGACACCAGAGTCAGAGTTCCCACCAAGAGCAGAGAATGGGTTGTTTCCAAACTACAAAAAGGGAAGTTGAAACACATTTTTTAAATTTGAATAATATCATATCTAGTATAGACGGTTTTCACCAGAGCGCAACCCCACAGCACTTCCTTTTTCTCAGCATTCGGCAAACTGCAGAAATATTCACTCGACATCGTTACTTTTGTTTTCGCTGCTCAGCTGTATAGACGGTTTTCACGGAATGGTCAGTCCTGCACTTGAATGTTTTTTTTTCTTTTATGTCCATAGCAAACACTGCAACAGGAAGTGAGCGGGGGTTCAATTTAGAATGTTTTTGTTGTCAAGTTAAAACCGTCTATACAGTATCTGCTGCAGTCAACATATCATCGCTGTTGTGCCAGGACCTCGAATGTCACTTTTTTACTTTTTGTCATAAATCAGTGCCATTGGCAGATGTGCTGTGTAATTCTCATATCGTTTTGACTAATCCTGGCTTCCTCTGACGATCAATAAAATGTTTTCCAGATATTCCTAGGCTGCAAACTTGTTTTAACATGCAAATCGGAGTGGTTTATGACGAGATAAAGTAACGTTAACGTTACGTTATGTCAGACTGTTCTCATCCCATCTCATGCTGCGCGCGTCCCCCGCGGCCCGGAGCTTGGGGCTCGTGCATGAGCATACCACTCTCTCCCGCCTGACTGGCCGAGAGAGAGTGCTTCCAAGTCGGACTGATAATATAAACATCATTTGAGCTTATCCAGGTAAGATATTAATAAAGTAAAGACACATTCAGCGGGAAACTAACTATAATTAAGACATGTGCCAACTTTGACAACGTTTGGTTCAGTATTTTAAGAGCAAACAGGTTTTTTTAACTTCCTGAAAAGTTGCTGTTTTGGAGATTCGAGGTCCTGCTGCGACAGCAAAGATATAGTAATAAGAGGCAGAATGCAGACATTCCAGTCACGAGCAGCCTGGCATCATTTTTCAAATAAAGCAATTTGAGACTGGCAGACAGAGACGTAAGTAAGACTATGAAATGCATGAAATCAAATCCGGATGAGGATTAACACAGTGCACACAAACACAGATTTGATTATTAAACACCTCTCCCAGCTACCTGTTCTCTGGCGGCGCTGAACATGGGTTCCTGGATGTCTGTGTACATCCTCCGTAGGGCATTGTAACCCCCCGGGATGCTCTCCAGGTTGCTCAGAGCCCGGTCCTGGTTGCGCATCATTTCCTGCATCATGGCAGGGTTCCTGGCTAGCTCCATGGTCTGCGGAGGAACAGGGGACAGGAGAAGGAGAGAAGTGAGAAGTCAGAGGTACAGTAAGTCCACTGAGTTTCAACTTCAAACAAAGACAGTCAGACTCATTTGCAGAGGGAATCTTATGTAGTTATGCCTGTGCTGGATAAATAAGTGATGCTAAATAAATGATATTATATATATATATATATATATGGTGCTGTTACACCAGTCAGTCAGACTGATCAAATTCAGCATTTAGGAGCAATTTGTACTTGCCAAGCAATATAAACTAATTAAAAAAAGTAACCGCCACCCCCCAAAAAGAAAATCTAATGGCCATAAAAGAAGTACAGAGAAATCCACAAACGAGAAAGTAAAGGAACCATTGATTGTGCACTCCCCATTTCCCTTACCTGTCTCATGAGCTCCGGATTGTTGAGCATGTGGGAGATCTCGGGGTTGCGCTCCATCAGCTGCTGCATCTGAGGGTTGGCCACGATCATCTGCCTCATCAGGTCAGGGTTGGACATCATGTTCTGCACCAGCGGGTTCTCCATGATCTGAGACAGCATCTCCGGGTTGGACATCAGTTGCCGCTGCATCTGCTGCTGCAGCTCCATGAAGTTGGCCGAGCCCATGCCCAGACCGGCCAGGTTCGACAGGTCACCGAAGCCGGCTGGGGAGAGTGGAGGGGTTCAGAGGAGGTCAGTTTGTTACACACTTTAGTTCTGTGGTGCTCAACCAATGGGTATGTGGAGTGTAAATAGTTGCACATAGGTGAACTCACATAGTATGTTGGGTGTCTGTGTGGGTGTTGAGGCGGGGCCAGTGGAGCCTGCTGTGGAAGAGGGGTTGTCGCCTGGACTGGGGCTGGAGGCGCTGCCTGCTTGGGTGGAGGATGAGCTTGGGGGCGAGGTGCTAGCACCATCTCCTGCCCTAGAAGTATGATTTTTAGGTAAATCAGAAGGTCGGTATCTTCATATAGGAGAAAACTGTGCCTGGACAATTAAAACTCAGAGAACATTATCCACAATGCAGAATGTTCACCTAAAAAAATCCCCTTAAATCCAACAACAAAGGTTGAAGGCATCTCACTTAATTCCACAAAACGTTATATTGCATGTCCAGTCAAACAAAGGTCAATGAATCATTCTTATAAGCCTGCTATAAAACATTCTGTTGACCCATTGAGTTTTGTAGATGTTGTGGCCTTACTTGTGTGCCGTCTTTATGACCAAGTGAACTGTCAGGCCATCCTTGATGCCGTGCTGGTTGAGACTGTCGCCATCCTTCAAAATCTTCCCCGCAAAAATCAGAACCAACTGGTCCTGTTTGGCTTTGAACCGTCGTGAGATCTCTTCCTTAAACTAGAAGACAACAAGAAATAATGAGAATGAGAGGAGGAAGAAAAAGAGTGAGACAAGAGCGAGAAAGGAGATGAGAGAGAACGAGGCACGCAAAAACATACGATGAAGGGGAAATGACTGAGACGGTTCTAGCTCTAATCTGTTCCAGCCTTCGGGTCTTAAATGTCCCATTTCCCAGAAAGCACTTGTACTTATCCTATTAGCAGCGGTCTATATGCTCCAAATGCATCAAATCACTCTTTGGCTATTGTGGAAAGCGTTATTCACACACAATAAACAACAACAACAACAACAAAAATCAATCTCTTCCTGAAAGAAACCTCTTACAAGACTGTGTCTTTCATTTTTGCTTTGAATGAGAGGGTTTGTTTCTTTTAAAAAGTGGAAAAAGTGTTGAGTATCTCTTTAAAGGGGAACTAAATGCCCAGATTTCTGGCAAAACAGCATTCTGCTTGATTTGAAAAAAAACAAAGAAAGAAGCAGAAGAGCGTCTCCTCTTGTCTCACTATACTCTTTGGCTGTGTTCAGACCGGAAATATAAACCGGAAACGGCATCATGACACTTTTCCTCCGCATAGAGGAAAAACGTTACGAGTGTATCAGAGACAGAGTACGTTATAAATATATCCACGTTATAAACAACTAACAAACACTGGTAGTCCTTATGGAAAGAGCATTACTCGAAATGGTTAAAAGTTATATCAATTTGGTCATTCAGTGGCCTTTTACTGCCATGTAACATAACTAACGTTAGCCGCTAGCATTAGCAACAGTACCCGATTACCCACAATGCCTTGTGTTGTCCCAGCACCCAGGAAGGGCTCGAGCTACATTTGAATGCAATAAAACAAAGCTGATAATACAATTTGATTAACATTGAAGTACACCACTCGCAAACACGATACACCACCGTGATATAACGGTGTACCAAATCGGCCATTCATTTGAGCACCCCCCCCCCCCGAAAAGAAAAGCAGGTTTGAACCCATAGAGAGCACTTTTGCTGCTTGAAATGATCGTTTGTACAATTGTAACAGTTTGGTGTCAAATGTGGAGAGATTCTGACCAGAATTAGTGATGTGACGTTCGCGAATGATCCAAATCTATTGAACGGCTCTTTGCTATGAACGAAGGGAACAGAGTCCTACTTGAGAGCCGTTGATTTTAATGTTGTGCCTAAATTTCACTGCCTGCCGCTCCCCACCACACACACAGGGTAGACCTCCCTCCCTCCCCTAGCCCGCTGAGCAGGGAGGATAGGTGCACTCGTTAATTGCTACTGGCGCATGCTGTAACTGGCCTGGGTGGGCGGACTCAGCTTAATATCAAAACGGGCTACGCCGCGGAGTGCATCTGCCGACTTTCTGAGCAGCGAAGTGTTGCATGAATTGCATTCAAGGAAAGCCAACTTTATTTACCCAACACATTTCATAGAAGGAAGTAAATTCACTGACTAGTAAGCGCAGATGGATATGGTGTCACCTTGTGTCATGTTTACAATGCAGATCATTGACATTAGGTCTGGACATACTATGAGTAATTTAATGCTGCTGCAGTCCACAGATGCAAAATGAATAGTGGTGGGTCTAAGATCAAATCTGATCCAAATCGTACCAGATCATTATCCTAGTGATTTCACAGATAAACAGTGCCCGCCCCATTAAAAAAAAGGGAACGAGGAGCCGCTATTTTGAACAGCTCTCAGAAAGGAACAGAGCCATAAGATCCGGCTCCCTTCAAAGAGCCGTAATTCCCATCACTAACCAGAATCCTTTACATACCACCCCAAAAGCCATATATTGGTTAAAAGCAGGTTTAGTCCTGCTTTAAATGTTTGCTCTAAATAACAATAAGTGCTGATGTGCACTTGTGAATTTAAAGCATTAAAGAATACAACATATATCAAAGATTAAGTCATTTAGATAGGGCTGATCTACAGTAACACATCAACATGGATACCACAATTATTATTAAATTAATTATTTGTTATATTATATGGAACAGTTATGGGGGGGCGGGTATTTGAGACCACACAGTGACAAATTAATCAAGCTGAAGCAGACAGCAAGCAAATACACAGAAGCTATGGTTGCTTTCTTGTATTCCCGCGTCAGAGTGTAGCCAGTTAACTACTGAGGACACTGAAATCCCTAGAAAGAGAAGGACTCATTAACAGCAGGGAGAGAATGTTCTAGAGTGGAAACAAGGTTTAGCTTCTTGGGGACCATTTCTCATGCTTAATTTAAAAATAGACCACACATCACTAGAGTAAAACAGTGTCTCTGGTTTCAGCAACATCATTGATGGTTGCACTTGTTGTCTTGGCATAGCAAAAGCGCAAACAGTCAGGTGACACTTGTTTGGATGCCTGGCTAGCTAGCTAGCTAGCCATCTAACTCAGCTTGTGAGCTGAGCTAACGTTAGCTAGGTAACCGGCTAGCCGGTTAGCCATCTCATATAAATCAGCGCGCCTATTTGTCTCTATCTGACGTTAGCGGGGTTAATAGCGTAGGGTAGTTGTTAAATGGAGTAATAAAACTTTCTTTATGCAACCACTTCAATTTCATACACTCCATGTGAGGCGGCCAGAGTCATGACAAATGCTAACATGCTAACTAGCTTCCTAGCTCAAGTTGGACAAGCTGGGGAAGAAAGTGGGCAGGGGCATGACGTTACAGCACGGCGCTGAATCGCACCAGCCTGGCGAAATCAACCAACCTGAGTGACAGAAGCATCTTCTGAGATGGCGATTTCTTCTTTATCTTTAGGAGTTTTCACTGTGACCTTAATAATAGTTCCCTCCGAATCACCAGGTGTATTATTGTTGTTATTAGCAGGATCTGTGGCGCCGTTGTCAGCCATCTTTACTCCGCCGATGGAACAGCTCGGTTTGGCGTCAGCTTCCGGGTCAAAAGAGGTCAAACTTTCGAGAACAAACCTGAAAAATGACTGCTATAAATTAATTAAAATAAAGAATACTGTCTGTGTCATAGGCTATGTCACCCTTGTTTCCTGGAATTTATTTTACAACAATAAGTTCAGTCAAACTGTTCCCTGCCAGCTAGGCCATGTATCACAAATCAGTGATCTGAACCATGATCTGGTGGTGGACCATAGATAGAAAAGGCCCACTATTGAAGTGAACGTTTACTGAGTCACCTTGTTGGACTTTGACTCACTGAGTGCAATTATACAACGTCCTACTGCAGGGAAGGATTTATGACAATGCTGATGATGTCACATTGTCTATGACATAATCATTGATGTCACAAATCACTGATGATATCCTATGCTATGCATAGAATTGGTGATGTCACCAGTGATGTAATTCGATGAAGATGTCATCAGTGATGAGGCAATTGTGATGTCACCATTGTGATGTCATTGGTGATAATAGCTACTCCGTTCAAGACAACTCGGATCGCCGGAAAAAATGGGTTCCGACCTGTAACAAGTGAATTGAACGGTCGTCCAGGCCGGAATTACAGCTCGGAAATTCGGGTATCATTCAGAGCTCCGGTTTCTCCGAGTTGACGTCACAGCCACATCAAAATGGCAACTTGCATTGTTAATGATAATCACAGAATTATTATAAAGATGTTTGTTGACGTTTTAACACACAATTTGAGGTCTTAATTATGTAATGTTAATGTTTCATATGTGTTTGTATCATGTGTGTTTCGCTCTGTGTGAAATTCAGCATTCAGCATGTTCGGTTAGCATTGTTCGCTAGTAGGTAGCTACCATGCTAATGCGGGTTGCTATAGCAACACTTTGGGTTTTCCCCCCGAGCGGGATAGTCCATGGGCCAAGGCTGAAATTTTGACATATCGGTACCACCTGAGGTGACCGCACGATTTTGTTATTTTTGTCTTCCTACATGTCTCTAGTTTATATTTTGGTATGATAACCCTTCCGATTTGGTAGCTTAAGGATAGTTATCACTCTGTAAACAAACCTACCCCCCAAAAATGACAAAACCCTGATTTCATCATATCTCCTGAACCACACATGATAACGCAGAAAATGTGATGTCTACCCCTATGTTTTCATGGTCAGGGATTACAATGACACCCTATACAACATCATACACTGTTCACATGAATAGTTAATGGTGAATTCAGTGGTGTTTTGGTGAATTCAGTGGGGTTTTGAGAAGGATACAATGCAATTAGTCCATGGGCCAATGGGGAAATCGGTACCACCTAAGGGGACCGTGCAATTTTTGTATTTTTGTCTTTCTACATGTCTCTAGTTTATATTTTGGTATGATAACCCTGCCAATCTGGTAGCTTATTGATTCTGTAAAAAACCTTCTCCCATATAAATGACAAAACCCTGATTTCTGTGTATTAGTCCAGATGATATGTGAAAATCATGTTCACTTTTTCATAAAAGCATGAAACTTGGTACGCATATAGTTTGGGGCCCCGTAAATCTTCAGAAATTAAGCCATCACAAAAATGCCTCGTGGTGGCCATTTTAATTCCGCCATAAGTGAATTATGTAGTTTGCATCATATCTCCTGAACCACACATGATAACACAGAAAAGGTGATGTCTATCCCTATGTTTTCATGGTCATGGATTACAATGATATCATGTAGAACATCATAAACTGTTAAAGTAACTAATCAATGGTGAATTTAATGACGTGAGAAGGAAATCACAGTTTCTGATAACTGATGCTATAACCTCAATTCCATGACCACTCTCTGGCTAACATTTTTTGATGAGTAATTTGACTTCTATGGGCCTTTTGTTAAAATAGCCCCCAGGCCCCTCCCAAACATCCTGCGACTTTCTGCCAGACGGCCAAATCCAAGATGGCCACTGGTACAATCTTGAAAAATGTACTTTTGAACCAGAGCACCTAGAATAATGTATGAAGACACTTTTCGGTGTAAGTCAACCACAAAGAATCTGATTCTGACATCAGTTTAACATTCTGACATAATTTTGACCCAGAATTCCAAGATGGCTGCCATCCAGTAGCGTGAAAACTTAACTTTTGAATGGCAACATATACGTATGTGGTGTTTGGGGTTTACCATTTTTAGAGTAAGGACGGAGATTAACAATGGTGAATTATAGCTATTTTAATTGCAAATCCATGCCTACCAAACATGGTTTAGTAATGACAATTATTGTGTTTTGAGGGTAATTTCATAATTATGTTAGTCTCGCTGGCCAGCCTCCCCTCCCTACCGGGAGAGGAGTCTGGCGCCACGGAAACAGGCAACTGGGATAAACCCTCCCCTGCTCTACAGCTGCTCCCCATTGGAGCGACTGTTTCAGTGGCTGCCGGATGTCTGCTCCTGGCTTATTACAAACTCTGTCATTGGCTCTGACCATGTCAATCAGAGCGGCTTCCGCTCCCTCCTCCCTGTGTGTCGCTGTAAATAGTGCCCTACCGCCTCAGTGAAAACAACAACGCTAACTAGCTAGCAAGCTAACGGCAGAAACCTACACGCTAGCTCGTTGCTACACGCTGAAAAGGGCAAGTTGGATTGTTGGAAACTATTTTCCAAGGGTACTGCCACTAAGCGCCGCCCATCGCAATCCCACTATGCAGACCTGCATGGGAGGGGAGGCTGGCCAGCGAGACTATGGGATAGGTGAAGGTGAATAGCCTATGTCCATTGTCCAAAAAGTTTTCTCAATTAATTTCCCTCTTTGCGATGTGATAAAAGTTTCTCAGTGAGTTATAGTTGATTGCCTCACTGAATTATCTGCTAATATCCAATTTTAGCAGCAGAATTTGATGTCCTGGCGTGGCACGTCTGTGTGTAATGACATATCCAAAAGGAATTTTACTCTGCGCTGCGCTGCACAGCATAGAGATTATGGTGCGCTCAAGCGCAGCGGAGTATTTAACGCATAAGAGGTGCTTTTTTTTTTAGCGCGTAAGAGGTGCTGCCCCGTATTCTGCGCAGAAACGACTGATTGTGGCACGCCTATGTCCAGTAAAATTATAACAGGCATGCGCTTGTGCACGCCCCCAATTTGCATTGCGCACGGCATACCGCTTTTGCAAAGATAGGGCCCCGGGACTTGCAAGAATCTGGTCAACTTCTCCTCTCCTGCAGCATGGGCTGACTTTAAGTCTGCAATGAGTTCATCAGAGGCAGGCAGACTGTAGGGTGCGGAGGGTTGGGGAGGCCAGGTCAAACGGGAAGGAGTTGAACTCATGCATGCATGCATGGCTCAAAATGGATGCGAAAAGGTGCAAACACACCAGACGCTGAAGTGACGAAGCATCTGGAAGCGCAGCCAGTTTCATTTTGGCGTACTTGTTAGCACATTAGACCAGGCGCGCGGGAAGCTATCTCCCACGAGGGGGTCTGAAGCATATACTCGGACTTGCCGCGCCGAGCACTTTGCGCGTGCACGTGTGAGGTGCGTGCGCGTGCACGTGCGAGGTGCGAGCACACGCACGTGCGAGGTGCGAGCACACGCAAAGTGCGCGGCGCGGCCTTGTGCGAGCATGCTGCGTGAAGTTGGCACTTGTAATGCACAATTTATTGTCTTAAAACTTGAATGGAATCAGGGGTGCCGATTTATGTCTGTGCCAGTGCGTGCCCATGCTTGCGCATGCCCGTCGCCCAACCCATCCCCCGATAAAGCGATAAAGCTGACGCAAACGCACCATAGGAGATTTAACAGCGACCTACACACACACACACACACACACACACACACACACTTCACACACCACTTCAGTTCGACAGAATAGGAACAAGCGACCGAAGCATGCTGTCAGTCTGTCACTCTCTCTCTGATACCGCTCAATGCACAAGTGTGTTTACTCACTACGTCAGCAGGGTAGAGTGCACTGACTCATGCAGCCAATCAGATTGGGCTATGTTTTGATCAACTCGTTTTTTAACCCGGGGCCGCCAGCGGGCCTCGGGTGGAGGAGTTTGCTATCAAATCAATGTAAAGAGACTCGACCCCGCCCAGCATAGCCTAGAGCCCAGAGCAGAGCACCCACGGGGAAATGAGGGGAGAGAGAGAGAGAGAGAGAGAGAGAGAGAGAGATGCCTGTGACAGTCACTGAAGTTTCGCCAAATGAGGGTGGGGCTGCCTGGGGGCTGGGGGGGGCTGGGGGGGGCTGCGTCAGGAAGGTGCAGGGGCTGAGGCCGCCACCAGGGGGGGCTGCAGCCCCGGCAGCTCCCCCTTTCCAGCGCGGTTGCATTAGACCGTTCAGTCAGGCCAGCCGTGATGCGGCCGGCTCGCCCCATGCAGAGATTGTTTCAGCGTCTGATCTATTTTTGTGTGAGACCCGCGAGTGATTGTGTGAAGCCAGATAGGAAGTCAGTACAAGTTGTCACCGGCGCGGAGCAAAGCAGTGCGTCTGGTGTGAATGGCCAGGGTCCTGCTCGAGCTGAATTTACACACAGCGGCACTTTGCGTCTGCAGCATCACAATCATCTTCCACCCTCCTCCCTGCATGCATGCTCCAACCCACTCTGACTGACTGGTGGTGACCATTTATGGATTTCGTTTCCACTCCCTCCGTGTCGAATCTGTCTATCTCAAATGCCTGTGGCACTGTGAAACAACAACATCAACAATGCTAGCTCGTTGCTACATGCTGAAAACGGTTGGATCTGGATTGTGCAATAAAGCAGGCCTGCTTGATACTTTTGTGGATAGTTGTAAAGGTGAACGGAGCCTTTTCCCCCTATACCAGGGTGGAGGTATTAGCAGCCAGACTCTGCCATTGTAGGGAGGGAGTCTGGCAAGCGAGACTACCCGGGGAGGAACTCAAGGTAGGAGCTGCTGAGATGGAGTGGAGCGCTCCAAGGCAGTGATTGACCTGGTTGTGGTCAACTTGTAAACCTCCACGAGTTGCTGGAACATTGTGTTTTTGATGAATGTGTGGCCTTATTCAACTCCAACAGCACATACAGGAAGACGCAGAAGAGCAAGCGCATCTAGAAGCTCTATCTCCAATCTGTAGGGCTGCAAGAACCCTACATCACTCTCGTTGACATGGGCATGATCTAGAGAGGATGGCAACTCCATCAGCAATTGGATCGGCAGACACAAGATGGCACCCCATACAAGTGGTCGGACTATGTCCACAAGGTGAAGGTGTCATCCATCATCCTTGCCCGCCATGGTGATGTTGACATATCATCTGTGTGATCGACCGGTATGACACAGCATACTTGGCTAAAGATAATGAGCGGAATCTGATGATTCAGAATCTATAGCTACAGCTAATAAAATGAGCTTATTTTAGTTATCTTGTACAGCAGTACCAAGGTAAAATGGGTGTTGACATCTTTTCAGTGAACATAATTCTGAAATGACTCCCCAAACATCCACCATTGTTAATCTCCTTCCTTGTGGTAAACCCCAAACGCACAGTATACCTTCCCATTCAAAAGTTACATTTCCACAATACTGGATGGCAGCCATCTTGGAATTCTGGGTCAAAACTATGCCATAATGTCAAAATGATGTCAGAATCGGATTCCCCGTGGTTGACTTACACCGAAAAGTGTCTTCATACATTATTCTATGTGCTCTGGGTCAAAAGTCAATTTTTTAACATGGCGCCAGTGGCCATCTTGGATTTGGCCATCTGGCAAGGAAAATCCCAGGATCTTTAGGAGGGACCTGGGCGCTATTTTAACAAAAGGTCTATATAAGTCAAATCACTCATCAAAACATCTTAGCCAGAGAATGGTCATGGCTTTGAAGTTATAGCATCGGTTATCAGATACTGTCATTTCCTTCTCACAACATCATCAAATTCACCATTGATTAGTCACTTTAACAGTTTATGATGTTCTATATGGTATCATTGTAATCCTTGACCATGAAAACGTTGGGATAGACATCTCCTTTTCAGTGTTAGCATGTGTGGTTCAGGAGATATGATGCAAACTACATAATTTGCTTATGGCAGAATTAAAATGGCCGCCACAAGGCATTTTTGCGATGGCTCAATTTCTGAAACTGTACAGGGCCCCAAACTATAAGCATACCAAGTTTCATGCTTTTACGAAAAAGAGAACATCATTTTCACATATAATCTGGACTAATACACAGAAATCAGGGTTTTGTCATTTCTATGGGGGTATGTTTGTTTACAGAGTGATAACTATCCTTAAGCTACCAAATCGGCAGGGTTATCATACCAAAATATAAACTAGAGACATGTAGGAAGACAAAAATAACAAAATCGTGCGGTCACCTCAGGTGGTACCGATTTTTGCCTTGGCCCATGGACTAGGAGGGAGGTACAGCGTGAATGCAAATCTGTCCGGGCCAGAGGTTCCGTGTTAAAACCTCCGGCGGGCCGAGTTGTCATGAATGCGGCATTATATCATCAGTTATGTCACTCGAGCAATTTTGAGGTCATCGTGATGATGTCATCGGTGATGATGTCACCAGTGATGTCACTCGAGCAATTGTGAACGAACGGTTCTCGAGCTTGCTAGTATCCTAGGTGGCAGTACCGGTATTATGCGTGTGTCTGAATTGCACAAAATTCAGCACTGCACTGCACTCCGTCAGGTCCCCGTCCCCCTAAGGGCACTCCCCGAGTTTGAAGTCGATCTGACAAACGGTTGCCGAATTCTGTGCAATTCAGACTGTGTGCATAATCATAGCACCACCTACTGGCAAAACAAAAAGCGGTTTATCTGGAGAACGGTTTATCTGGTTGACTTCAAACTTGCTGGACCCGAGAAACTGCAGTGTCGAATTTCATGCAATTCGACCAATCAGAACATGGCTTTCGCGTATCTCAAGAACCGTTTGTCCGATCCACTTCAAACTTGGCGGCTACGCTGCTGGGGACCAGCGAAAATGCAGTGTTGCATTTCATGCCGTTCTAACAATCAGAACATAATTTTCACGTATCTCTGGTAGGGCCGCTGGAAGTCATTTTAAGCAGGGGGTGCTGGGAGGAAGAAGGGACTCAAAAAATTTGACGTTTTTTATTTTTTATTTTTTGCCATATTTAGAGGAATATCTCATTTTAAATTAACATTAGGATACTGTTGTGATGTAATTATTCAGTATTTTCTCCTTTTCTCACTCATTCAGAGCAAAGAGGGAGATATATAGCATGATGATAATGCTCTATATCTCCCTATTTGCTCTGAATACACCAGTTAACATGACACAGGCTTAACATGATAGAAATATTATCAGCAAACTTAATGACTAGACTAATTATTCTGATCTGAATGGCATATATCAAGAAACATTGACTCCTCTCTTTGCTGTATAGTGGGAGGTGCATTTTTGAGTAGGCTATTAAAATAGCATGTCAAGTTGACATTTCTTTATTGCCAGATTAAACAATTCGTATTGTTGTTGGTTGGTTCAACACAACATGTGCGTGCATGCACGCTTCTTCTTCTTCTCTAGCCTACAAGCATGTAACTTCCTTGATTGTTATTGTTGATAATTCTATTTAAATATGCTACATTTTCATTTCCAGAAACATTCTTAAAGAAGAAATGAACATAGTGCACTGCAAATATATTTAATTACATTTGTAAAAAAAAAAAAAAAAAAAAAAAATCTAGGGGGTGCTGCAGCACCTGCAGCACCCCTACTTCCCGCGGCCCTGATCTCTGGAGCTGTTTGTCCGATCAACTCCAAAATTTAACATTGATGTGTGGATGGGCGGACAGTGGCGCAGTGGTAGCGCTGTCGCCTCACAGAAAGAAGGTCCTGGTTCGATTCCCAACTGGGACACTGTTGGTATTGAGTATGCCTCCCCATGCCTTCAGTGCCAATTGTCCAGGTGGGCTATATCTCATGAAATTGAACTTTTCCTTCTCATTGATAGGTTGGATAATTGATAGCTACAGTATAGCCTCACAATAACTTTGTATGACAATACTAAAAATCAGGGTTTGCTCATCATGTTTGAGTTAAAAGTTGTAAAACTTTTATTTCCTGCCTTTAATGAACTGAGCCAATTTAATAATTTGGTCATATTAACACAGGATTGTTATGATTGGAGGAGGAGGGGGGGATCAGTGTTTGACATCTGACAAATGCTTTTGGACTCAATGTAGAGTGTATGCAGTTCAACTGCGAGCTTTGATCCATGCCAATTCCATATTCATGCTGTCAACGGAGTCTTTTAGATAAAAGGTGAGACTGAAGGCAGTCCTTTTGATGCTTTCAAGGTCATCATCACAAATAACCAGTCATATATCATTACATCTTTGTCTGCGTCTGCTGTGTTGTAATCTTCAGCCAATCTGTGATCAAATGCTAACCCCCATTATGGGTTTTGATCCATTCACCTAGTAAACTGATACAGTGGTGATATGCCCCTTGTTGAAGGCAATGGCATTTCTGTCAGTCACAGATGGCCTTCCCTTTTTGTGATTATCTCTAGGGAATGGTGTGTGTGTGTGTGTGTGTGTGTGTGTGTGTGTGTGTGTGTGTGTGTGTGTGTGTGTGTGTGTGTGTGTGTGTGTGTGTGTGTGTGTGTGTGTGTGTGTGTGTGTGTGTGTGTGTGTGTGTGAGAGAGAGTGAGTGTATGAGTGAGTGAGTGAAAGAGAGAGAGAGAGAGAGAGCATGTGTGTGTTTTGTATTGTGTGTGTTCGTGCTTTTGTGTGTCACATTAGGCACTAGAATTTGTACTTTCCCACTAATTTATCTCAATACACTCGGTAATTCATATATTCCAGGGATATTGAAACATAACTTGATTATAGATAAGTACTGACCAATCCTATAGCAGAGAGAGAGAGAGAGAGAGACAGCGTCAGTATAGAGTCCCCCCCCTCCTCTATATGTGTCTCTCCACGCCGCCACAATGTGACAGCGCTGAAAGAAAAGTGTCTGTTTCAGCATGTTGCATTGACCGGGCAGTCCTGCATAGCTATGCATATCCCCGGTTCTAGAGCGCACCATTTACAAACAAACAAAACAAAACAAAAAAGGAAACATGGACCCCCACCACCCCCGCCCTAAGGCCCCCTAACACCCCCCGACCCCCCTCCCCTCCCGTCCCATCCCCGCATAGACACACGCTAACATGTACAGGGTCACATGATGCACCGTGGCCCCGCAATGTCTCATTCAAGTGCATCCCATAGGGAGAGGGACTGCTGCAAAGGATTTTGCTTTCATCGACAGAAAAATAACAAGTGGACAACTTTTTGGATTTTGGCCCAGTAGAGTTCTCTGACTCTCTCTTTCCCTCCAAGTTAGTAACAGCTGTCACTCCCTCTCTCTCTCTCTCTCTCTCTCTTTCCATCCTTCTCTCTCTCAACCACAGTTGAGGTGTATTTCCAGAAGAAACAAGGTAAGGCCATCACTGTTGAGACTTCTTTTTGTATATCTGTCATGGAATGATATATTGACAGTGATGATTGGGTAGAGCAGAATCAGAGAAAACAACCATTTAACCGGCCATGGTTACTGCAGAACAAGCACTGGTGTGACATGGGGACTTGTCAGTGAAACCCACCACACTATAAAGAACAGCTTTTTACTGTGGGTTTACATCATTATACTTACAGTGGTGGTTTGGGGTGGTCAGTGGGAGGTAAATACGGGGTCGAAAAGTTTGTAGACATCCAGTTTGCTTCATTTTAAATGTCACTCACTCTTGTATGAATCAAATTAGACTTATTGAAATGAAATCTGCTTGTCACATGTTCATATGGGGTGATTTCTTCAATGATGGCTTTGATGGGCTTATTTTTTTCACTGATTTCTCTTATTGTCGTAGTCTGCTATTGTATATTTGTTTCAAACACAACTTCAAAGGGACAGTGATTGGTATTGGAATGGAGTGACGAGATTCAACATCATTAGATCGTTTTTATTCTGTGTTGTCAGCAGAATAAATGTTTAGTACAAGTACATTATTTGTGTTCTGTCATAATACATGCTACATGCTAATAGTGCCATAGTACTCCAGTACTTGTGCCTGTTTGAGCTGCCTTATATTCAGTCTCTCCAGTTGTAGCTCTTGACGCAGCATGTATCCCTAACCCGAACCCGAACCCAAATGTGTTAAAGTATGGGATGGTACAGCATGGTACAGGTAAAAAAACAAAGGACTCAAGATTCTTATGATAATACCCAAACAAAAAACAATGAGAATCCTAATTGCTACATAAAAGTCCCACATATTCATGCAAAGTGGTATCTAACCTGCACCATGCTCTTTAATAAAGTTAACACATTTTATTTTTTGGGGGGACCTCCTGTGTTGCCAGGTGCTCTGCAGCAGCCCCATCATCTCAGCTCAACATGTACAGCTTCATGGGAGGGGGCCTGTTCTGTGCCATCGTGGGCAACATCTTGCTGGTGGTGTCCACAGCGACAGACTACTGGATGCAGTACCGCCTCTCTGGCAGCTACGCCCACCAGGGCCTGTGGAGGTACTGCATGTCCAACAAGTGCTACATGCAGACCGACAGCATCGGTAAGCCTTTGTGAAGACTGATTTCTCAAGACAAAACCAAAAGCACATACACTTGATTTAGATGAAGGACTATGTTTCTACCAGGGGAGTGAGTTTAAACTAGCTCTCCAGCTTTGTTAGACCATGATCATTGTGACTATTTTACTTTTTTATCACATTTATTTTGGTCTACTAGTGCAGTGATTCTCCACCTTTTTTCTATCAAAGACCCCTAATCTAGTGCACATTAGAGCCACAGACATCGATTTGATGAGGTTCTTTCTCTCTGACCCAAATCTGAGTTTTTTTTTACTGCTTGATATGATTTTGTCCAGAATTCTATGACTACAGTAGGCTATAATGTAAATGAAATAATGGTGAAGATGAACAACTCATCAATAGACCCTTTTCACAGGGGCCATTTTGTGTCGAAAAGGCAGGGTAAACACACGTGCAAGCAAAATATGAGGGTTTCCAACTTCCAATCATGGAAGTTGGAAACCCTCAGACGATTATGGTATGATAACAAGTAGGCTAGATACATTTATGTTGTGTTGCATTTACAACCAGCCCTTTGAGGGCAACCATAATGTTGATGTGGCCTGGGATGAAATTGAGTTTGACACCCCTGAAGGTCTCAGGTTCAAACCCAGTGACAGCCATGTGTCTATATGTGAAATGTGCAAGATAACATACTTGGTCCTGAAACTGAAAGAGCTGCGCGCTGCCATCTACTGTCCAACTAGTCATCTTTTTGGCTCATTGCTGGGATTCTGGTCTTACTTTTCTATCATCTAATATTTCCTGCTGATGATGTATTTGATGGTTTTTCACAACAGCTTACTGGAATGCCACCAGGGCCTTCATGATCCTGTCAGGCATGTCCTGCTTTGCGGGCATCATCGCTGGCATCATGTCCTTTGCCCACTTCTCTTCCTTTGAGAGGTTCAACCGCTCCTTCGCTGCGGGGATCATGTTCTTCGTCTCCAGTGAGTCTTCTTCCTTCTGTCTAGACACAAAAACGCCTTCACAATAAGAGTGAAACCTAACACCCTGCTATCTCCCTCCCAGCTTTCTTTGTTCTGCTGGCTATGGCCATCTACACTGGAGTGACAGTCAACTTCTTGGGGAGGCGCTTCGGTGACTGGCGCTTCTCCTGGTCCTACATACTGGGCTGGGTGGCTCTTCTCATGACCTTCTTTGCAGGTGAGGAGGGACAAAGCCCAGGCAGGAAACTCTGTCCAAATGTATATAGCTCAGTGGTAAACCTAGACAGAGGGGCAGAAGAGATGACAAAGTTCATATCATTCATTTCACAGTTATAGATGTAGATATTTGAGGGTATTTTTTTTTAACCATATCTAAATTCAAGGGGAGTTTAAGCTGAACAAATTATTTAGTGTAGTATACATCTGGTATGAGCTTTCAGTCGCTGACTCTACTCTAGAATGGTGCCTCATTTGAAGGCAAAATCTGCAAAATCAACCCTACAGAAGAAGCTTTGTATGTTACTGTGCATCCAACACCAAATGACATGTGCCTCTGTCTCTTGCAGGTATTTTTTACATGTGCGCCTACAGAATGCATGAATGCAGGAGAGGAGCCGGCCCCCGCTAGAGGGAGACAGAGAGCTGCTGCTTGAATGGAGGCCAGGTTACATCAAAGACTGATCTAACCAAGAGATGACGTCTGGGGCTGTTGAAAGAGATTCATACAGTATGACAGTCTGATTAAAAACTCACATGTCTTTTTATAAGTCTCATGATTGAAATAGGGATTCTTCTTGGCATAGTTATGACACCACTGGGAATAACATGCTTTCTACTAATAAATATGTAATGATATAATGTGATTTTGCATTACTTCACTTCCTTTTTCATATCGTTTGGAAATATGCAAAAGGAAATGTGAATACTCAGAGGCATGTAAATTTGGCACATTCAATAAAGTTGGTCATCAAAGTGTATGCTGATTTGATTTTTGCATTGAAACTCAGCAGAATCTAGGCCTACTAGCACAGTTAAAGACCCCCTAAGGTCATATTTTAAGATGTATAAGAAAAAAAGAAATAAAAAAATTTTTTGTGTCAGATGGTTTTCCCACAAAAAAAGTTTAATTATTTTGGTTAAAATCCAAAATGACTTATTCTCCTGTCTCAATCAAAATCTGAAAGCAACCAATCAGGGTTATCTAGCACATAACGAACCAATCACAGCATACAAACAAGGGCTTTAACGGCTGAATACTGGAATGCTCGTTGAAAATCACCTTTTCAGTGAGCACAGAGAAACTTTCCACTTTCAGCATGATGATTGTGGAAACAGCCTTCTAGTGTCAAACTCTGCACAGACATCATTCTGCACAGTGAAGCTCAGACATCCAACTGAAGGAACAGAAATAAAAACATATTTTTGACTTCAGGGGGTCTTTAAATTTGATGATGTAGGGTGTAGGCCAGGGATACTCAACCTGCTTTGCTCGTGGGCCACTTCTGCAAAATGACAGGAGGCCAGGGGCCAGTTAATAAACAAACAATAATAATATAACATTTTCTGTAGCGGATTGTAGTTTTTTGGGGGTGTCATTTGGAGTTTAGTCTGACAATTTTGTGCGCACAGGATAGTTACTGTATTAGTTGGGTTAAGTTAGTTAAGTACATATAAGTGCCTGAGCGGCGAGCAGGCGGCAATATTTGACAATTTAGCTTGAGCTCAGTCAATCTTTATTTAACGTTAGTTTTCATTGTGAATTAGAAAATGGTTGGGGGG
>NC_139643.1:36610009-36615009 GCF_964638095.1 Poromitra crassiceps | reverse complement strand
TCAACCTAACCCCCCCCCCAAAAATCAACGTTCACTATAATCTTAATATCCTGCCTTATCATACTCCTAACCAACCCCCTACCATTTCCAGTGTATGATTCTACTTTATTGGAATGTGTGAGCAACTCTACTGCCTGTATGCTAACTCTACAAACGTGTCTGAGAGTGCGGGAATTAGCCAATGGTGCATGTGCCTACAGGTAGATATCAGTAAAGTCATCTCTGATACATTATGAGTAAATTCATCTCTGACACAGTGTCTTCTTACACAATTGGAGTCGCTGTGTCTTTCTGAGAGGGAGAAGTCCCCGTTTTGATAATCTGATTTCCCCTTTTCCAAACTGTCCCTCTGGTTTTTCAGTCCAACAAACTGGATTACAGATTTACAGATTTAGAACTAGAGAAGATTCAGTTTGACATCAGAAACACAACGGGCGAAAGAATGGAATAATCAGATTGAGCTAATCCTTCTGTCATCGTCAAACTGTGACATGAACATGTCGCACCAGATATTGTGCCGCTGAGGATTCTGGGAAGTGTGGTCTTTGGAACAGTAAAGTCCTGAGGTGCCTCATGTGGCATGTTGATGCCAGGCAAGGCAACGTAAAAAGAGCTATAGCTCAGTTGAGTTTCTTTCTTTTTTGGTGCCATAAACCTTGAGTTATAGGGAAAGAGGGATGATAAAATGATCAAATGGGCTTTGGGTAGTTCTATTGAGATTCCCAGAGTAAAGTAAGGCATAGAGGGAGAGGGGGTTCTGGGCTTGGTTCTGTGGCTATCCCAGCCTGCATAGTGGATCAGGGATATGTTGAAGTTCTGGGACTGTTGGTTGGGTTTCCCTCTGGGGTGAAGGGAAACTAGGTGGGGTCAAAACGAGGGTCTTGGTGGGGCATCTCGTACAGCTTTAGTGTCTCTACTTGCGTCGGCGTTGGTGCTGGTGATGGTGGCTGTGCATGTCCTCCATAGTGACCCTGCCCCACACGCCGATCACAAATGTTTCAATCTCGCACTCGTTCTCCCCGCGGGCGATACGGAAGTAGCCGTTCTCCCCCCAGTTCTTCCCCCAAGAGTTAGCAGCAATCTGAAAAGTATCGCAGGGTAAGAAATGAGCATCTAAGGTTATTAGAGAAAAGACACATTTCAATTGAAGGGGGAATATGCATGTTTATAGTTATGCATAAATCTTAGGGGGGAAATGAAATTACCCAGTATTTTTTTGGTGAGCCATCAAAGTTTCTAAAAGCAGACAAGATGGTTAGTCAACAGAGAAGAATAAGCCAAATAACAAAAACATCCAAATATAGACATCAGGCCAGCTGTGAGCCGGCCAGGCTGATCTGTGTCAGAGTTAACGGCTGTTTCTAAAGTGAGGATGTGCTCAAAGAAATATGCCCTTGGAATGTGTTCACCTATACACTGGGCATCGCTGATGGGAGAGGCAGGAAGAGCTATAAGTAGTGTCAAGTGCAGTAACAACATCTTTCATCTCATTAACAACATCCTGAAAACACAGCATTATTTATGGCGGGTGGGACACACACACACACACACACACACACACACACACACACACAGACTCCTATATCATTCCAATCCACATGCAGAACACAGAATCCCCCTTTTCCCCTGCCACTTCCCGAGTCCAGACAAGAAACAGGAAGTTAGAGGGCAGGTTAGGGCGGAAGTGAAACGCCTCGGAGCTCAGAGCAAACCGCTCCGACACACAAACACGCAGGCCTGCGTCTTAACTTAGAGTCTATCTTTACCCTTCTTCTCGCTGGCCAGCCAGCTTTGTTCTCAGGAAGGACTTTGGCAAAGGCCCATAAATTCCCATCATGCCTTACGCTCAGGTCTTAGCCGGGCGCTTGCCAACATTCAGACGCCTGCCTGTTCTGCTGGACCTGAGCAGAACGTTCCCTCCAAAGCCAGTTCCCATCCTGTTTGTGCACTCCGGGCCCTTAGTTTCCCAAGAGCCTCCCAGCGTCCAATCGCTTGTTATCTTTTACAGGAGAAAGGAATGCTGGGAAATGGAACGCTTGGGTTCAGACGCTGCCAACTCAGTGCCCTGCCACCACAACTTTGGCAGACAGTGCCAGCCTCCGATCATCAAGTGTCTCATCCTACCGACAGGGGTAGACCCGTAGACAGAGGTATACTTTTTAATCATATCTCACAGGTGCTTTATTCTATCATTCCAATTTTTCATGATCTTGTCAATCACTTTGTTCCTAATGACTTCATAACATTGTTTTCTGTTTCTGGTTTAATTAGTGCTTTAAAAAAATACCAATGTGGGGACCCAAGGGGGCTCCTGGGGGACCCAAGTCATTAAAAAAAACAATTCTACTTATGCTGTTTTAGTAGATGCGACTATTTATTGAGTTCCTGTTTTCCATGGGTCTTTATTTAAAGTAGCACACAGTATCAGGGGGGTAGGGGCACTCTGCCAGGCATTTTGAAGGAGACATGTGCTCTGTCGATGAGCCTAAATACGGCTCTTCCGAGTGTAAGATGATGTTCAAAGTCAGAAATACAATACATAATTGCAACTTTTATAATAATCTGTTGTTGTTTTTTCAGATGACATTAATTACATAATGTTTTTAAGTAATAAATAAGTGAACATTTTGCTATGATGGTAGTCCTTGCATGTTAAATATTGTAGCGTATCGCTGATACGCCAAGGAACGGAGAGTTGTAGTTGGTACAGGGTCTTTATTCACAGGCTCATTCAGCTCCTAGCAGCTAGCTCACACAGCTAGCTCTACACACAGCAACCGTCTCAGCTCGCTCCATAGCTAGACTGACCTCCGGCCCACGGACGCTGGCTCTATATACCCCCCTTCCCCCTAGGAACACACCCACACACATTAGTTCCTAGGTGCAATCTAGACACCTCTATTGCACATCACATTACAGGTAATACCTGGATTACCTGGAACGCTACATACTCCTCACCCAACATTAGTCAACGCCCACGTTGACACCCACAACCCACACATATCCCCCTGTACCAAAACACAACACCCCACAACATTTTCCATTACCACATCAATTTCCCCACCTAGTCTCTTATTTTTCAGCACACTTCTTAATTTTCGTTCCACCACCACCATTTGCATTTCTTTTCATTTCTTCCCTCTTTTCCCATTCCTTTAAATTCAACCCACATTTCCGTTCACATTCCCATTCCAATAGCCCTTCTCTTTAACACCACTTAATTTTGCATTCACTCCCACCATCATTTAGTTACTTCCCATTAGCACCCTTTTCACCAACATTTTCACTTAACACAAGCCCCAACATTTACATTCCCTCTTTTCTCTTTACACACATTTCAATTCACCAATAACTCCCACATTTACCTTATTTCGTTTTTCTCTTCCCATTCATTTAAACCACCATCATTTCCATCCCCCCTTTCAAAGCTTCTGTCCCACCTGAAGCACATTACAGTCGACACAGCTAAGGCAGTAGTCCTCTACGTCTCCCTTCATCTGTACCCAGTAGAAAACTCGACAAAGGCGGCTGAGTGTTTCTCCAGGCCCTCGATGCCCCTGACCCCTGCGGCCCCTGTGCGCCCCCCGTAGCGCCAGTCCCCGCAGGCAGCTGGGCACCACCACGACGCTGCCACTCTTCCCGCGCCCATCCAACCCCAGAATCCCCGACTCCCTCACCCTCAGGTCCGGAAACAACTCCCACAGTTCCTTCATGGTACTTGAACACATGCACATCTCCTCCAGGCGAGGCCGGCATCCGGCCGCCACCCACCTGCGCACCGGTCCAACGCTAGCGTCCTCCGCCTGTCTGCGTATCCACTCCTCCAGATCGACATCCTCCATAGTCACGTTCTCATCCTCCCGGTCTTGCACTCGTTCGTTCTCCCGTCCCGCTCCCCCAGGGAGCGGCGTGCTGAGGACAGCAGGGGGAACACCACCGGTGTCGATTTCCACCTCGGCTCTCCGCAGTGCAACCGTGGGGGGTATGTAGCGGCTAGGCTGGGCCGGTTCCCCCGGCGGTAACCCCCCAGGCTCACCCGGAGACACGAGTGTCGCTCCCCCGACTGTAACAGCTCTGCAGATGATGTCGCTCACTTCTCTCTGGCTGTTCAAAACGATCCCCGCTCTCCTGATGGTCTTGTCGCTGATGATGATGTCGCCCTCTACCGGCTGGTATGCAGAGCAGCTAGCCTGGGCCGGCTCAACCGTCACTCTCCTGCCCAGAACAATCGGCTCTGTACTGCCCCGTTGCTCCGCCGCTTGTAGCTCAGGCTGCTCCACTGCTCCGCTACTCCGCTGCTCCTCTGCCTGTTGCTCCGGCTGCTCCCCCGGCTGTGTATCTCTTCCAGCGCCCACACCCTTAGTGCAGTCTCTGGCTAAATGTTCAGGCGACTGGCAAGTCCAACAAAGCCTCACCTGTCCGCCGCCTGCACGTCTCTCCTCTCTCGCTGTCTTCCAGTCCCCGACAGCTTCTCGACACTCTCTAGCTAGATGTCCGATCGCTCCGCATGCCCAGCAGGCTCCCTGCTGTCCATGTCGTTGTCCCGCATACCCGGTCCGTCTCCCGGGACCGCCTCGGCACCACCTCGCCACGTGGCCCGGTTCTCCACAGCTCCAACACAGTCTATTTTGTGGCTCCTCCGGCCGCTCTCCACACTGCATTACCTCCGCGCTCATCAAATCCACCCGCTGCATGACTTCCCGCAGCGTCCGCATCACCTCTACTGCCCAGGCAGGAGTCTCTTCCACCAGCCGTCTGACTTCTTTCAACACACGGGCTTCCATGCCCGCCAGCATCGAGCTGATCTCCGTCGTCAGCTCCTCTTTTCTCCCGTTCGCCAATGGCCATTCTTCACCGTGCACCATCACACGTGGCGCCCGTAGCAGCTAGCTCACACAGCTAGCTTGCTACCGCTAGGTCGCTCGAGCCTTTGATCTCCAACTTTTCTCCGCCGTTCCTCGTCACTCTCTCCCCTCTCGACCGAATCAGAGGCGCTACCG
>NC_139643.1:36592509-36600009 GCF_964638095.1 Poromitra crassiceps | reverse complement strand
AATGAGCTGAAAGGCTGTGATCTGGCTCCTGGCACAGGTAGGGACACGCTGATGGCGGAAGGAGGAGGCGGGGGTCGGGCGGGAGACGGCGCGGAATGTCGGGAGAGGCGAGGGGGATGGTGGCAAGTGTGGATGGGACGGAGGGATGGGTGGTTTTGTAGACTGAGATTGCTCTTTCTTTTCCAGCCCCCATCCCCTCCATCTCCTCTGTCTGATGTTTTGGTTCCGTCTTATGTAATCTGTCTGGATAACATGTCAACAAAGACTAAACAGGATCAGAGTTAGACCCGGGTTCCAGACGGAGACGCCGTCACATTCCAACGGGCCGCCATAATTAAACCCCCAAAAGGGTTTTGATCATCAGCGCTGCCTTGTGAGGATACATCTGAAACCCCTATGTTGAAAATGACAAACATGTCACAACAACATTCACGACGGCAAGTGGAAACACAACGTAACGACGTAGCTACATCGTCCCTGCGGCAAACATTTCAGAGACCGCAACATGTGAAGCTTTTTCCATTCCTAAAAACCCTGTCAGGTGATATTCTATTGATCCCTGCAGCGAGAATTGTGTTTTCACTTGCCCCACCCCCCCTACAGGCAGGTCAGAGGTCAAGGTCAGCTACTGAACAATGTCCCTGGAGGCTTGATCCCGGGCCGTCCAGTTAAAGGACTATCTTTTGAACCACCAGGTCACTCTCGCCCAACACAAACACTACTCTGTCTATTGGTATTTTTGGTCAGCTGGTGTTTTTCAAAACATAACCCGACAAATTCTTACCTGCATCTCATTCATGCTCATAACAGTCCTGGAGGGTCTCTGTGTGCCCAGACGGAATCGGATGCCCTCGTCTAGAGTCATGCCATAGAACTGACTGTAGTTAGCTGCCCTCCACCTGGACACAGGGAGGAGGAGGAGGAGGAGGAGGAGGAGGAGGAGGAGGAGGAGGAGGAGGAGGAGGAGAGGACAGGGGAGAAGGGGACCCTGTCACTATGTGCAGTAAAGACCTTATTGTGGGTGTCAAGTGTGTGTTTAAGTCCCAGTGAGAGTGTCAGTGCTCTCCCTGTGTGTGTATGTGTGTGTGTGTGTGTGTGTGTGTGTGTGTGTGTGTGTGTGTGTGTGTGTGTGTGTGTGTGTGTGTGTTTTTTTTACCCATAGTTCCCTCTGTTGACTGCATCGATCATGTCAGCCTCTATCAGACAGGCGTACTGCTCACACTCCCAGCGCCCCGTGGTGCCACACGTACTGTAACGGAGAGAGAGAGAGGGAGAGAGAAAGGGGGAGGGAGGGGGGAGGAAGAGAGGGAGGGAGGGAGGGAGGGACAGACAAAAAGTGGCGATTTCAGTATTAAAGGCTTTATTAAGAACTGTAACTGCATTATCGTCATTTTATTTTCCATATTGATGCTAAATTCTCTGAGGCCATTAACTAAAACAGAGAGATCGTCTCAGAAGAAGAGAGGCAAACATGCAGAGGAGTGGAATTCCCCAGTGAGAAATTAAACCAGAACGAAACAGTAGCTGGCAGAGAGGGCAGAAAAAGACAGTGAGGGAGTGAGAGAAAGAAAGGGAGAGAAGGGAGAGTGGGGGGCAGTGAGAGATGAGAGAAGCGAGAGTGGGCGGGAGTGAAAGAGTGAGAGAAGGGAGAGTGGGGGGGAGTGAAAGAGTGAGAGAAGGGAGAGTTGGGGGGAGTGAAAGAGTGAGAGAAGGGAGAGTGGGGGGAGTGAAAGAGAGAGAGAAGGGAGAGTGGGGGGAGTGAAAGAAAGAGAGGGAGAGTGTGGGGGAGTGAAAGAGGGAGAGAAGGGAGAGTGGGGGGAGTGAAAGAGTGAGAGACAGGAGAGTGGGGGGAGTGAAAGAGCGAGAGAAGGGAGAGTGGGGGGAGTGAAAGAGAGAGAGAAGGGAGAGTGGGGGGAGTGAAAGAGAGAGAGAAGGGAGAGTGGGGGCAGTGAAAGAGTGAGAGAAGGGAGAGTGGGGGGAGTGAAAGAGTGAGCGAAGGGAGAGTGGGGGGAGTGAAAGAGTGAGAGAAGGGAGAGTGGGGGGGGAGTGAAAGAGTGAGAGAAGGGAGAGTAGGGGGAGTGAAAGAGTGAGAGAAGGGAGAGTGGGGGGAGTGAAAGAGTGAGAGAAGGGAGAGTGGGGGGAGTGAAAGAGTGAGAGAAGGGAGAGTGGGGGGGAGTGAAAGAGTGAGAGAAGGGAGAGTGGGGGGAGTGAAAGAGTGAGAGAAGGGAGAGTGGGGGGTGAAAGAGTGAGAGAAGGGAGAGTAGGGGGAGTGAAAGAGTGAGAGAAGGGAGAGTGGGGGGAGTGAAAGAGTGAGAGAAGGGAGAGTGGGGGGAGTGAACGAGTGAGAGAAGGGAGAGTGGGGGGGGGGAGTGAAAGAGTGAGAGAAGGGAGAGTGGGGGGAGTGAAAGAGTGAGAGAAGGGAGAGTGGGGGGGGGGTGAAAGAGTGAGAGAAGGGAGAGTAGGGGGAGTGAAAGAGTGAGAGAAGGGAGAGTGGGGGGAGTGAAAGAGTGAGAGAAGGGAGAGTGGGGGGAGTGAAAGAGTGAGAGAAGGCAGTCGGAATGAAAGGAAAATTCTGCCTTTTATGGCTGCAGAATGCATCTCCATTTTTAGTCAGAAGAAGAGGGAGTGAAGGAGACAGAAGAAGAGGAAGAGGGAGTGAAGGAGTCTGGGGGATTTGATGGAGGATAAGAGCAGGATATTAACCATGACGTTAAGATGTTTACTTTAGGGATGCACTGAAAATAGGGCATTTGCACTTTGTGCTCTCTGATGGGTCACTGTGGTGTGTGTGTGTGCTCCATATAGAGTTGCATCCTGTGTGTGTGTGTGTGTGTGTGTGTATGTGTGTGTGTGCACGTGTGTGTGCGTGTGTGTGTGTGTGTATGTGTGTGTGTGTGTGTGTGTGTGTGTGTGTGTGTGCGCGTGTGTGCGTGTGTGTGTGTGTGTGTGTGTGTGTGTGCATGTGTGCGTGTGTGCGTGCGTGCGTGCATGTGTGCGTGCAGCCAGGCAGAGGGCGAACAAGTGGACACACACAGATATCATTGATAAGAAACCATTAGACAGGACCTGACCTCACCTCCCTCTCACACAAACATGATAACGAGCTGCAACTAAGTATCACTAAGTCCCGTAGTGTGTGGGACAACACACTACAGCAAAATAATAATTTCCTGGACATTACATCCACTATACAAAACACAAAACGGAGACGTGTTATAGATAACTTATAATATTATCTGAATATTGTAGCAAAATAATAGTAACACCATAAGAGATATGGCATTAAACACACTGTGAGTCATGTTAGGAACATTATACAGTGATTGTTTAGGAGGGTGAGTCAAAGAATGAGGGGTGTGTCGTATAGACTGCAGAGCATAACGTCTGCTGTACATTATATGTCATATTTACAGAGTGCAGAAGCTGCTCTATAGAGGATTACCAACCGCACAGGATGATGAAGAGGCCAAATTCCCCTTTAGTCACAGTGAAGCCCACATCATATCAGCTCTCAAACACTCGTCCTCCCTAATGGGACTCCAGACATGTGGAAATACACTTCAGTTCAGGAACACACCCACGCGCGCATACACTATGCACTGTACACTCTCATTCATACCACACACACACACACACACACACACACACACGCATCTATCATCACCTTGTATTTTACCGCTGGCAGAGGGTCAGACCCGTGACTGTCTGCCCCAGTGGACCGTCGGGTGCCTTTGATTGGAGGAAACAGACAGCGACCTCTCACCTCTCACCTTTACCTCCCTTCAGGAGGAACCCAGGCATGCAGCGCAGTGCGGGTACCCACACCCAGCGGGCCAAAAACACGAATAAATTCAACGCGGTAATGGCTGAAAACACACTCACTCATACACACACACACAT
Organism: Poromitra crassiceps; assembly: GCF_964638095.1. Lineage (NCBI taxonomy): Eukaryota > Metazoa > Chordata > Actinopteri > Beryciformes > Melamphaidae > Poromitra > Poromitra crassiceps. Next base: position 36,596,109 of record NC_139643.1, on the reverse strand, counting down.
ACACACACGCAGGGCCAAGCACGTTGACATGGTGGAGGTACAGAGTGTGACTGAGAATGAAATATGGGGGGTGTGAGGACCATGGGAGGCCATATTTCACAGTCCCTGTCACACTTCGCCATGAGAGACAGACGCACTCTTCACCTCTGAGGCTCAGGCCGTACATACAACCTGACACACACATACACACACATACACACACATACACACAAATACACACAAATACACACAAATACACAGACACCTCCGCTCCGCTATGTGAGCTGTACCATCTCACCATCTGCACACAAACAGATTGGAACAGAGGAGAGCCATGGCTGTGTGTGTTTAAATCAAGCTGCAACCTCCAGGGCTGAAGAATGAAGCCAACGCAAAGTGTCAAAGACTGCAGTTCCTTGAATGGCCACTTGAGGCTGGCTCCAAAAGGGAGCCAATCCCCATAGACCCCCATGGTAAAATGTCAAACTTTACAGCAGAAATAATGTTTACAGCAATTTGGTCTCTACTCTCTATAGCTAATTTCCCCATCCATGACAACTGTACGGAGGGTGAGATTTTATATAACTCGCCCATTTAAATTGGAATAAGGCTTAACTCATTCTCTGCCAAAGACGTACCCGGACGTACTTTTAACAATGGCGTTCTGTGCCAAAGATGTACTTGGACGTACTTTCATGTTTTGGCTGTTTACATTACATCAGACACTTTCCCAGCCTGTGACATTGTTTCAGGTCAAACTGATAAAAGGAACCCGCTAGTTTAGTATTTATGGGTGGAGCCTGTGGTCGAAACAGAGTCCGACCCAGAGTTCTCGGATGGCGACGATGGCGAGGAAGACGCCGGCGTTTTTGTTGTTGCTCCACGACGGAGCGCCATGGCGACGAAGGCTCCCCTTCACAGCGTTCTGATCCGTCTGACACAGATGAATCGGAGGAGGAGAAATGGGTGCCACTTGGAGAGAGCGATGACGATGGTAAAAAGTAGCCTATTTTTTGTATCGCGTTTGAGATGAAATGATCACACACACAACATTCGAGTATAATTGTCACGCATTGTTTATAACTTATGCCGCCGGCATGACTCGCTTCACGTTTCCTCTTGCCAGCTCTCCCTCTCAAGGGAGAGCTCTGTCACACTCAAGGGAGGGGGAATCACATGGATACGTCAAACGCGTCAAACCGCGTCACACACCCGTCCCCAGCAACCAAGGCGAAACATGTGTCACATAAACATTTCAAAGTTTACAGCACTAACGTAGCTATTGTGTGATCTTCTGTGCTAACGTTAGTTATGAGAGGTAACGTGACAGCAGGTAACGTTACAGCACTCGTTATTCCTGTGTGTGTGTGTGTGTGTGTGTGTGTGTGTGTGTGTGTGTATGTGTGTGTGTGAGAGAGAGAGTGTGTGAGTGTGACCACATAAGGGTTCGTTCCATTTGTTTATGCTTTTATCAAGCTAAGCTAAAAATCCACATGGCAACTGTAAAAGTAAATTATTTATTTGATTTTGTGCACATATTTATCATACTTTGATAAATACTGCGGCCAAGCCTCATCTGTCAAGAAACCCCAGGGGCCAGACTCTCTCTCTCTCTCTCTCTGTAGCCGCTCACTGGGCGGGATGGACCGACACAGCTCCCTCAAATACATTCTCTTATTTATTTATTTTTATTTATTTATTTGGGAAAACAAATACTGTATAATGTGTCTGATGTGTCACTGAGGCAAAAAATAAAAGGCTCAAAAGAGAGTTCTGCTTGAAATGGTGTCCTTCACTAAAAACCTCTTTTTCTCCTATTTCTGTTCCAAGGAGGGCATTTTTAGTGAAAACAAGCTAACTTCCACTGCTTGTAACTAAACAAGGAAACATGGTAGAGTTTCAGTTTTTTACAAGGGGTAAGAAGAGAGTCTCTGCTTTATTGTGAGATATGTTGTGTAATTTTATTCCTAGCACAGAATATTCTGTGGGTCCTGGAAGATCAGGAAATATGCTCAAAATCCTGGCACTGGGAGCACACAGACCGAAATGACCCTGGCAGAGAATGAGTTAATTAAGGTTATGCATAATTAAGGGCGTGGCCACTTTGAGTGACAGGTAGCCCCAGCTCGGTCAACGGTCAAAATTATAAACTCGAGGCTTCAAAATGGGAGTCCACAAACCAATTGGTGACATCATGGTGGCTACGTCCATATTTTTATACAGTCTATGGTTTAAATATGTCTGTGTTTATAGGCTACTGCACATTGTAATAATCTCCTTAAAATTATAGCATAGACATCACCAATTTCAGTGTTAACCATTTTGGCTTCTCCTTATATTGTGGCACTTTCCATTTACACCTGGCACTAACATGCATTTTCTGTGATCAGATCAGATCTTGCAATCAGATAGTGCTTGACCACTTGAAAGTACAGGTGTAAACGCCTCCAAGACACATTGAAGACTGATTGCAATCTGATCGGTCAAACCACGTCCGGAGGTGGTCAGGGACACATTGTGACCACATTGAACACAAGTGTAAATGCGATGTGTCCTCTCAATCCGCAACTGTATGCGTGTTGAGAGGATACCCGTTTTGGGTGATCAGATTGCAATCACATTGCAATCTGATCACCCAAAACGCATGCTAACGCCAGGTGTAAATGAGATCAGGCTAATGTGGTCAAGCACTGTCCGATTGCAATCTGATCACAGAAAACGTATGCTAGTGCCAGGTGTAAATTAGTCTCGGTTTCCAGATGTTTGGTGAGCGGCGCCAACAGCGCCACCTAACCACCAAAGGTAGTGAAACTGATTAAGACTGAGAGCTGAGTCTAGGTGTAAATGGCCTCATTGAGACAAGCTGGTGTAATCATGAACATCCAATCCAGGGAAATAATATTCAACACATAGTCATATGGCTACCTCACTATATGATACTGAACAGCTGTATAGCATATAGAGTCTAGACCTCAGTAGTCACTGTACGGTGATGTAAAGAGCCAATAGTGGTGTTGGCCAATCTGAAGCACAGCAGATACACTGGCACTCCAGCCAAGTCTAACAGGAGATAATTGGTCCTTCAGGCTGTGTGTGTGAAGATAGCAGGCAGCAGGCGTCGTGTTGCAGATCATTCTGAGCAGATAAAGAGGAAGGATGCAAACAGCTCATTGAGACAGCGGCATAAGCTGAAGATCCCATCAGCACCACAAAAGACCTCTCCAGGCTTATCACAGTTGCATCAGAAGTCAACATAAACATGGTCTTCACGCTGCATGCTCACTCACATGTAAATAACGGCACACGCGAGTGGGATTGACATGGGATGTAGCGTGTCTCTATGTTGGCAAAACAAACACTGACCAAAAATCCCAGAGACAAATGCCTCGCTGGAAGAGTGCTCGAGTTGGCAGATAGATACAGTCGGTTTTGATTGTGGCTCAGATATCAAAGTGCAAAAACCTAATTGGTTGTGACGTTTGGGTGTGTTGGGCCAAGCACTTCTTTATTGCTGAAATCAGGACGGTCAGCCAAGACATGTGGGAGGTACAGATAAGAGAGAGAGAGTGTGTGTGTGGGGGGGGGGGGGGCTTCATGGGAGGCTGGGGAGGGAGAGAGGAG